>NC_140571.1:1155285-1207785 GCF_057381845.1 Rhamphochromis longiceps | reverse complement strand
GTAGCTGAAACACATGAGAGCACAGAGACATGATGCTTTCTTATTCTGAGCTGCTGACAACCTCACAGTTTCTCTGCTAATCACAGTAACGAATGTCCTCTTAGGTATTATTTTTGCATCATATCCTCTTTCTATGTGAATTTGACTAACATGCAAAACATGTATTACAGTAATTCATAAGCAGTAGGGCCACATTTCTAAGCTAAATACTGTAACAGCAAAGGATGTACATATCACCAAGTCCTGTTTCTTGAGTGAGTCATCATTCTATGGATTTTTCTTTTAAATGTCAATCCCAGTATTTCTCCTTGGGTGCTGCAGCTATGGGTCTAAAAACAAACTGCAAACCACCAATGACAGCTGCTCACCACTGACTCATCTGTTTAAGGAACTTAAATCAACAATAAAAGTGTCGCCCACTGTCGAGCTCTTCAGTGGTGCCGGCTTCCTGGATGTCTGCCTCCATAGACCTTTTAGAATAAACAGTACCACTAAAAGGGTCAAATCAATGGGAGCTATTTTAAATGTGTCTGCAGGGTGGCCTTCACACTGAGGCTGGGTGTAATTCCTGGGTATTTCTAGCAGGAAAGCTAAAGGAAAGATTTTAAGGCTTAAAATAGTTTGGATGCTTGTGGCTCATACTGTAGTCTCAAGGCTGTCGAAGATGTTGTTAGAAATGCTTTTTAATCTCTGTGACAAGAATGTCCATAAACAGCTTTTTGAACCGTACTCTGACAGTGGCTCACCAAAGTTTTAAAGCCCGCTTCAATCATTGTGCGATTTCGGACCAGTTTAGACCGTAAACTGGCACATTTTAGGCCAACTATGGACTCTGTGTGGTTCCTTGAGATCCAGATGTGGTTAAGTTTCATAACCAACCACTCAGTGCCAGGGTAAAATGTGTACTCTCAGCCTTATTGGAGAGGTTGCTGGAGTTCACTGGTAGTCACTATGAAATCAACCTCAACTGAAGGCCTAGAAACAGGTCAGTGAGAACCCTGCATAACAAATGCGTGTTAGCAAGTTAGCAAGTGGTTAGCAAAAACCTTGTTGTGATTGCTTTGTTTGCTAGCAGCAATGCAAGAAAAACCAGGAACGTAGAATATTTACTTTGAAATTAAAAGCTGAACCTTCTGAATCAATTCGGTGTCGGTCGTAAGGCACAGCTTTTATGTTCTGTGTTTGTAATTTTTATTGCTTTTTTCCAAGTTTCACTACTGCTAGGTTGTTTGTTAGCAAGGAGTGCTTGCATGCTAATCAGCGTCGTCCAGGATGTAGTCTGCTTGATTTCTTTACGTAACATTGTCAAAACCAGTTTTATGTTTGGATCATGACTGTAAATGCTTATTCACATTTTATACAAATATAAGCCACCATTTAAAAAGATGTACCTTTAATTTTGAATTTTACCTTTACTTCATGCACTCTTGGCTCTCTATGACATCATAAAAATCCCCAGTTTGAATGAGCCCATTTTTGCTCATTTGTCCTATAGCTAAACTAAGGCTATAAGGTAGGCAGTCACAACAGTGAGGCAGCTGATGTCATATGTAATATGGTTAGCTCTAATTTTGTCAAACCTGCAGCAAACCAGAGGAAATGGTATGAACAGGACACCATGTATGAGCCTAAACATATAAAGCTTTTGAAGAAATGCTGCACTGATATTACGTCCTCTCACTCGTTTAAATGCCAGTCTGGGTTAAGCAATCAGCACATTTTCCTCTCGTGGTTTTTACGTATACAAAAAGCACTTTTCCCAAACACTAAATCAGTGTGGCTGCCAAGTCTCCCAAGAAACTCATCCTGCCCTGATTGGCCAGCGTTGTTTTCCCTCAAGTGCAGGATGAGGGAAATTAAACTATAAAGCATCTGCAGTCCCCGTGTTTTCATAACATATTTGCAGCAAGCAGACATGGATAAACTAAATTGGATTTCATTAGCACTTTAATACAAATACAGGTATATTCACATCACTGTGCATGCTGGGAACGCCAGGCACCTCACTCTGACTCTGACACCACATTTCCAGATCTGATCAGACACCAGTCCAATCTGACGAGGAAATTGAAGGAGGGCTCTCGTGAGAGTTGGTCCACCTGGGAAGCTGCTGCTGCAGAGATCTGTAATTACAGTCAGCGAAAGTGAAAAGAGAAAGAGGACAGAGACACACACAGACATCGTGATGGGAAGGCAGCCCGTAAGCAAGCTTTTAACGTGAAACAGTTTCTTGGTCCTTCAATGCAGAATGAAAGTTTTTGTTATCTGAGTAGATCAATTTTTCATGTTACAGCCAGATATATCACCTCATTGTGAGAGGACAAGAGAAGGTGTGATGAGCCAGCAACCATCAGTTTTGTTGAGTAATATGAGCTACTTATTGCTCAAAGATATATACATCTGAAGACATCATTTCAGCTCTGGAGACTTTGATAGGACTGGATGTGACACATTGGGAGGCTGTTGGGATGCAGCATTTTAAGGAATATATTGGCACATTTTGAACGTGATGCTTGCAGCATATTTCAGTTGGAACAGGCCCATGTTTAGCACTATGTGGCATTCCTGCTCCTTTTGACAACGGGCAGAAAAATCCGGGAACTGAGGAGCCCAGCTGCTGGACTTTTGGGAGAGGGATACTGTCCCGTTCTCGTCTGATACAGGATTCGTGGGTCTTGTTTCTTGGTGAAAGCTCTGGACTTGCTAAAGGATATAGTTAGGGCTGGACCAGGTGACCCTGAATCCTCCCTTAGTTATGCTGCAATAGACGTAGGCTGCCGGGGGATTCCCATGATGCATTGAGTTTTTCCTTTCCAGTCACCTTTCTCACTCACTATGTGTTAACAGACCTCTCTGCACTGAATCATATCTGTTATTAACCTCTGTCTCTCTTCCACAGCATGTCTTTATCCTGTCTTCCTTCTCTCACCCCAACCAATCACAGCATATGGCCCCGCCCCTCCCTGAGCCTGGTTCTGCTGGAGGTTTCTTCCTGTTAAAAGGGAGTTTTTCCTTCCCACTGTCGCCAAAGTGCTGCTCATAGGGGGTCATATGATTGTTGGGTTTTTCTCTGTATGTGTTATTGTAGGATCTACTGTACAATATAAAGCGCCTGCTGTTGTGATTTGGTGCTGTATAAATAAAACTGAATTGAATTCATGTAACATGTAAATAATTAGTTACCTCAAGTCAAACAAGTTTTTGCATTTACATTTGACGCTGCATTCTAACTCTTTTGAAATTGAGGCTGTATTTTATTTGAGTTTTCCAGAAAGAACTCAAACCCTGCAAGCCAGTGCAGCATTTACTTTCACTGCATCCTCTGTGTGCTTTGCGCAGCACCGTGTGCACGTGCAATAACTGTGAAACAAGAGGAACCCAAGTTTCCCAAGCTGCAGAACAGCTGGATTGCTTTGACCTCCATAGCTTCAGCCAAGCTACCAACCATGGCCTCTCACCGTTACAGAACAACAAACACAGATGGATGCAAATACAGCCGCTCCTTCTGTCAGACAGCAGGGCAGCATTAATACTGTATGTCTCGCTGAAAGTAGCATGACAGTGAATGAGTCCTTTGCATCTTTCGTTCTCTTTGTTGCTCATATGAAAATCAGGAGCGCGCCTCACAGTGTGATGGTTTATTTTCAGCACAGGAGCAGAAGGGCAAAGACATCAATGAAGAAAGGAAAAAACGGTTTGTTCCAGCACTCGGCAGCTTGTTGAGTGCACAAAGTCAAAGTGAAATGCCAGAAAGGAAAGCTTTGTCACTCCAGTCTCAGCAAAACGGAGAGACATGATGACTGCAGACACAGAAGCAGAAAAGGTTTTATGGTGGGATAAAACATGCCGGGCCAAATGAAACAACAGAAAACATGGATGTAACAGGTGATGACAACACGCATTTATATGCTCTGTTTAAAGAAGGTGCTTCACCTTTACAGCTTTGACATTACTGGGAGAAATCATGCCTCCCGTGGCTGGACACTGCTGTTTCTGCTCTGTGATGCTCATTTCACGTCGGCTTTGCCGTCGGCTGCGAGCGTGGGTGTAGGGAACAGAACATGAGCTTTTTCACTGAGAGAAAAAGTCATGACTCTCGAACAAAAAGCCAACTGATGATGTGGCTCCGTTGCATTCGTATCGATTTCTGTCAGTAGAAAGACAGTTATTAACCAAAACTCTTCACTTCAGAGGGGCTGACATTAAATATAACACTTATTGTTCAGCTGGTGGAAGATGTAATCAAATCTCAATGAACTCAAAGGCTTCGCTGAGCTTCTTCTTCAACAACACAACAAAAATGATGCAGCAGGTTGGTCCATTTTGCTGAAAATTCCACACAGGGGGCGTGTTTGCATGCGTGCCACTGCATGCTACTATATGCATGTCTGACAGCATCTGGGTCGCTCCTAATGAGACGACGAATGGAGTCCTGGGAGATCTCCCCCAGACCAGTGACTGAGCCCGAGGTGCAACCTGGGACTGAAACAAGACGTCCCAGAGGGGTTCTGTTGAATTTCCTACTCTTGCAACATGATGCCGGGCATTGACATGCTGAATGATGCTACAGGCAGCTTAACGTTTTCTTCTGACCCTGCTTTCAGACCTGAATGCCAGTGGAAGTGCCGGGCAGTGAGCACAGGGCCCAGTAGAGGACGTTGGGCCCTCAGGCCACCCTCATGAAGTCTGTTTCTGATTGTTTGATCAGAGACATTCTCAACAGTGGCCTGCTGGAGGTTTTGTAGCTCGGGCCATGCTCGTCCTGTTCCTCCTTGCACAAAGGGGCACGTACTGGTCCTGCTGATGGGTCGGGGCCTCCTACAGTCCTGTCCAGCTCTCCTAGAGTGACTCCTTGTCTCCTGGGACTGTGCTGGGACACACGGCAAACCTTCTAGTAATAAAATCAAGATTTCGAGAGTTTCCTGGAGATGATATATTGATATTTTGGTACTCGTATTGTTGATATAAAGACTTACCAAAAGTTGTGTTTGAGTTAAACTGGATATTAAAGTAAGGTGATGTTTAAAACAACTTATTCTCTAACTGCTTAATGGTTAATTCTCTGCATCTGCTGAGCATCAGGCTCCTGTGTTGTATTGTTCCCGTATATCTAGAAGTGGCAACAAAGACATAGTTAACAGGAGGATTATTGTCTTCAGTTTATGTAATGCTGGCTTTGGGATCTGGCATCAGTTTCCATGAAGTGCCCACAAGGAGCACGTGCTGTCAGCAGGAGTCTTTTACTGATTAAATAATAATTACTTCTGTTTAACAGGAACGTTTCTGTTTAGATTATCACGACTATATTTATTAAAGAAACTCACTCACACAGACACTAATACATGCGCTCCAGTGCTACAGCCGATGTAAGCTGGTTACATAAGGACAGACTGGAGGCTGGCAGAGTGCAGCAGTCAAAGCGCTGCATCGATGCAGGACGAGAGTGGATGGATGTGCTCGGTACAGTTTGCATGTTTAATCACTATCAGCTTTGTGCTGATTCATGCACTTGGTACTAAACATGGAATCTGTTGCCTTTTGTTCATATTTAAACATAGAATTACAGCTATGCTAATAATCTCATCTGATCTACGGTTAGCATGAGGTATTCCAGGTTGCTGAGTTTATTCCGTATGCATTATCGCTGAGATGTGATCATAAGCCTGATTGCATTCTGTTCACAGTGCATTCAACACACATTTAGCATTTGCTTTGCATGCAGACTGCATATTAGTGTGTAAATGGAGTACACACGAAGGTCAGAATTTTAAAGCGTGTGTTAGCTGCACCATTTAGATAAGCACTGGAAGGAGAATGCACCTGCACACAGGTGTTTGACGTGATGGCTATTTACAGACTGTGCTACAGATACAACCTGTGGTCACGAGGCACAAATGTGTGTTCCACAAATGTTTGGTAAGTGGTTGCCAGCTGTTGCTAGGTGAAATCAGTCACAGAGAGGGTTCCTCCTGTCATTGGTGGCGAGCAGATTGCTGCGCTCACTCGTAGTTTGTATGCAAGATACCAAATGTTCTGGAAACACTTGCAAGCTACGAGCCAGGCAGTAGTAAAGCTTGAAAATGTGTAATGCAAAGTGGACCTGGGGAACAGCCTTCAAATTAAAAGTTGTGCAAGTTTTAAAAGGCAGGAACCAACGGCTCATATCAAAGTATATTGTTCACTGACTGTGATCGACACCGAAGGTGTCAAACATATGGCACGGGGCCCAGAATCAGCCTCCCAAAGACTCCAATCTGGCCCACTATATGGCTTTGGAAAATGTGAAATAAAGCTTTTCCTAATGACAAAGACGTCATCAATGGCCATTCATACTACAGCAGAGTAACAGATAAACATTTAAATAACAGGACATTTCCTGTGTTTTTTACTATTCTCGGTCTTTATAGTCTGCAGTCTGGGCAGAGACTTATCAAAACTTTTCTTATCATTTAAGAGAGCCATGCTGACAGATTTCTTGCATTTGCAGCAAGGAGAGTTTCACTGGTCCGTGTACGGCCCACGATGCTCTAGTGTTGTCACTGTGTGTTCGCATGCTGTTTGCTGGTTTCCATGATAGTTGTTCTACAAACTGAACCAGTTACTTAGACAGCCCGAGAATACTGTAGATACTATATTACCTCCACAGCATCATGTCATTCAATACATGTAAGGGAGTATAGTATAGTTATAGTATGTTATAGGTAGCACTACACCCCCGCTGCCCCTCTTTCATAATCCTTTTATTTATTATTCTGACAAAAAAAAACCCTCAAACAGCTCAAACTATCTGCCTAAAACAGCTTTCACCCTTCATAGCATGGATGCAGTAAATGTCATGTGATGTCTGGTCGCACCCCAGCTGGGTAGCTGGCAGCTGGTCTGGGTGAGGCCTCTATAAATCAAGCTTGTTTTAGTGCATCTTGTAAATTTCTTTGTGTAATGCTCAAGAGCAATCTGTAAGAAGCTGTAGAGAGACCTGAGCTAAAGTAACAGCCACACAGAGGGAGGTGCTGAAATGATCATGTAAATATTAATGCTAATGCAGGAGGAGGCAGGAGGAAGTCTTCAGTCATGAATAACAATAATTTCAGACAACATGTGGATATAAACTAACTCTGTGCCTGCTGTAACAAAGACAGACTCCAAAAGCACACATTTATAGTCACGTACGTTACACTGCTCCAACAGAAGCACGTTTCTTGGTAAATGGCCTGTATTTGTATAGCTTTACTAGTCCCTCAGGACCCCAAAGCGCTTTACATATCCAGTCACACACACATTCACACACTGGTGATGGCAGCTACATTGTAGCCACAGCCACCCTGGGGCGCACTGACAGAGGCGAGGCTGCCGGACACTGGCGCCACCGGGCCCTCTGACCACCACCAGTAGGCAACGGGTGAAGTGTCTTGCCCAAGGACACAACGACCGAGACTGTCGGAGCCGGGGCTCGAACCGACAACCTTCCAATTACAAGACGAACTCCCAACTCTTGAGCCACGATCGCCCCGTTTCTTTATCACAGACAGTTAATATTTGCAACAGTGCACACAACCTTTTTTCTACTGCTGATTAGGATGGATGCAGATGAGATGGTTCACTGCACAAGTCCATCCTCCCTCTTCTGTCATCCACCCATCCAGCATCAGTCCATTCCTCATCCATCACTCCTTTCATCCGTCCCTCTGCAACAGCAGCATTTATGTAAGAGATACAGCCCAAACACTATAAGCCAAATGGAGTGAAGTGGGCCTACTTTAAGGGCTGTGTTATGAGAGGAGTTAAAATGCCAATGCTGCTCACTTGGAATTAATTTTCAGTTGAAAGAGTGTCGTTTCCAGCAGCCTCTCGTTTTCATCTTCAATGCATCGGGCCAAAGTGGGTGATCGTGGCTCAAGAGTTGGGAGTTCGCCTTGTAATCGGAAGGTTGCCGGTTCGAGCCCCGGCTTGGACAGTCTCGGTCATTGTGTCCTTGGGCAAGACACTTCACCCGTTGCCTACTGGTGGTGGTCAGAGGGCCCGGTGGCGCCAGTGTCCGGCAGCCTCGCCTCTGTCAGTGCGCCCCAGGGTGGCTGTGGCTACAATGTAGCTGCCATCACCAGTGTGTGAATGTGTGTGTGAATGGGTGGATGACTGGATATGTAAAGCGCTTTGGGGTCCTTAGGGACTAGTAAAGCGCTATATAAATACAGGCCATTTACCATTTACCAAAGTTACTGGAATAAAATGCTGTGTTACTGTGAAAATATCAATCAAATGAAAATGTCCTCTCACTGATTGACCCTCATGAGGTTTCCTGCTTAGAGTCCCTTCAGTTTTCACAATTTTAGGCTGATCCATGATCAGAAATCTATTAGATCAAACTGTTTCACTTTTTTTCACAGCTAGTCAGACATGAAAAGTTATACTTATATAATCAAATATGCTGTCATAGCCCAGTATGCATGTTAGCACACGTTAGGCTTAAGAAGGCTAAAACAACTACTCTAAGTGCTGTTTTGTTCCTACTGTGTGACCCATGCAAGTGTTTCTAACACATACTGTAAGCATCTGAGACCATAGCCTGTATTTAAAAGACGGATGTACCCACTGTTACCTCACCCAAGTTACCAGCTAGGTTATTAGTTACTTTGGCTACTTTAGCTAGCATAATGCGTACAGATGCAGCGCACAAACAGCAGCTAATTATTGCAACGTAACAGACTAATAATAAAAACACAAGAACATCACAAACCCTTGGACGAGCTGTTCCACACAGAGCAAAGTTACTTGTCAGATAATAGTGGAGATGATTTCATATCTCCTTTCAAACTCATCTCTCTCTGTGTTCAATATCAACAATCTCCTCGTTGTTTTTCTTTCCTCCCCCTGCCTGTTATCACCGGTCGCTCCTCCTTTGGTAGCATTTTCTCCTCAGATGAATCCCAACAATCCACAAAAACAATTTTTTGTACTAATAACTTTAGTCACAAGATGAAAAATGTTAAGATAAAGTTTTAGCCCATACAGGTGTCTGAGTTATGCCCCCGTGTCGACGGTGTTCTCAGACTTTACATTTCCTTTGATTGTTTCTATATTTAGTGTTGGTTTAGTGTCAGCCATAATCTCACTTTTCCTAACAATTTTCCAACTTTTTAGATTTTGTATTTTAATTAATTATCTTATATGTTTTGCAATAAATTATTCATCCATAGAATGTTTATCCATTTTTTATCATTACATAAATAATATACATATTATATTATATTTTATTATTCATATATTTTTCAGGTCAACAGACTCTCTAATTGCAATCAGCAGATCACACATTAAATTAGGCTGTAATAAACATGTACAGTAATTTTGAGAACCAGCTGCAGGTTAAAGCATTAATTAATGGATACGTATCATTAAATTGGGAGTGTTCACTACATTGATTCCCAAAGGATTTTGACTCATTAAAGTATAATTTGACCTTATCAGTGGCACACCACACTGGTAGAAGTCTGAATACGCCAAAACTCATTGATTAATGGAAGGGAGTGGCATCTCCCAATGATCCTTTTATACTGAAATTACTAGATAACACGAATCACTCACTGAAACACGTCTTTATCGTTTAAACCTTTAAATGAACAAAATATATGGATTGTAAATCATATGAAAAATATCCAATAACCAAGACCTTGGAGCAGACGGCGTCACAGGAAGCATTTGCTGTGGGATCTACCTCCGTACATGAAGCACCCAGATGATTTTGGCACCGTGCAAATAAAATTGAATTGAACGTCACATACATTTAATGTTTGCTGCTGTATATTAAACTCTGTTGTAATTTTTCCACTGATTTTCTTTTCGTCAGTTTTGAGTATTTTGCAGAAATCTTCACTGCAAACATTCATCTGTTTTCACACTTTGTTAGACTTTTATGCAAATTTGGGCCCATTTAATAAAAAAGTGCAGTGATCACCTGGGAAACTGCACATTCACTTGTTTAGTTTGATTTTGCTGTTTTTGCCTTAAGACAATGAAATGTGCTGTATGAATAAAGCTGACTTTTCCTTATATTTGAGCATTTTTGTCAGAAGGACACGCAGAAATCCTTTTGTGCTGCTGACCATATTTTCAAATTTATGGAGAGAGAAAAAACTGGGGACACCATCTGTCTGTGAAAATCCTTTGACTCCAACATGTCAACAAAAGGAAGGAATAACTGTGAACAGTCTAATCCTCCGATTTAATGATATGTTTGCATGTTCAAACATAACATTTTAGACAAATATATTTCGTGTCAAATCAAATTTGACCCTTTTCAAATATAATATCTCCCTTTAAACTCGAGCCGTTGCCCCAAAGGTTTTTGGTAAATTTCTCAGAAATGTGACTAAAATGAAACAGATGGTTTCCTGTGTAGTCCTGGTAAAAGGCATCGTCCATCTCAGTGTACACATCATTTAAATAAGGAGAAATGACGTGAGGCTCAATAACATTATTTTTAGGGTTCGAGGATTTTCGCAGTTGGACTCTGATGAACAAACAAAGACATAATACTGGACGGGACCCCTGCAGTCTGTGGAGCAGATGGTGGATGGAAACCTTGGATGAGTCTCTCTGAGCATCCGGGGCAGGGAGAGACGGGGAAGAAGGCAGGCTGAGCAAATGACAGTCGTACCAGAGAACAGAGAGACTGACAGGCTCAGAAAATCAAAGGATGCCAACAAAACTAAGGATGAGGACAATCTGAAAGAGTGGGAAAGAGACACAGACTTTTCCCTGGATTCAAAAAGGTCTCCTCTCTTATTTCTCCACGTTGCTTTTTAGTCGGAGTGTGAGGATCGCGCCCGGTGCTGTGGAGAGGAGCTCACGCTTTATGTTGTTCCCGCTGCGACGCTAATTGTCTGCTCTGGGACACATTTTTCCTTTCAGACAGCTATGCCAGACTTTGAGGCTAATTTGCAATTATCTATTTTGTTTTATATTCCCTCAACTGATAAATCAAAATTTCATTATGCAAATTAAATTAAGTCCAGTGTGTTATTATCCTCATCTCTCATAGCAGGCAGAATGCAGCAGCGGTGCAGGCTGGGAACTAAAAATAATGCCGTTGTTTAAGCGTGCTGGTAGGAAATTGTTCCATGACAAATGAGTAACACTGAACATTCAGAAACTTTGCTGCCTTTATTGGAGTGTGTATGCGTGTAAAAACAGGCATTTACACACTAACGTGAAAACCACACTCACAGCATGCACTGGTGAGTTTGAAGCTCTATGTGTGTCAGTGGTGCTGGCTCAGAGCCCGCCTTCCACGCGCCACTCCAACCCCACGGACGGGGGTACATATGCCTGCTCCGCCCCGACGTAGATCAAACACAACGCACATTAATAAATGTGCCCCCAAAAATAACAGCAGCATAGAAATAAAGAATCAGCATTGGTTTACGTATTAGTTAGTAATCGTGTCACAGGGTCTCAGGATCAACGGCCTTATTGCTTGTTCAGTTTATGACAACTTCCTTTTGGCAGAAGATGGCGTGTTCCTATTTTACTAAACGTTACAGCAGAAAGTGCTGCTGCTGTTGCACTTTTGTGCTGCAGAGTCCTCGTCTGCTGACTCAGACTATTAGCTATTAGCTTTTACTGTTAACCAGCTACTTCGACGTGCACCTCTAAATCTAAACATCCTCTAACTTTGGAAAATTGATTAATGGAGCCTGATAACTTAGAAACTACGATGCTTACAAGTGTGGTTTGTATTGTTAACATACTGCACAGAAACTAACGTTAAAGATTTCACCTGACATTCAACCTCTGACCTCTCCTTCAGGGTCAATAGACTCATCTGAAGGTCAAAGTGATAATGCTATATAGAGCTATTCAATAACACAGCTGTGGACATGTTGGACAGCCAGCAGTCCTTCGCCTGGGCGCATGCATGGTTGAGGCATTGGAATACAAATTCCCTGCAGACGAGTCACAAAAACAGGCTGGCACGCAGAGATGTGCGAGCATCCTCACCCTCAGACTCACAAACATGCAAAGTGTGCAGTCACAGTGTGACTGACATACATGCACAGTTCTTTCTGCTTCCCTCGAACTGGTTCAGGTTGGTTTTGTCCCACAGACAGAAGCATGTATCATATCAGCTTATTAAACACTCCCAGTTACAAACAAACGAAGTCTGTTCTGCTGATGAAAGAAGCCGTCATGTTGTGTAGTCTGTTTATATCATCACACAATCATTGCCATGAACTTAAACGTTTGTGGACACACAGCAAAGAAACGTCAGTCAGATATTTCAGTGGGAAACTCCCATCATGTCCCAGCTTGACACAGTCCAACATGTCCAACAGTTGTCTTCCCCTCTGAAGAAAGCAACATTTCTTTACATACTTTATAGTTTTGCTACATTTGAACTGATTTTGCTTCATTTAACATTTTCTTGTAAATTTGGATCATTCGTGCATCATTAACAGATTAAAGTTGCTCTCCTGGCCCTTCAGCCTGATGCTACAGGCAGCAGGTTGACAGGAGCCGAAGAGGGATGCAGTATTGATTTCACTGTTGGATCTTATTGCACATCCTGTTTACCCCCGCTAATATGTTTGTTTGCTACGCAATACTTTGCTCGTGTGAGTGCAGCCCAGATAAACAAAGTGTGTGTGTGTAAAAGAAGACCTTAACTTTTGATTTCGTTATCTTTTTGATTCCTGACGCACAGACCGGCTCGATCATTATCTACCATCATCTAATTGCTCTTATGTTCCTGCTCTGTGCTGGGCTGAAGTGAAATGAAGATGCTTCACTTCTTAATTAGGGTTTTTCGAGGTTTGAGTGCAGAAACTGTCGTCATTTAATAGCCGTGGTGAGAAAACCTTATCTTGTGATACCGCAATCAATAACAACACAGGATTTCTTTCATCGCAGCTTGTTAGAACCACAGAAGCCTTGAAGTCGAACTGTGAACAGTGTGCAGCAGCGTTGCTAATGCGCCGCGGATCGAGTACGGCGGCAGAGAGGAGCGAGCGACTGAATTATGCAAAAAGTGAGGAAGTTGTGTATTTAGCTGTGAAGTTGGTGTGTTTGGTCGAATAATGGGGGACTGAGCGATGCTGTGATCGACTCTGCAACGCAAAGAATGATGCAATTCTCATAAATGAGCAAGTGAGTGAGCCACTCAATAAGAGAGTGATACAAGTGTTTGGTCGGGGGGGGGCGCAAAAGTTTGGAGTCATTATATGAGTGAGTGAATAATGCAGTTAGTGCATGAATGATGAAAGAAAGTAGTGCGTGGGCGAGTGGTGCACTTAGTTTATGATGGAGAGAGTGTTAAGTGAGTGAGAACAACTGGGGATAAGAGAGTGAACCAGTGAGCCAGCGTACACTGGAAAGGAAAGTAGTGTACCTGCAATCATATCATTTAAGCACCTGTTTAATATCAGCCTGCGCATCATACAGTCCATCCATCCTGTCGTGGGTGTCTTAATGCGAGAGGCAGGCTACACCCAGTCTGTCGCAGGGGTAACACGTGCATGCACACAAACCCACACAAACACGAGGAGAACATGCAAACTCCACACAGGAAGACCTGATGGTCGAATCAAACCCAGGACCTTCTTGCTGTGAGGCAACAAAAAAAATGTGCTGTGTGTTTAAAATCAAACATTAAGTATCAGGATGTAGTTAGAAAATTAAATAAAATGAGATGTTAATGAGAAGCATTTGATGAACTTCTTTTTTGACACTTTTTATTTGTTTAGGAACATTTTTATGCAACAAGATAAAAGAAAAAAGAAAAAACAGAAACAGTATGAGGTCATGGGAAGATAACATACACCTGTACATACATCTGCACATCCACACATACATACGTCAACAAGTCTGCATTGCTAATTCTATGCATTAAAGGGCGCTGCCACAAGCTGTAAAGTCCAGCCATTTTCTCCATCGTCTCCTTCCCAAATCTCCCTGCAGTCGCAGAGTGAAAGTCATACATTCCATCAATTTGACGTCTTCCACTATAGAGGTAAAAAGTGTTACAGTGGGAGGATCTCTACAGAGCCAGCGTTTTGTTATGGCCTTCTTCGCAGAAGCCAAGAGAACTTTCAGAAGGTAAACATCATCTGCAACTAAATCGTCTGTAAAACATCCCAGATACAATGAGGTAAATGTACAAGACACGTGGAATCCCAACACCTCTGTAATTATCTTTATAACTTCCGTCCAGAAGGGTCGTATGAGTGGGCAGGACCAGAATATATGACCGTAATCAGCCACGACTTCCCCACAATTCCTCCAGCAAAACGCAGGTGTAGCACTGAATTTAGACTTCTGTTTAGGCGTTATGAAATAGCGTATAATGTTCTTCCAGCAGAAGTCCCGCCACATGTTGGAGTTAGTCGTGGTAAACTGTGTCTCCCAGATCTGTGCCCACCCATCTTCTGTAATCACAATGTCCATTTCTTTTTCCCATTTCTGCTTTATGTAAATCGTTGAGTGCCCTTTGAGCTTAGTCAGACATTTATACAGTTTACTTATCAAGGCTCTGTTACTCCCAGAGTCATAAGCATCAATGAAAATATTAACAATCGAGAAGTCTCCACGGACACAGCTCTCCAGTCTTTTGCCAATATAGTCACGGAGTTGCAAGTATCGAAAAAAGTCTTGTTTCCCGAGATCGTAAGTCTTGCATAGGGTATCAAAAGCCATAATTTTAGATTTTACAATAACCAAACACCCAGCAGTGATTCCATGCCACACCCATTGTTTAAATCTACTATCGTGGGAAGCAGGTAGAAAATCAGGGTCATACGCTGGCCACCTCAGAAGTTTTATCTCTTCCTGGAGTTGCGCCTGCTTGACCACTCCCCTCCATATTTTTAATGTAAAAGTGACCCAGTGGCTGGGCGTCAAGGTATCGTCCAAATCAGAAGCCGCGTGACCAAGTCTAGACTGGATTGGCGTGTCTGAGAGAGACATCTCAATCGTCTTCCACCTCGCACAAAAAGATGGATTACACCAACACACCAAGGACCTCAGCTGAGCAGATAAGTAGTAATTCCTTAATGAAGGTAGAGCCAAGCCCCCTTTGTCTTTCGGCAACTGCAAAGTAGAGAACTTCACCCGTGGTCTTTTGTTAAGCCAAATGAATCTCGAAATCTGCTTATTCCATTCCCTGAATTGCTTCTCTGGAATTTGAATAGGTAAAGCAAGAAAAAGATAGAGTAGTTTGGGGAGAATATTCATTTTAATTATCTGTATCCTGTTGCCAAGGTCGAGAGGGAGCAAGGCCCAAATGTTGAGATCGCTATATATTTCTCTATTAATACGACTGTAATTAATATCGTACAGTTGTGTCAGATCTCTAGGCAGAAACACTCCCAAATATTTGATAGCAGTTGCCTCCCAATTAAACTTGAATTTTGCCAGTAGTGTCTGGTCCGGAGAAAAATTAAATGACAGAACTTGAGTTTTTTTGACATTAAGGACATACCCTGAATACAGGCCATATGTTTCCAACATCCCCATTAACACTGGTACACCTGAGCTGGGATCCATGATTGTCACCAAGACATCATCTGCGTATAAACACACCTTGTACTCGTCCCCTCCTATTACAATCCCTTTCAACGATGTTTCCTGACGTATAGCCTGGGCTAGAGGTTCGATAAACAAGTTGAAGAGGTAGGGGCTTGCTGGACACCCCTGTCTACATCCTCGTTCTAAAAAAATAGTATCGGAGAGGCTACCGTTAATTTTTATTCTGGCAGTAGGGAGAGAATAAAGAGCTTGGAAACATCTTATAAACTCGCTACAGAAACCAAATCTTTTCATCACTAGGAAGAGGAAGTCCCAATTCACTGAATCATATGCTTTTTCAGCATCTAAGCTAAGAATAATTGAGCTTTTTTTCTTATTATTAATGTGTTCGATGATGTGTAAAGCTCGTCTAATATTATCGTGGGTTTGTCTATTTTTCAAGAAACCCGTTTGGTCTTCATCAATCAAAGAAGGCATTACAGCATCCATTCTTCGCACCAAAATAGTTGTGTATAGTTTATAGTCTGAGTTCAGGACACTTATAGGCCTATAAGATTTGCAGTTTAGTCTATCCTGTCCCCCCTTTGGCAAAACCGATATGAAGGCCTCCTTCCAAGAGGGAGGTACCAGACCTCCTTTCAAAATGTAGTTAAAACTAGTTTCCAACAGGGGAAGAAGGCTTTCCCTCATGGTTTTGTACCATTCGGCAGGGAGCCCGTCGGTACCTGGTGATTTATTGGATTTAAGGCTGGAGATAGCTTTAATTATTTCTTCCCGAGATATTAAGGACGTTAACTTACTATTTGCCTCTCGACCAATCGTAGGCAGGTCTAAGGAATTCAAAAAGTCAGTCATCTTATTTACATCACCCTGAGTAGATTGACTATATAAGGATTTGTAATACTTTTCAAACGCTTTTTGAATTTCATCCAGGTCAGTTACAACATTGTTACCAACCGGGTCTCTAATCTTATAAATATTATTTTCAGCTTGCTGTTTTCTAATCCGCCACGCCAACTGCTTCGCCGCCTTAGGCCCCGCCTCATAATACCTCTGTTTCATGAACCTTATGTTTTTCTCTACTTCTTCGCTCAATATCTTATCTATCTCCTGCTTAATCTGTCTGATCTGGTGGGTTACTGTAGTATTTTTATCCTTTAGACCTGACTGTTCCAAGGCCATTAATCTATTCTGCAGTTGTAACAATTCTTGTGACTTTTTCTTTTTAATCATGGTCGACCACGCAATTATTTTACCTCTGAGGACAGCTTTGGCTGCATCCCATACAATACTGTGATTTGTCTCTCCATTATTGTCCTGCAGGTACAAGTTAAGATCGGCTGTCATTTGTTTCACAAAAGCGGGGTCATTTAACATACCGGTATTTAGTCTCCACAAAGTTGTCTTCCGTGTCCCGTCCAAATGTAACGTTATATAAATTCCACTGTGGTCAGAGACATCTCTTGGACCTATTCTGCAATCTTTTATCCTGTGTAAATCCCTATTAAACATAAAACAGTAATCTATCCTCGAATACACTGAGTGTCGAGCAGAGTAAAAAGTGAATCCTGACGCTGACCCATGGATAGATCGCCACACGTCAATAAGCCCTAATTCCGTTAACATTCCTTTAACCCGTTTCCCTCCAGACGTGCTTTTCCTGTCCCTATTATTTGAGTCTAATCTGGGATTTAACAGTAAATTAAAATCTCCTGCACAAATAAGAGTTCCCACCGTTTCCTTAGAGATCAAATCAAATATCTTCTTAAAGAAGCTTGCGTTGCTTCCCGGGGGTTGCATAGACATTTAATAGTGTGACCGTCTTATTCTCTATTCTACCTTTTACTAAAACAAACCGACCTTCCTTATCACTTATAGTAGATATATGTTCAAATTTTATTTTATTTGAGATAAGGATAGCTACTCCTCGTTTTTTCCCGGCCCTATACGATGAATAAAATGTATGTCTGAAACCCATCTTTTTTAATTTCTCATGTTCTGCATTATCTAGATGAGTTTCTTGCCAATATGCCAAATCTACTGTCTCCTTTTTCAATTTGGCAATTAATTTGCTTCTTTTAATAGGGCTATTCAGGCCATTTACATTTAGTGACAGCATTTTATAGAAATTATAAGCCATCAAGTGGATATGTGGAATACAACATAATCAACCCAGACCTCAGAACATCACAACCAGAACTCATTGAACAGCAAACACACAAAACATTAACAGGAGCTTCCAATACAAAGGATATAACAGTATCCTTTGACATTGAGGGGACTGGCCACAGGGTGGGGCCCCTCATCCGACAAGAGGGGAGTGACCGACAAAAAAGCCAAAAAAGGGCAAAAAATAAACGAAACAGTCTCTTATCGCTACTAGACATAACGTGGTGGTTCTCTAACCATGTCCGTAGGCACCAACCTAAAGAAATATGAATTCTGAAGGATACGAAAGTCAGTGTTCCTGCGGTTAGATTATCAAAACTCTACCGCCAGCTATCTCACCGTTGTCCCGCCATCAGCTGTTCACTCGTCTGCTGACACTTTTTCTTGCTCCCTCCGGAATGCTTGGAGTTTTTCCCGCACGTGCTGCTGGAAGCCGCCCCCGCAGTGTGCTGTCTGCGTTTCCCAAGGAAGTAGCTGCTTTATCGTGTCCTCTGTCATCCTGTTGGTTTGGTTCCCCAAGGTGATCTTACCCACGGCTATTCCCCGCTTTCTTAAATCCTCGGCAGCTTGGCTCGCGGTATTATATAGGACATTGCCTGACGCATAAAACACTCGCATCTTACTTAGTGGTGTCTGGAAACGGATCCCGTTGTCCTTCAAAGCCTTCTTAACTGGGATATATTCCCGTCTCCTTTTCTGCACTTCCAGAGAGTAGTCATGATCGAAATACACCCGTTTGTTTTGGATATGTACCCCTTTGTTCCACGCCGTGCGGAGAATCTCTTCTTTAACAGAGAACCGGAGGAAGCGCACTATTATTGAGCGTGGTGGGGCGTTCGGGGGTGGTTTCGGTCCCAACGCGCGGTGTGCGCGCTCAATGCCGAGAGCACGGTCCGGGCCGAAATCTTCGCCTAGGTGTTCTTTGATCAGATTTTCAACAAAGGTAGTCACCGACGAGCCCTCCGAGTTTTCCGGTACGCCGTAGATCCGGATGTTCTTGCGTCTAGCGCGGCCCTCCATATCGGACACCTTTTCCTGAAGCGCCCGTTGATTTTCCAACAGCTGCACAAGTGTATCCCTAACACCAATGTCCCAGCGTTCCGAGTCAGCCATGTTGTCCTCGACGTGCTTTAGCCGACCAGTCATCTCCTCCACCTGATCCGCCATCTCGTGTAATCTTTGATTCAATTCCTTAGAGAGTTCGGCCATTTGCTTCTTTACATCCTCCCGAAATTCCGTACCGAATGCTTTGAAGTCACTCTTCAATTCGGTTCGCAATGTAGCCATTTCGGCCACCAGTACGCTACTCACAGCATCCCGAAGCCAACCCAGACCTTCACCTCGGTCGCCATCTTGTCCCGATGCGAGGCTTGCCTCACTAGCCGCGGCGTCCTTCTCCATTTCACAGTCAAGAATGTTTCGTAGCCCGTATCCTCCCTTTTTAGATTTATCCCCACTCATTCTTGAGTCGAAAAATGGCAATGTAGCCCTAATACAGCTCTCGAGTCCGGGGAAACACACGGTTGGTGCCGGAGGTCACTCTCTATGCGGCCATGCGGTGCTACGAGCCACCGGAAGTTGATGAACTTCTTGATGCATCCAGGTAAGTAAATCTCCAAAAGCTGATTCTGTTCATCTGGATGTTTTCAGTGGGAGAAACGTTTCGTCATCATCAGCTGACTGCAGGTTTCAATCTTAGAAACAGGACATTTGCATAATGACAAAAACCAGCCCACTGAGGGAACAATGGGCTGTACCCAGGGGGATCTACACCAAGTCTGTGTGGTTTACCGAAGATAAACAGGGTGCACCTTTAAGACCGACTGTCTGCATGATCAACTCGGTCACCTATAACATCTCGACGTTTCTGGCTTCGATCCTCAACCCGCTGGTGGGCAGCTCTGAACACCACATCCAGAACACCCTGGGTTTTGTTGAGAAGGTGAGAGATGTCATGATGGAGGCAGATGAAACCATGGTACGATGTTACGTCTCTCTTCACTTGCATCCCAGTCACGGAAGTGTTGGAGGTAGTTCATAAGAGACTACAGGATGCCCCCAACCTCAGCAACAGGACCGCTCTCAGCATCCACCAAGTGTGTTTGAACTGTGTCTTCATTCCACCTACTTCACATACAAGGCTCAGTTCTACAGGCAGAAACACGGGTGTGCCAGTTTCACCCAGTGTGGCCAATTTGTACATGGAAGAAGTGGAAAAGAGGGCTTTGCTGTCCTACCCTGGAACACCACCAAGTCCCTGGTTCAGGTATGTGGATGACACCTGGGTGAAAATCAAATCTCAATCAAATTTCGTCCCTTTCATCAGCTCAGTTGTGGGCAAATAGATATTCTCTAGCAAACCTGAGGCTGCGAGTGCTTGGTCCAAACTGGGCAAGTTGGTACTTTTAACTTCTTTCTATGAAAGCTTGATGCCGGCCGTTCTGTTAGACGGTAGGTTATAGAAAAATGTACCACTTGGGTTCTGGCTGTTTGGCAGAGATTTACAGTTATTTGCACCCTTGTAGGTGGGAAGCATTGCGTTCCTGTGAGAAACGTGCAGTGGACCTCACCGCCACTCACCCACATTTATTAGGGTGTCACACGAACTTGTGGACAGGTAACGAAAACAATACAGTTGGAGGGATACTCCCGCTGCGTTTTACTGACCGGCGTAAGTTATCTCCTGCTTTCATTTACAGAGTACCGAGCTGCTGCTTTGCCGAGTGGATTTCTGGCTGTGGGCAAAGGACCCGACACATCAGTGTGTTCTAACTTGTTTTAACCTGTTGTAATTCGACAGACTGTGACTGCTGCGGCTGTCGATTTTCTTTGCCTCTTGTTTTACTTTTCTGTATCAGTAGGCACCGCAGATATTGATTGTCTTTTAGTGTTTTACCCTTTTATTTATATACAGGTGCAGCTGTTACACGGTTACTTTTATTTTATATTAAAATTAAAACCTTTTTAACTGACTGTGCGCCTGCGGCTCCGTCCTATTTTAAATAGACATAAGCAAAAACCTGTAGTGATCCCGTACGTGTCAGGAGTATCGGAGCAGTTGAGACACATTTTCTCTAAACATCGCGTCTCTGTGGCTTTTAAACTCCAAAACACGCTGCGCCAAAAACTGGTCCACCCCAAGGATCGGGTCCCCCGACACAAACAGAGTAACATGGTGTACGCAGTTAAGTGCAGGAGGATTGGCAGGATTTATACATCGAGGAAACCAAACAACCTCTGGCTAAGAGGACGGCACAACACAGAAGAGCCACCTCGTCAGGCCAGGACTCTGCAGTCTGTTCACACCTACAGGCCAGTGGACACTCTTTCAATGATGAGGATGTAACATCCTGGACAGGGAGGAACGCTGGTTTGAGGGCGGAGTCAAGGAGGCCATTTACGTGAAAAGGGAAAGACCATCTCTGAATGGAGGAGGGGCCTAAAGGTACATCTGTCACCATCTTACAATGCTGTGATTGCAGCCATTCCCCAGCTCTCTGTGGATGGGACTCATGGTTATTGATCAGTGGTTGTTGATCAATGGTCATGAGAATTTGCATAATTAAGATTAAGGAACTGACCTCCCAGCCCATTGTTCCCTCAGTGGGCTGTTTCAGTCATTATGCAAATGTCCTGTTTCTAAGATTGAAACCTGCAGTCAGCTGATGATGACGAAACGTTTCTCCCACTGAAAACATCCAGATGAACAGAATCAACTTTTGGACATTTGATGCATTTGTGCAGCGCAGTGCTGGATAGCATTTGCTAATTTGACAGTGTCGATGATAAATGTTCATGAAGTATCACATCGGTTAACTTCCATAATCGTAGTCAACTGAATATTCCCAGCTGTCCCTCAGTTTCCAACCACGAAACACCTGCTAATAACAGAAATGGAAAATATGGTTTGAAATCAAGTGTCTGGTCACGTTTGGGTAGAACATTGCAGCACAACATCGTGGAGTCACCAGGATGTTATCTAAAGTGAGGTTGCACAGACAGGCTGGTCTACCAGAAATCTGAATATTTAATCATCATCTACAAAATAATACGTTAGTAAAATAAAGGTTTCAAACAAATAGTATATTTATATATGTTTACTTACTGAATATAATGTAGAGGTGCCTAACTGTACTGAGCTACATTACTACTGGTCATATCCAGTTTTCACCCAGTGGTGTTGGACATTATAAGATTATTCAGTGGCATTAGTGGCTTTCATGTTATTAGCAGGTCTTTCATGGAGGAGGAGGCAGGAAGTGCTGCTGTAATCCACTCCATCTGTATATATAAAGAGCTCAGCTCATGACAACCAAAACAACTGCTGTTGTTTTCATTTAACATCCTCTTATTTCTCTAGATTTTGCCAGGAAAATAGGAAATAGGTGCAGTAATTTAATGACACGTGTGCAAACAAACATGCTAATACAGTGTGTGGGTTCTCTGTCGATCCCACACTGCTTCAACACTATGGATGTGCAGGCTGTGGGGAGGCCAATCCATGACTCATACTGTCGCATTATTTGCTTTTACTGCATTGACTGTGTGTTTGGGATCTTTGTCGTGCTGAAAAATGAAGTTGTTGCCAATCAGCTGTTAGCATCTTTCTGGATGGTAGTGCAGGGTAATCTGACAGTACTCTACTTGTGTAATGTGCACCTCAGTCTTTTCTTCTCGTTTCTATTCATTCATGGCTTCTTGACAGCCAGCCTTCCACTGGAATCATGAAGGTTCATGGATCAACTGAAGGGCCCGATGCATCTGTCTCAGTGCACAAATACAGTTTTCTGTCTGTATCTTTTAAGGTTCATTTTTTGTAGAATTAAATGAGAACAAATGATAATTTTGAGATTGTCAGCGTCCCTGGTCGGTGTACAGCACTGTTCATAAAATCAGTCAACAGCTGTTTTCATCAGTACGAAGACGAAACACAATAGAAGCCTGAGCCCTTCAGACTTTGTGATCAGCGTCCTAAATCCTTAAGGTAGTATTGTCATGATCTGACTGTGTGCAGGACCCAAATGCAGACTCACAGAGACTTAAACTCAAAACACCGCTTTATTTGCTGAATGGAAAATTATACGCAACTGGGAAGTTATAAGACCTAAACACATGGACAAGAACACGCAACAAAGAGGGAGATCGCAACGCTGGCCAGAAGAAAACAAAGGGCTAAAATACAGTGAAACAGAGCACGCAAAGCTAAACATAACACATGAGACGAGGTAGCTTCAGAGTAAGAGAAGCTAAACAGAACATGGTGCACACTGACAGGAGACTACCAAAGTAAAACAGGAAGTAATGGGAACACACGCACAGAGACACGACAGGGGAAACGTGGATGACATGACAGGCGGGGGGAACACGAGGAGGGAAGCACGACAAATATAAAACGCAGAAAGAGACACAGAGGGCAAAGACAACAGAATAAACTCAAGATTAACAAAATGGACTTAAACATCACAAATCATGATACAAAATGACAAAAAACACAAGAAAACTCAAAACGCCGGGTCAGGTGACCCAGGACCGTGACGCATGTTAAGCAACTTTGAAAGACCTTCAAAAAGCCCAGAGGACTGTTGCTCAAGGCCACTTTAAAAATAATATCTCCATGGAAGCAAAATAAGAAGAAACTAGCAGTGCCGGGATACTTTAATGTAAATGATCTAAGAAATTAATTTTATTAATAATGATAAATGACAGCCAGCAGATTATTATTAAATGAGAAACTTGTTAGGAACAGGAAAACAAGCCATGAAACATCAAAACTGACACATTTTTGAAGTGCCGATTGTAGAATTTACTGAAGCGAATGATGCGATTAGAGACGGAGATGTATGGACTAAGTGTTTAGGCGAGCAAATGAGTTACTAAGTGAATGACTTAACAAGTGAGCGAGCGAGGCAACTAAGCGATTGGGAAAGGAAGCAAGTGGGCGGGTGAGTGGGAAAGTGAACAAGTAGCCAAGTGAGCAAAGCAGCAAGTGAATCATGGAGCAGCAACAAACCATGCAAGCTGAATTTTTATGCTGACCTGCAGAAGAATGAGCCCGCTGCCAGTGATTGCCTACAGAGTTTACAGTGTACCCATCAAGCTGTGTCATCCAGGTGTAAGGACGCCCAGCTTTGCAGGAGTTTGCATTTGAAACAGAAGGGATTAGATCACAGCACGAAATATTGTTTGAGAAACACACACCAGTGCCATCACATTAATAAAAGGAACGAAAGAAGGACTGAACGAGTGGGAGAAAAGGGAACTGGCAGACATAAAACGATAACACAGCGAATCTGATTGAGGTGGTTAATGAGAATAAAAGAAGAGGTAAAAAGAAAAGAAGGAGAGAGGAGGAGGAAGAGACTGTTTGATGGTTCTGAGGCGGACAGCCGACGTGACTGCACGGCAGAGAATAATAACACAGCAGCATCAGTGCGGTTACATAAGACTGTGCCAGTGCCTCAGGAAAACAGCACATTCATGTTTCTGCTGCCACTGAATGGGACACATCCTGCCACTGTGAAGAGTTTCATTTGAAATTGTTGTAAATGGTTTAAAAGCAGTTTGGCGCCGAGGCTCGGCGTCACATTTGTCTTCAACAAGTAGAATGGCTCTGGGGCAAACAGCCTATAACAGCAGACTGATTGGGTAAAAGCGGTTTACTGAGGACTCACAGATGTTGCTTTTCTTCCCTCGCTGGACTTAAAGCTTTGCAAAACTGAAGGATTTTGCTGTTTGTTTTTATGCCTGAAAACACAAAGTAAATCTTCTGACTGGACAACGAGCCACCTGCAATCAGCTTGCTCGGCGAAGCTGGAGTTTTCAGGTGCGCCAGCTTTGCGAGCAACCGACACGCGGGAGGTCTGTCGTGCCATCCCACACACACGCTGCAGTGCTCCATGAGAATCACAGCAGCTTCAAAGCAGACACGACACACAGTCATGTTGAATCCCATCTGTGCGTTGAGGTGGGTGTTGTGTTTAACATGCTTGGCATTGTGTTGAGAAAAATAGCAGTTTGGGTGTTTCGAACACGACTAAACAAGGACGTGGACGGTGGCAAGTTAAATAAAAGAAACTAACAAAAATGCAGAAATCTGTAAGAATTAAAATGTGACTCACTGCTTTTAAAAAACTCCTATTATACAAATAACTGGACTTCAATTTAAATGAAAATGTACCAGTGTTATGATTGAAACAGGCTTTTACTGAGTGATGACTCAGTCATTTGACAGATCGAGGATCTCGGTACAGTTGATTTATATTAGCAATGAGCACAGATGCTAACAAATTTCCTCTACACTACACAGTGTGTGAAGCCTTTGCTATTCTAACATGATGCTAAATGTACTTTAGCAAAGAGCACATATCTGTCAAATAACAAACGTGTCTTATGCAAAAACTATAACCAGAATTTCCTTTGCTTTTATATTTGAGGTATTAAATTTGACATTTAATTCTATGTAAAAACTTCAGACCCCATCAGAATCAGCACAAAAACTAACACTTTATTGAGGCTATGCAAAATCAAAGAAAACATCACTGTTATCCACACTGACAATCACAAAACAAGCAGACACCAAAAGTACAGCTGAAGTCATGCTGGAAAGCACCAAGAAGGTATTTGGTGCATTCTCCGGACAGAGAGAAGAAGAAACGGAGACTTGGTGGTAGAACGAGGAAGTACAAGAAAGTCTTCAAAGGAAGAAGTTAACAGCAACAAAGTGGGATTCTCTGAGCCGAGGAGAAGCAAAGAAAAAGGATTACAGTGAGTTAAAGCTGGATACTCAGGAAAGAGAAAAGACTCGTTAGGCAGAAAGAAAAAGCTGGAAAGGATGTGCAGCAGGTTAGGGTGATGCAGGTGGAAGTGTATTCATTTGGGTGGAGGAGGTAGTGTGAGGCGCTGATGAATGAAGAAATGAGAGAAGGGGATGGATGGAGAGAGAAGTGCAGAGGATTATTAAGGCTGGAGGGAGGGCAGCTCTGAAGAGGATAAAAAGTGGAAATACGACGGTCTGGATGACGCGCTGTAACAGATGCATGTCTATTAAGCATTCATGATCTAAAAACAGGAAGAATTTCATTTGCACCGCATGTGACACTGGACCAAATTATTGATTACAATGTAATGTTCTTCCACTATGTCCACAGTGCACCGTCAGGAAGATTAAAGTATTTTTGATTAAGCAGTAAAGGAAGCAGTAAAGGAAGCAGTGAGTCAGTCCGGCATTAAAAAAGCCATAAAACACAAAGTGCCTTCTATTCGCCTCAGCATTGTCTGGGGGGGTGTTCCCAAGTGATTCCAGGCTCTGTCTGCTGGCGCTCCTCTCTCTGATACCATCAGGGGCCGCAGCACCAATCCCGGTCGCTGTGGAGACTGACACTGCCGTGGCACACGCACGCAGGGAGGAACACACCCGCAACAGAACACACATGCAGAGAGCGACGCAATGCACCGGCAGGACTGCAGCTCGAACACGGGCGTGGGGGGCACCTGAGCCATCTGTCTCCATAAGAGCCTGTTTGAAAAGGAGCTTGCATTCACACACACATTAATTAGACAAGGCTACATGTATGCAAATTCATGCGTAGAGGCCATGCCTGCACATGTACCTTTTACTTCATGTGTACAATTACCAAAGGGTACACACATGGATGAAAACACAAGGAGGTTTATTATATGGCACAGAGCTCCATCAGGCTCTGACAGAAGGAATCTGGTAAGTGAATTATAGTCACCCCCCCCCCCCCCCCCCCCCTCAGAAACAAACACGAACGACTAAAATAAGAATGAGAAAAAAATTATTACATAACAAGAGATGGAGGGAGCCGCTGCAGCATGCTGTGTTGGCATGATTCCATCAGAAGATAAATATATTTGAATTATAACCTGGTTTCTCAATTAGCTGCTCATAGAAGCAATCTGATGTGCATTTACATTCAAACCATTCTCAAAAAGCTCTCAACAGTGGCCCTCAGTCACCGACATGCGCCTGTTCCTACCTGCGTGTACACATTAGTGAATCAAAGTCTTTGTAAAGACAGATTTCACCAATAAGCATATGAAAACTCTGTCCTGGAGAAAGCTGTGAAGTTACAGGAGACACGTTTTTTATTGTAAGGTAAAGACTCCAGAGAAATGTCATACAAGCCCCTATGGGCAAGCACCTGGGAAGGAAAAACGTCCTTTTAACGGGAAGAAAACTCCTGCAAAGCCTTAGGGAGGGGCAGCCACCTGCCATGACTGGCTGGGAGACTTTAACAGACAGAGAGCACACTGGGAAAATGGGAGCACCACACAGCAACACAAAGACAACGGCTACAAACACACACAGAATACACTGCAACAAAAAACAATTAGGGGAAGTTAAAGCAAATACAGGCAAGAGACTACCAAAATAAAACAGGAAATAACATAAAAAGGAAAAAACTTTGCACAGAGACAGACTTAACAAGATGCAGGAAGACACTAGGAAGGCTGGACTAGGAGCTGCAGGCCTGACAAGGTCCACAACATCAAGGAAGATGTTTTTGAACTGGCAGAAACAAATAGGTTAGGGTCATTTCACAGATGTAGCATTGAGGACTGAGCTGCTACTGTTATGTGTGGATGCAGGAGAAGCGGTTATACTTCCATCCTGTCGTCAAATGACAAAGCCCACAGGCCTTGTTAGGATGTCTAACGTCCTTGCATCGTTTCTCTTCACTGGACTCAAGGCTGTCGTAATTGCGTCTAATTAAATCAACTGAAATCTGCTCTGTGGCAACGCTGGAAGGTCGGCACATTCAGAAAGGACCTATCCAAACCTGTCCTGATTAGATGCGGTGATATAAATGTAAAAAAGAAAGAAAGCAAAATAGCAGTTTGATTGTAGGTCAAGTGCTGGGCGTTTGGCTGCGTCTGAGCTTGATTAAGGTTTTATTATTCAAACGCAGAGCTTTTCATGACGAGATTTCAGACTCGAGGGTAAACCGAGTACAGGAAATAGGACTTCCAAGCTGTGGGACAATTTGGCTGTTTCTCGTTATGCTTTCGTTCTCATCTCAGTTGTTGTTGGAAATATTCTGAAGCTTACAGATCCCCAAACTCCCCGCAGAGTTTGATAGGATGAAAAACTGGTCAGAGGCACGCGAATCTTGAAATTATGTCCTCGGCTGGGCGTCTTTGATAGCCCAGCGTGGGGGCAGACAAATTACCCAGCGACTGACGCAGACCACAACAAAGTGTTTCCTTTCTCTGCTTCGCTGTCACACGGTTCACAAAATACCACAGTAGAACACACAAGACAAACATGCATGTGCAGCACAGCGACGCACCCACACAGTGCTGCAGATAAGAACAGGAGGAGGGTGCTTTGAATTATTGAGCCAAGATGATAAAAATAGGCTTTCAAAAGCAGCTCCATTAAATATTCACAGGCGTATCTTAAGGAACTCGATGCTGCAGAGTCGTTGCTGTGCATTGCTCCTCTGTTTCAGAGAAACTCCCCTCGGGGCGGGCGGGGGGGTTACATTCGTTTTCTCCAGCGACCAACACACTTTAAGTTGGTTGTGTAAAAAATGTAAATGAACAAACAAAACCGTTTATTCTGCTCTGACGTCAAACTTGTTGATTACGCGCTCTTTACATGAATATACGTTTGAAAATAGTTATTGTTTGGAGAGAAATCATTGACTCCAAACTGTGCAAGGTGTGTTCGAGTGTGTCAGTATTTTATTGTATATTTCATACGATATCAATGCAGTAGTTGAGCACACTGCATTTCTTTATATTTTGCTAAAATATAAATATAAATGGGACATGGTTGTACAATTCTAATGAAACTGAAAGTCAACATTTGGTATGATTAACTTCAGCACAGCCTAAACTCCCGTATAAAAGCTTTTATTGTGATTTAGAGGATCCTGAAAAACTGTCTGGCCACAAAATGCCATCACCCAAAAAACTGGTGTAAAAATATTATATAGTAATATTTTTTCTACTTTAAATGAATCAGTATTTTAAAACTACTTCAGCCTGAAATATAGGCATCAATTATTAATCACTTTTAATAATATTTTTTGGATTTTAACCCTTCAAAGGTCAGCATGTTTACATGGTTCCACTGTTTATTATTGGAAAAAACAACAACACCAAAAGACTAAAGTCATTTCCATAAACTACATTTTAGAAGTATATGAATGTTATTTGTATTAGGGCACTGAGATGGGTCAATGATTGGCAGCAACATAGATTTGGATGCTTTTTTTATTTTTTCTACGGATTTTTTTTTAAATTCATCCAGGAAAATAATGCCCCCTGCCCTCAAACGTCTGTGTTATACATTAATACTTTTTCCACTTTGAATGCCACAGCGTTTTAAAACTACTTCAGCCTGAAATATAAATATCCAATAATAGTTAGAGTTCATGGAGGTGGTGCAGAGGCTGGAAGTGGAAGGATGCTTTTGAAGGCTCCAGAGAGGTCGGGTTTCATTAAACTAAATTTGGGCTGCTGGGTATCAGAGGGCCTTGATTGGGTCCAAACAAGGCTGACAGTGTTGTGCAGAGCTAACAAGCACAGACAGTACATATGTCACATTATAAGCCTCTGTTCTACAACAACAACCACGTCACTGTTTGTGGAGGAGTTCCTCTTTCAAATCTACAGGGTTGTGGCCGTATGCAGCGTGAACTTGTGAGTGTAGTTTTCCAGATTTTGATCCAAATGTTTCTGTAGCTTTACTGCTGAGGACCAAAAGAGAATCTAAAAGAACAGAGATGTGGCCACTGCAGGTGCACAGCTAACAATTATGCTGAGCTTGAAAAATGAAATAGTGGTGCATGCTCAGAGTAAATATACACGCTTGTCTACTCAAACACAGGCTGAGGGAAGCGTTGTCCACACGCCTGGGGTGTTCAGGTCCTGACCTGATTATGTAGCTACAGCTTAGGTCTGCTTATAGTGTGTTCTCATATGCACACTGCTCAAAATCCAGAATAATAATAATAATAATACATTTTATTTGAGGGCGCCTTTCTAAAACCCAAGGTCACCTTACAGAGAGAAAAAGACATCAATGAAACAGTAGATTAAAATAGATTCTAATAAATTAAAATACACAAACCAGCAAAATACAACCACAAACAATAAATTAAAAAAACAAACAAAAAAAACATGATTTGATCTGTTTTAAAGCGAGTAAGCCAGTTTAGACACGTAGGTTTTGAGATGTGACTTAAATAAGGAAATCTAAGTGAGTTCCCGAGCCGAGGAGCAGAGCGACTGAAAGCTCTGTGCCCCACAGTGGAAGGCGAGCAGAAGGAAGAACAAGATGAGTGGCAGATGAAGATCTGAGCGAGCAGGAAACTGGTGATGTGAAGCAGATCACATGTGTAGTTCCCACCAGAACGAACTGGAATAAAGCAAATCCACGGTTTACAGATTTGATTTTTTTAACCTTCAAACTAATAACATACCAAAATAAGAATTACTGAAAACACAATAAGTCATTTGCATGACAGTACAAACCAAATGACTAACATCTGCATATCTCCTCTGAATGTCAATTATATGCATGTCCCTTCCCTGCTGGTTCCTTTAGAAATGTCACAGTGTGTCCAGTGATGGAGTCCACACACGCAGCACTGACACGTGCAGGTGAGCATGTAAAAGCATCCTAAGAGTGTGAAAACATTTGAAACGTGTACAGGAGAGACCCGAGTTTGGGTGGAAACTAGAAGAGCGAAATGCAGAGCACACAGATAGTTCATTGATCTGCCTTTTATCGATCACGCATTAACCTGAGCGCAATCAATCAAATTCATAATGGCTTTATTTTATGAGCAAAATCAAACGGCTCATTATGGCTTCCTTTCCAGACCGAGTGCTGATCTCTCTGCGCTGTTACTCAGAAAACCTCCTGGTCTCTGTTGTGCGCCTGAAGAGTGTAATCAGTGAAATAAAGCAAGGCTCTGGCCTCGGGCCAGAAGCAGCTTCCAAATGCTGTTTGAAGTAGCAACACCAAGGCTTCAATGACATGTCAGCAGCAGCCTCTGCATTTACCCACCTACATACACCGTCCAGCCACAGTGTTGAAACATTTTTGAGTCCTGTTATTCACACCGATGCTACTTTGATACGTCGTGGCAGAACAATCCCATCCTGTACCATCACAAAGAGAGCTCAAGGCGTTGGCCTAGCTTCCTCTGCAGCACTTCGGCATTAGCAAGATACAAACTTGATCTTTGGAATCACACAGCCGGAAAAATGTCCTGCTAACACCCTGGTGCTGACAGTCTCAGTGTTCAGGCCCTGATGGTTCAAAGCTGTATGCACAATTAATAAGAGTCACATAATAACATATAGGGGTCATAAAACGAGTCTGTATTCTCTTCAAACACAGAATCCAAATTTGCTCCGTGTACTGATGCCAGACGTGTCAGATGTTTTGGGCTGAAAAACGAAACCGCTGCTGAAAGATGCGTGAGGCAGGACCCAACTTTGACATGCCCTCTATGTCTGATGCCATCCACATGCCTCATCATCACAACAGGTAAAAACACCAGCCGAGGAGGTAGCGCATTCGCTCCACGATGGGATGGTTGGGGGTTCAAATCCAGCGAACGGCTACTCTGAGGTTCCCCTGAGCAACGTACCGTCCCTACATACCGCTCCCTGGGTGCTGGATTGGTGGCTGCCCACTGGGTAATTTCCCTAAGGGGATTAATAAAGTATGCAAACAAATGTCTTACATTTTCTCTGGAACATTCTTCCAGGGGTAAAAAAAAGTTATCCATGTGAGAAGGAATGTACTTCAAACAGAAAGACAAAGATGACTGGGAAGAAGAACAGGGCTGCTACGATGAGGTGATTGCAGGAGAGGTTTTAGGGGGACATGCTGATATGTAGGGAGGAAAAAACATCTGCAGGGCAAAAAGGAGGAGGCAGACAGGAAGGTCGCAGGGAGCATGATGTAATAAGGGCATGGAACGAGCATTAGAGGGAGCTGAGGACGGATAAAGACCGAGAGAAACAGGAGGGAGAAACCAGAAAAATCAAACGACTGAGTGACAGACAGAGGAGTGTAGCACAAAGGAGTGAGCAGAGTGGCTGAGGGAGAGACGGAGGGGGAGAAACACCGTTTGAGTGTGTTGCAGAGCAAAGAGACAGCAGCGGAGAGCGCAAGGGGGGGAAGCCCGGCACGTCTCCTCTGGAGGGGAAATTGCATTGCTAAGGATTTATTGCTTCAAGTGTAATTGGGTTCAACCAGCACCAGGAGAGAAAATCCATTGAAGTCTTCTCGGCGGTGCAGTAGAGAGCAGGTTGTTGAGCCGCCGTCCCTCCTCCCTGCTGCAGAGCGAGACATTACCACACCAATGAAGCGGCTCAATCATCCACCCCAACGCGAGCGCACCTAAATAGTGTAGGGACGGGGGGGGCACTAATAAGAAATCCTCATAATTTTAGCTGCTTAACAGCTCAGCTCAACATCTTTCTCAAGAGACTCTGAGCTGCTGCTGATAGTCTGACTCCACTCAGCCTGTGCTGTTATTACAGGCGGCAATAAAATGTCCATAGATGAAGCTGATTCTGTTTGCAGCTGTAGACAGCGGGCTAGGGCCACCTCCAGACTGTTTTTACAATAAACTTATCATTTCGTGAGGTGAGTGTTCGGTTCCTGCACACAAGTGCCAAGTCTGTTGGGACTCCACTGACCATACCGACGCCCAACCAACCCACCGAGCACCCACCAATGCTCATTAAAGATGAACACACTGGTGGGTGTGGGTTCATGTGACTAGCGTGTAATGGTGCACTTGCATTTTGTCTGCTTTAGTGTCTCCCCTCACTAACAGCAGCCTCTCCTGCATAGTGTGCAGAGAGACAACTTGTATGAGACAATTTGTTTCATGACATTGTGTATTCTGTATAAGACAAAAGATTGCATATTGTAGCAGAACATCTACCACAAAACTATAGTAATCGACAGCCACAGGCCGTATTTCTGTTTGTGCAAACAGAAGCAAATACAAATTTAGATTTAAATAACATGAGAGGCGTGACTTAGCTCAAAAAGGGCTTTCCTGCTGCAGCACAGGATGTATGTATGTATCTGCAAGTGTGTGAGCTGTGCTCACTCCACCCGCCACTGCAGTGCGATCCCCCTCTCTGACGTGCAGCAGCACTCACAAACTCACACTGCAGAACCGAACAGGCCTGGCTCTGCATACCAATCAAAGGAGAGAGAGAGAGATGCAGTAACACAGGGAGACAAAGAGCAAGAGATGAAAGGGAAGAAGCACCACTCTCCTCCTCCTCCACCTCCTCCATCTCTCCTCATTTTCACCTCTGCAGTCAGCTTGTCATCCCGCCCAGCCGAGTGTCTTCCAGCTCTGCAGTTCATACAAAGGGATTCTCCTTCCCAGGCTTTCCCTCCTGAGGGAGGAGGGGGAGGTAGCTGCAGACGCCTGGCAGTCAGGTGGCGCAGCAGCTTTGTCTTGATAACTATTGACTGCTTCTAAAAAAGGAAGGCACGCTGAAGTCAGGGACTGTGTCTAATGTAGAGGGATTGGGACACAGGACACAAAGTATGTTAGAAGTGGAAGAATCATTTGCTTAATCCACTTTGTTTGGCTATTTGAGAACAATCTACTTATTGGAGAGCTGTAGGAAGAATCGAAATGTAACTAAAACAAGAGTTTATGCGCATAAGGAGATGGATGTTGACGTTTGATAGCCAGCAGACATTCATGCTTGGAAAGCCTAGAACAATAATCAGTGAAGGGTAAACTGCAGTCTGCACAGCAGCAGATAGTATTTCTTAGTCTGTTCCTATGAAAACCAGGGAAGCTGGATACCGTCCATCATGCTCAGCTGAAGGACTGTTTTGACCACTGCTGTCAACATCTTTACCCTCACAGGATGAAGGGTTACAAAAAGTGGGTTTTTTATTGAATTAACAGCTTTAGAGTTCATGCAACTTCTCTTTGCAAGCCTTGGTTGCCTTGTGCTCTTTATTAAAACGCAGTATCCTCTCACCTCTGTGTTGATTATTTCCCCTCAGTGGCACAAGTTTCAGAGTGTTATGGTATTTATACCATGAGCACTCATCAAACATAAGAAAGAACTGCCATTAGAGTTTGTCAGCACCAAGTAAATGCAGGCTGATTGTCATTCTTGGTATCTAGTTCCACTTGAAACATAAAGCTCTGTAAGTATTAGCTATGTACTGCTAATCATTTGACTAACACAACGTGTGAGCACCTCTATAAAAGCAGGAGTTTTGGCAGTTTGCTGGTCCGGAGCATCGAGGTGCTGGTTAACACAATCTTCCCAGGAGTGGACGATCCCACAAAATTCAATGTGCGATCATGCAATGCTCAGAGCAAATGAAAAAACCCCAAAGCGTTACATGTCAGAGGCTACAGGCTTCAGTCAGCATGTTAAATGTTAACATTCATGACAATCAGATTAATGGTATCAAAGCTTGAACTTGAGATGATTATTCATGCTTTTATTTCCTCTCGTTTAGACTACTGTAACGGCCTTTTTACTTGTTTTAACAAATCAGCCTTAAATCATCTTCAGACTGTGCAGAATGCTGCAGCACGTCTCTTAACAGGCACCAAGAGAAGATCGCATATCACTCCAGTCCTGGCCTCCCTTCACTGGTTGCCTGTAAATTTTAGGTTTCATTTTAAAATTTAAGAAAGGGGACCGGAGGGTGTGTTCCAACTACAGGGGGATCACACTCCTCAGCCTCCCTGGGAAAGTCTATGCCAGGGTGCTGGAAAGGAGAGTTCGCCCGCTAGTCGAACCTCGGATACAGGAGGAACAATGCGGTTTTCGTCCTGGTCGCGGAACACTGGACCAGCTCTTTATCCTCTCCAGGATACTTGAGGGTGCATGGGAGTTTGCCCAACCAGTCTACATGTGTTTTGTGGACTTGGAGAAGGCATTCGACCGTGTCCCTCGGGGTGTCCTGTGGGAGGTGTTGCGGGAATATGGGGTGTCTGGCCCATTGCTACGGGCCATTCGATCCCTATACAACCGTTGCAAGAGCTTGGTTCGCATTGCCGGCAATAAGTCGGACTCGTTCCCGGTGGGTGATGGGCTCCGCCAGGGCTGCCCTTTGTCTCCGGTTCTGTTCATAATTTTTATGGACAGGATTTCTAGGCGCAGCCAAGTGGCGGAGGGCTTTCACTTTGGTGGCCTCAGAATCTCATCTCTGATTTTTGCAGATGATGTGGTTCTGTTGGCTTCATCGGGTGAGGGCCTCCAGCTCGCACTGGAACGGTTCGCAGCCGAGTGTGAAGCAGCGGGAATGAGGATCAGCACCTCCAAATCTGAGACCATGGTTCTCAGCCGGAAAAGGGTGGAGTGCCCACTCCGGGTCGGGGATGAGTTCCTGCCCCAAGTGGAGGAGTTCAAGTATCTCGGGGTCTTGTTCGCGAGTGATGGGAGAAGGGAGCCGGAGATCGACAGACGGATTGGGGCTGCAGCTGCAGTAATGCGGACGCTGCACCGGTCCGTCGTGGTGAAGAGGGAGCTGAGTGTAAAAGCGAAGCTCTCAATTTACCGGTCGATCTACGTCCCTACCCTCACCTATGGCCACGAGCTGTGGGTAGTGACCGAAAGAACGAGATCGCGGATACAAGCGGCAGAAATGAGCTTCCTCCGAAGGGTGGCTGGCCTCTCCCTTAGAGATAGGGTGAGAAGTTCGGCCATCCGGGAGGGGCTCAGAGTAGAGCAGCTGCTGCTCCACATCGAAAGGAGCCAGCTGAGGTGGTTCGGGCATCTGACAAGGATGCCCCCTGGGCGCCTCCTGGGTGAGGTGTTCCAGGCATGTCCCACCGGGAGGAGGCCCCGGGGCAGACCCAGGACACGCTGGAGAGATTATATCTCTCGGCTGGCCTGGGAACGCCTTGGTGTTCCCCCGGATAAGCTGGAGGAGGTGGCTGGGGAGAGGGAGGTCTGGGCCTCTTTGCTTAGGCTGCTGCCCCCACGACCCGGCCCTGGACAAAGCGGATGAAGATGGATGGATGGATTTTAAAATTGTAGTTCTAACCTTTAGGGCCCTGCATGGTCAAGCTCCTCAATATTTATCTGACCTGCTGAAACCACATACATCTTCTCGGGCTTTAAGGTCATTAGATCAGAGACTGCTGGTGGTACCGCGCACTCGTTTTAAAACTCGTGGTGATCGGGCCTTTCTGTGGCACCACGGTTGTGGAGTTCTCTCTTCGCTGCACGGACTCCATTGATTCTTTTCAGAAACAGCTGAAGACATTTTTATTTAGAGAAGCATTTGATTAATTTCTTCTTATGCTGTTTTTATAGTTTTATTGTTTTACATCGTTTTATTTACTGTTATATTGTTTTTATATTTCCATTTCCTGTGTTGTAAAGCACTTTGTGATTTTTGTCTGTGAAAAGCGCTTTATAAATAAATTTTACTTACTTACTAATTAGAAAAAGACTGAACACGTTTGGCTTGTTGGAAGAGGTGCCACTCTGGAAACCACATGACTGGTAAAGGGACTGGTTTACTCGTACTGGGTCCTCAAACTGTTTTTAGAGCAAGTCACATTTAGCTATTCGAGCAGCACTTTATTCTATGACTTTAAACTTTTCAGTATCTCATTTACACTTTAACACACGGAGCAGAGGAGTCGATGATCAAGCCTGGCTTTCCTGTAAGCTGATGACCTGCATTATGTCCTGAACACTTAACCTCCATTGTTCTCAGATGGAACAATCACCAATTCATAGTTTTCACATGAATTGGGACACACCCACCTGGAGGGCAAAACAGTACGGTGCTTCTTTGCCTTCCAGCTATTCTTTAAATGTCTTCGATGTTAGCTTAGCTAAAATGCCAAACTGGAGCTCATGGAGAGACATGGCCACTTCCAGGGATTTAAATAAAGCTGCCAGGGCAGAATATGAAGTCCCCAGAAATCATAGTTTCTCTTCATATCTTCTTTTCCCCATGGATAGGTTATGCAGGTAGTCTTGGCTTGAGCCAGATGAAAAATTCCTCTACCAGAGTGCCTAAAATGGCAGGATGGGGGGGAAAGTTTCTATTTGCACCAAGACAACAACCTGCCAAGAGCACACAGGAATATTTTCACCAAGTCAGAGTGAGAAGCTGAACCTAACATCGCCTCTGACACAGACCTGAAAATGGCTGTGCACCAATATTCTCCATCTAACTTGATTAACCTCCAGCAATTCTGCCAAGAAGACATCCTAAGTTTGTAGGTTCGATTCCAAGAACACCAAAGGCTGGCATTTCTCCTTTAACCGCCTTCTTCTTGAAACACCTGAATACAAACAATCAAAATGAGAAGTTTAAATCTTTTCTTTGATCTTTTAAAATATTTTGTTACAGTTGAAGATAGTGTGTTGGGTGATAGAAGGAAAGGATTTCATTTATTTCCTTTTTATTTAAAACTGTATTTCTACCACAGAATAACATGATTCACATTTGACTTGAGATTCATCTTTATTCATGCCTTGGTGCTGCCGTGCCCAGCACAGCTAACCTTTAGATTTAACCTTGAGAACAAGTCAGCAGCACAGGAGCACCACAGGGAACTGTGCTGTCCCCTCTTCTCTTCACCCTGTACACCTCTGACTTCTGCTACAACTCTGAATTATGCCATATTCAGAAGTTTGCAGATGACACGGCCATCATGGGGTGTATCTGGGATGATCAAGAAGAGGAGTACAGAAGTCTGGTGAGGAACTTTGTCGCATGGAGTCACACAAACCACCTGCAACTCAACACCTCAAAGACTAAGGAACTGGTTGTGGACTTCGGGAGGTCCAGAGAAGGTCCACTGCCGGTTCAGATAGAGGGGGAGGAGGTGGAGGTGGTCAACAAGTACAAGTACCTCGGGCTGTGGGTGGACAATAAACTGGACTGGTCATGCAACACAGAGCACCTGTATAAAAAAGCCCAAAGCCGACTGTACTTCCTCAGGAGGCTGAGGTCTTTTAACATCTGCAGGAAGCTCCTGAGGATGTTTTACCAGTCGGTGGTTGCTGGAGTACTTTTCTATGCTGTGGTGTGCTGGGGGAGCAGCACAGCAAAGAAGGACTCATCCAGGCTGGAGAAACTGATCAGGAGGGCTAGCTCTGTGGTCGGCATGAAGCTGGACACTCTGGTGACAGTGGCAGAGAAAAGGACATTAAAGAAACTGATGGACATTATGAACAATGCTGGGCATCCTCTGCACACGGCCATAAACAATCAGAAGAGTCTGTTCAGTGACAGGTTGCTTCTCCCCAAGACAAGAACTAACAGACTTAAAAACTCCTTTGTCCCACACGCCATCAAACTGTTTAACTCCTCTCTGGAGGGGAGAGGGAGGGGAAACAGGAGGACAAAGGAGGGGGGAACAACTAAGCTGTAGTGCCTCTTCACCTCACTGTACAATACCTTGTGCAATACTTTTTGTAAATAGTCAACAGTGCAATAGACTCAATACTTGAAATGTGCAATTCACTTGTATTTTTATTTTTTATTCCTATTTATTCTATTTATCCCCTTTGTATATTTTATTTATATTTGTCTCTGTATTTATATATGTGTGTGTGTGTGTGTGTGTGTGTGTGTGTGTGTATATATATATATATATATATATATATATATATATATATATATATATATATAACAATTCTGTAACTGTAACTTCGGTCGTTGCTGTGCTTTTTGGAAGTCGAATTTCCCAGAGGAACCCACCCGAGGGATTAATAAAGTTCTATCTTATCTTATCTTATCTTAGATACACGTCCATGTGGAGATCTTTCCCAGTGAAAGTTCATATCAGGCCCTGAGCTGTCTCATAACGAAGCATGGAGAGGATTGTGTTACGGTTACTGTCACAGTTCTGGGTCTTTGTGACCCAACATTTTGAGTTCTTGTGTTTTTTATGGTTTTGTTTATTTTATATTATGGTTTATGTTCTGCGTCCTTTGTGCTGTTGTGATTATTGTTCTTGTTATCCTAGGCTTTGGTTATGGCTGTTAAGGTTTCAGTTCTTAGGTTTTGTTAGATGTGTCCACTCTGTGCCTTTCTGTCCTGCGTTTCAGGTCTCTTTGTCCTGTCTCCCCGGTCTCTGTTAAGTTTACATGTCTAGAGTTCAGTCGATGTGTTTCCTGTTTTACTTTGAAGGTCCATGTCTCATGTCAGTGTTTCTAGTTTTGCGCTCCTTGTCTCGTCCGGCCTAATAACTCCCAGCTATGCTCTCCTTCTGTGTCTCATTCCCTCATTGTCCCTCAGTGTATTTAAGCCCTGTGTTTCTCTTTGTCAGGGTTGTGATCTCCCTCATACATGTCTGTGTGGTCTCTGCCTTCCAAGTTTATTTTGTATATTCAAGTTTAGTTTTTCTCGTGTCCAGCATTAAAGCCATTTTGAGTTTAAGTTGTGCCTCTGCATTGAGTCTGCATTTTGGGTCCTTTCCTGCCTCCCTCCACATTAGGGCTGCCACGATTTGTCGACTAGTCACGATTACGTCGACTATCAAAATCGTCGACGACTGATTTAATAGTCGACGCGTCGTTTGAAGCTTTGTAAGATCCCAAAAGACGCAGGAATAAGTAGCAGGATTTAAGAGTGTAATAACGGACTGAAACAGAAGATGGCAGCACTGCATGTACAAGGATGCCAGCTGCCGTTAAACCCCGAAGAAGAAGCAGCTGTGTCCCAGAATTCATAGCGCGGCCCAGCTCAGTTTCCAACAATGGCGGCAGCTAGTTAGTTTTAACTTTACTCTTATTATTCTTTCTGGGTCACAAAATAAACGTTTAACATATTTTCAGGCGAGAATGTAGCTGTGTAAACCTCAAATATCTGCTCAGTTTATCAAGACACCGCATATTTTCAAAAGCGCTCCGACGCTTTCGGAGACGTCTGTTACCCACTAGCTCGTTAGCGAGCCGGGGGCTAGGTCACTAGAGCCGTGAGAACACCGGACTCCCGGCAAATCGTTTTCAAACCCACCGCCGTCTTTCGCTACTCAGGTTAAACATGATATATGAGTCACTTAGATAAATTACAAATGTTATTGTTTGGCTTTTTTTTAGTATTTTATTTGTTCCTGAGTAAATCGGTTTGGCTGAGATTAAAGTTATAGTTCTTACACAGCTGAATAAACATCAAGCAGACAGCTGATTATCAGAAGTGTGAGATGCTGGAGAATTTACTCCGGTGTCCTGTTATATTTTAGATAGCAAGGAGTTTATTAAACTTCACCGAAACAATCTGCAAATGTCATTAAAATTTAATAAACTATCATCTTGTCTTTATTGTTAGTTAGCACAGACCTGAAACACTTAAAGCTGTAAGCTAATGATAGTTATATAAGAGCAGATGCTGCTGGTGCAGTAAGCTATACTTTTACATCCAATGGATGATGATCTGATTAGTCGACTAATCGCAAAAATAATCGGTGATTAGTCGACTATCAAAATAATCGTTTGGGGCAGCCCTAATGTCGGAACAATCAAAATGTTGCATTCGGTACCGTTGAAGTCGCCTCTCAGTGAGTCAGTGCTGTCCTTTGACCACACAGTGACTGTTTTGGTCTTGTACGTTGGTCTTAAGTAGAAAGGATGGTGAGCAGAACTTCCCAAAGGATGTCTTCATGTAGCAGGAGGAATCTTTGATATTACCGTAGTACTTCTGTAGTATTTTACTATCCTGGAGTAAACATTTCAAATATAAAGTCAGCAGGAATAAATACAGGTGCTCCCAGGTTATGCTGCAGGTGATCAAAGTCATTTGATTTGTAGCTTTTGTTGCATTTGCAGATGGAGGGACGCACATATAATGTAACCAATCACCTGTCAGTGGGACAGGTGGCATTACTGTTCCCCGCCAGTCCAGGATGTGTATATATATGTGTTTGTGAGAGAGATGGTTTCATTTGATGAAACCTGAAACATTCACGCCGTCTCCTTGATGATTTACATGTGTGTGTATAAAATAGCTTACTGGCTGCACGAGAACTAAAACCACATGCATTAAAATAAACAAAATCCCTCAAGTATCGGATACGTATCCATTGATTTTAATGCAATTATTTTCCAATTTGAATATAATTACAGTATTTCATTTAATGTAATACATTTAAGGCCCAATTGACCTTTTTTAGTGGTCATCAAATAAAAAGATAAAGGCCAGAACTGTGTTTTTGGCCTTTATCTTTTTAAGTGGCTCTCAGTCTGGATATTTATGACATAACTATCCAGGGGGGCAGGGATAGCTCAGGAGGTAGAGTGCTTGCCCCATGATCGGAAGGTCGGGGTTACTGAACGGCTACCCTGAGGTACCCCCGAGCGAGGTACGTCCCTACACACTGCTCCCCCGGCGCTGCTTTGGTGGCTGCCCACTGCTTCACTGAGTGAATGGGTTAAATGCAGAGGAGGAATTTCCCTACGGGGACTAACAAAAACACATTATTTAACTTTAGCTTTAACGTCCAGAGACAGGCCGGTGTTTACTGGTGATTCACGCTCTGTGTTCAAAGATGTTCTCCTCCTGTCTGAGAATAAATGTGGGACCATTTCAGGCGCAGTGCCCTGTGAAGCATGCTGACAGAGCATGTCTGTGAGCTGCTTTGTGGACGCCGTACATTTGATAAGTTGAATTTACGTGTTTGTGTTTTGTATCGAAGGATTGTTGAATCAACAAGTCCTCTTACAAAGTGAGGGATAACAAGCCAGGCCAATAAAAAGCACAGTAGGAGAAGAGTTGTCTCAACCTGAATTTACGTGTTAATTCATCAAAATCAATCAGCTAAATCCCGACCCTGTCTGCTCTGCTCTAACTGTATTCAGTTGCCCTGGTGTATTTGACCTCGTCTTTGTCCCCTTCTCCGTTATCAAGCTGATTCTTTCCCCAGTGTTTGTCTTCCAGTTTCCTCGTGTTTCTGTAGTTCCCCAAGTCGTGGCATTTCCCATGTCCCAGAGAACATTAAAACACAAGCAGCAAAACTATTTAAGAGCACACAAAGAAAAGCATAAGCCTAATTATGGGGGGGGGGGGGGGGGAAGGCCCACACAGCAAACTGCCACGGGGTAAGCAAAGAAAATCCAGCCACTGATTGCATGTCAGTCCCTGTCATGCAAAATTCAAGGCAATCAGTGGCGCCTGTCTAATTTTGCGTGTGCATGAGTGCATGTGGGCGTGTGCGTAAGAAAAACAACAGCAGAGACGGAGGATTGCAATGATCAGTTTTTATGTAATGCGGTAACAGCGGTCACCGTTTAGAGCCGGGGAACGCTCTTTGTTTTAAGCAGAAGTAACGACGACGACCTTTGACTTCCATCTTCAGCCTCTCGAAACTCCGACTCTGACCGAGACGTTTGATTCGCAGAGGCTGCGTTACATAATTCAAATGCAGACTTTGAATATTTCAGAGGATATCCATTATTTACTAAAAAAGAAGTTGGCTTTCACCTCTTCCTCTCCTCTCGTTAATGAGGAGAACATCTTCTCGATGGAGCATTTCCCCACGGTGTCGCGATCCTCTCTCAACATCACTGTACATGAACACAACACCAGCTGTTGTCAGAGCTCCTCTCGTTCCTTTTTTCAACTGCAAGCATCTAAACTCACAAAACGCTGAGGTCATCGCTACAAAGCAGCAGCATCCGCGCAGACTTAAGAGAAATCCACTTTCACCTTTGCGTCTGTAGCTTCATGCATGAGTTCAAACTCACAGTGGAGGAGAGGCTGGACTCCCGAAGGACCAGATCCGATCCAGGAAAGACCGAAGAGACTGCAAAATACCAGATTACAGATAATCAGCTGCTTTGTCTCGCTCAACCTGTCCACCTGTTATTTTAAGCTTCACACCCAGGCTGAATCCGGCGCTGTAGTCACGCGTGATTAACGCCACTGCTGCTGGTCACCTCTGCTAATCTCAGTCACTAACCTTAAGACTGTTTCTGGTGTTGGCGTCTTTTGGAGCATTTTGATGACCCTCTGAGGTCATCATATGTGCTAACCCTGACTCTAATCCTACGCCATGCTTAGGGTGAGCAGCCAGTATTAGCAAATGGTGTTTTGCAAAATCAAACTAAAGCTATTCTTTGGTATTTATAGGACGATGCGTCCACATATGGGCAACGTAAGCATGGTTACTTTGTTTCTGGTTTTCTTGGTGTAGCACTTACTATGTGGATCAAGCTGCCTATAAAATCCACAAATTGTATTGTTTGGATTCAAACTAATTCCCCTGTAATCAAATGAAATTTCATTGTTTTATTTGAAATTACAATGCAAATATATTTCCATACAAATACTTAAAGTTAGGCATACTAGAATGAGGGAGTAACAAGTCAGGTTATTATAGAAAACAAAGAAATAATTATAATGTAAGTACACTTAAGCACTGCATAATTAATTTTATTGCAGAGTAATTTTGCAGAAAAACAAATAATATTTTGCCCTTTTACGTCGTAAGTACAGTGCGATCTCAGGGCTACAGGCCGTATCACGGAGTTGTTTAACCTTGTCCGACTTCTGGGCATTTTACAAGAAAGAGACACATCATAGTGGAATACAGAAGAATTTCATCCTTAGTCATGAGCTTCGCTATAAAGTGTTACAGGATTGTACCGGAGACTCAGCAAGGCTTGTTGCTAGATCTCTCAAGGGGGCCAGAGGCCTGTACCAGAACTGGACTCAGGATTGTTGTGCGGAGGCAGGACAGTTTAACTGAAGAAGCTTTTGTTTACAACGACATGTCACTGACAAGGTGAAACAAAACCTAGAAGCTTGGCGTGGATTGATACACAATATAATACTAGGTGGAAAATTCCAGCGTGGCGGCCCGAGACATAAACGGTGACCGGTGCTCGCAGAGCGCATTGGAGGGAGAGAGAAAAGGTGTTAGTGGGTGCGTGGATTGGGCCAGAGGTTATAGTGGATACTCGGATGGAGTGTTAAGAAGGTCTGACCTGAGTTTTCCAGAATCTGCGTGGGTGGTGATGGCAGGAGGCCAAGCAGGTTAGTGTGGCTGAAATCCTGTGAGTGTTTGTGACCAGAATCCAAAAGGTGAATCTTGGCGGTGATGTCGTGATGTAACCAGCTAGGAGCAAAGAAGCAAAGCAAGCAAACAAGACCTTGGACCCCGAGCTAGAATGTGAGCCAGTTACCAACTTAGGGTGGCTGACAAACTGGCAGTGAGGCGACGGTGAAGCTGGCCATAAATACCCTCTGTTGATTGCCATAAATTAGCTGCAGGTGAGCTGCCCAGGTAGGGTCTAAGATGGGAGCATAGTGTGCCTGCTTAAAAATGTCGATATTGCAGATGTGACTGGCTGTTTCTGTTGTCTCACATAGGGTGTTTTTTCTGTTGTTTTAGCCTTCGTTTGATAGTGAACACCATGCTGGAAATGGCCTGAGCTCTCTCTCTCTGCAGGGAGTTGAGGTTTATTTCTGGAATCTCTTTGCTAAACTGTTAGTTGCATCAGCTTTCATATTAAATATGAGCACGACTTGTGAGGAAAAGAGAAAAGAAAACATGTCAAGTTTTTTCATTGATAGTTGTATAACTGAAAACGCTGATGCAAGTGCATTAGCTTCTTTTACTTGTATAACACTTTTAATGCTCCTTTGTGGCTAAATGAGTGCAGTAACGTTTGTTTGTGGTCATCTCACAAGACTTTCACAGATATGTCTAGATGCTATAATTCAGTGTGCGATTGCTCTTGCTGGAGAGGACCAGGAGTGAAGCCCTCACGCTTCCTCTTCTTTCTCACATTTTCAGCCTCCCGTCTGACTCGCTCTCTCGCCTTCTCCATCTGCCTCCCCGTTTAAGTTTCTTACTTCATTTACCTCACCTCCACTCGTCTGCTTTCTCTCTCTGATGTCTGATAATGGCTTGTTTCACTTCCTTCTGTCATCTGTCTCTCTCTCCACCATCCTATATGCTTTCAAAGCATGCTATAGCAGAGATGCAGCATCACGAACAGCATCTGCAGCAGGTAAACTGAGCAGCTGCTGCGTCACTGAGAGAGCAGACTATGGAGAGAGGAGAGTCTGCTGTCTGTGACAGAAGCTGTAGAGAAGAGGACTGTTAGCCTCAGACGGGAAATTTCAGTTTTGGAGCAGCTGGAGCAGCTGTGTTACTCCTGACAAATTTACCAAAACTACCCTTAATTGCTAAACTGAAGTTTACTCTTGCTTTGTTTAAAAGATATTGTTAAAAATGGACGTTTACCATGGGGACCAAAATCCTGCTCTACACAAGTCTGAAGACATTTTTGAGACTCCAAATGTGGTTTTAGTGACAAAGTTACAGGTTAGGTTTGAGGTAAGGGGCTCTGTGTGTGTAACCCCACACATACTTATAAAGTGAGCGAATAGTAGCTGAGTTGTGTGGCTGTTGTGTGGTTGTTGGCAGTGAAAAAGACCACGTGGTCGGTTTATTTTAATAGCATGTATAAAAGACTGATTGGATATTTTGTGGAAGTGATGATTGCTTCTGAGCTAACCGGATAGCCTCGAGTACTGAACAGATTTGTTTTCCATGGTGATTAGTCATCACTGCTCCAACACTCAATTATAACGTTTGTACTGGAGTCAAAATTCAACTACTTCATTTATTTATTAATGTTTTGCTTCATGACATCATAGATGGTGCAAATCCCTATTTTGGATCTTGGTCCAGCTCCATGTTTGTTTTTGAGCACACAAGCTCCTCCCACCTGCTGTTCAAACCTTCGCTTCCTTGCAAGGAGCAACCAATCAGCAGAAAGAGCTGCTACCCTTCCTGCTTCAGAAGGAGGAAGCATGCTAGAACAGCTGTTCAGGGCAGACCCAAACATGTTTTTACCATGAAGAAGCCAGGGCAGCAGAGAAAAACCCACACAGGCACGAGGAGAAGGTGTAACCTCCACACAGAAAAGCACCAGCCTGGATTTGACCTCAGACTTTTTGCTGTGCAACATTGTGGCCATCCAGAGACTGAGCGTGCGAAACCCTCGACGTCTGGGTGACCACTGCTGATCACAGCTCATCAAATGGGAAGCAGCCTGTCTCTGACTGAACTCATCCTCGGGTAGAATGACCAAGGTTGCAGATGCCTAATTTGACAGGTTGGCAACACTTTGAAATCAGTGTGAGTCTGTGTCAGTGAACGCAACTTGTTGGCAACAGTGTCTAATTGTAGAAGGAGACTCAATTCAACTGGTTGCCAGCTGGCTGCATTCTGGTTATTTTCCCATTTTAAAGCAAGTTTCAAGTCTCCGAGACTCTGAATGAAAAGATAATGTGAAATCTTGTGTGATGTGAATTTCCGTGTACATACACAGCAACAGATTCACAGTGTTCACCGATTTATCACAGTTAATCGTGTTATCATAAACTGACTCCAACATAATGTCATTTTATTGCTTTCTTGAAGCTCTGAAGACAGAAAGTGACTGCGAGCGTCCAACAGATCACATGAGACTCTAAGTTCATTGAACATGCAACAGTTATGATTGTGCCGCAGGCTCTAAGTCCAATGGCATATGTAAAGAAATAAATGATGGTAATATATAAATATATATTGAGTCAATTATTTCAAAAACAGAATTGATATCAAAATAAATATGAGACGACACTACAGTGGCTCAGTGTAACGGTAAAGTGTGGTGAACAGTGCTCTGCAGTAACAGGGTAACAGTGCAGAATGCAATAAACTGTTAACACGAGACACCAGATGATTCTCTGCTGGGTGATGTGTTGCTTTAAAGGAAGGAAAGGGAACCATGTGGAGATTTGTTGATAAAAAAACACACGGCCATATGTAAGAGGTCCTAAACTTTGTGACTAAAACTCACTGAGTTGCAGTAATTTGTTATTTAAATGGAAGTGGTAGAGAAAGGTCAGACAAACCCTGAAGTAAGACCAGGCAAGGGACTGATTTGATCTGTGTTTAAATCTGAGTGAAGGCGACATGTTGTTCGAGTGTCCAGCAGCTAAAATGTAATGATGAAGAAAAACTAACAATGTGGAGGTGTGAGGGTAAAAAATCATAGTTTCCAAGTTACAAAGATTTCTACACCTCTACGAAGCTTTAGCCAAATTCATTCAAAGCTCCTGAGCTTCCATGTTTAACCTCCCGGTGGAGGTGATTACATTCATTAGTTAAAAAGGCTTTAAATGTAATTCTGAGGATAGATAAACACAGCTGAAGTTCAAAGAAAGTCAGAACTCGGTTAAACAATGAAAAACACAGAATTCATTGTGTGAGGATCGGTTCATACTTCATACTTACTCTCGATCATTCTTTTCTAATCTACCTGCTCTGACTGTCCCACATGATACTCACAGTAACTGGATTACTCCTTTAAATCTGGAGGTTTCTGCAGGATCAGGCATGAATACAAATTTCCAACTGCAACAAGGTTCAAACCTGACCATGAAAACTGAATGCGTGCCACGCAAAACTAAGTTGGGCAAAAAGCCACATTTTTATGGTGTTGATTGATTTATTTATTTTGAATAAATCTTTGCTCATCCTACAAAAAGTTGGGTCTGAGATGGAAGCGCATGAGCTGAGCTTGCACTGAGCCCCAGTCTATCAAACAGACAGCCTGCACTGGACTTCACATATTGCTAATTGGCAGAAGCAGTTCTCTACAGGGATACGCCTTGAGGCGACCCTTATTGTGATTTGGCGCTATATAAATAAAACTGAATTGAATTGAATATGTGATATTAGCAACGGGAGCATTTTGTGCATGCAGAATGAGAACCAGAGGCTAATTCTATAGTGGACGTTAAAGCTCGGTCTGTTTCATGACTCCAGCTCCTCCCTGCCCTCTTGTTTCTTTGTGCATTAGCAATACGTCTGATTCAGACCCTCCCGTACACAGAATAGCACCAAAAGAGAGCAATAATTCTGTAGGATAAATAAGAGAAGTGTGCCCTCAAAATGAATTTAAAAACATGAATGCTGTCTGTAGTCTGAGAGCCGAGCTCGTGGGTGGACACTCTGCACCCAGAGGTATGTGTGGTGAGTAGATGAATTCGCTTTTTTTAACCTTGACAGCAGCCTTGTAATGAGGTCATAAATCAAACACAGTGTGTTGCTGGACAGTGGGAGTGATGCTGCAGTGTGGCGTCGTGGTCTGAGCTGCAGAGAGCGCCGTTTCTCACGCGTTCTTGAATGCTCGCCTTCCCCTCCTATTTTTATCCTCCTTCCCCTCCTTTCCTTTGTCACTCACTTTGATTCCCATCCTCATTATCTGTCTCTTTTTTCTCCTGTGTCCTCACTTTCCTCCTCCTTTATTTCCATATCAGCCCCCCCCCCCCCCCCTCGGTGCCTTCCTCTAACTCTGCAGTGACAGAAGCCTCTGAGAGTGTGTACTGCATCTACTGGCTCTCTCAAGTATTTCCCGCTCTCGTTCTCCCCTTGCCTTCATCTCGCTCCCTCATGACTCCCTCCGGTCGCTCATTTTGGCACCGAGCAGTCCCTCACGCCTTCTTGCTAGTTGCGCTCTGATGCCTCAGCTGATTGCATGAGAACACGGTGACAAACGGCCACTCACTGTGTGCCGGGGGGGCACCAACGCCACTGGCCACGACACAACGGTGTGTTTGTGGAAGGGTTGGGGGGTTATTGTGGAAAACGGTGGATTTTTGGTGTAGTGTTGCCTCTTGTAAATGTTGTTTATTGTTTCATCATCAAACTGATATTTGAAAGCTGCAGTTTTATTATATTTTAGGGCAGGAAACTGACAGCAAAACCTCTGAGATCTCTGTGAATTGTTCAGGCTAATGTAACGTGCTAATGTAACGTGCTAATGTAACATGCTAATGTAACGTGCTAATGTAACGTGCTAATGTAACGTGCTAATGTAACATGCTAATGTAACGTGCTAATGTAACGTGCTAATGTAACGTGCGACGTTCGTGGTAACAGACGTGTGCAGATCAACAATGGATCATAGCTCGAGTGCGGGAGAGAGTATGAGCGTGCAGCGTTTACAGTGTGGAAGTACTGACCTTACTTTGAGTTTGATTCCATAAAAGTGACAAAAACATCAGCGTCTGCTGTAAACTCTGCGTGGGAAGAAAACTTCTTTCTACTGGAAAAAACCCCTAAACTTCTGAGCGAGCACGCCGCCACGGGAATGTGACATTTACCGAGAAACCCTCGGATCCCCCCACTGACACGAGCGCTGCAGCACTCCTGCTAAACAGGTGAAAATAGATTTAAGAGCGACAGGACTCAGAGCTGCTGAATCTTTGATTTTATTGATTTTCTGCTGTTTACTTTTATCTATTTGAAAGAGTGTAAACATAAAACGTGATTTTATTTCATATGCAGGAGTATGCAGGAAATAGGTTTAAATGTTAAAAACATTCAAGTCAAACACAGTTGCATATAATTTAATTGTTGCTTGATGAAATGTGCATAAAGTTAAAAGATTAAAACTAATAAAACTATTTTTAAAAAGAGACTTTTTCATTTGATTACATTTCATATCATGCAGAAAAAATAGAATTGGGCTGAAAGGTCTGACGCTTTATTACATATTTAGGTTGTGTTTCGTGTAACTAAGTAATTACTTTTTAAAATAAGTAATCAGTAAAGTAACAGGATTACTTTTTGGAGGCGTAATCAGTAATTAGTTACTGATTACTTTTTTCAAGTAACTTGCCAACACTGGTGGCCATAATGCACAGCACCATCCATCTTCTTCCGCTTATCCGGGGCCGGGTCGCGGGGGCACCAGCCCAAGCAGAGAAGCCCAGACCTCCCTCATCCCCACGGTCTGCCAGCGCTAACCGTGACACGGTGTCTATGTGCGTTATTTAAGTACTGAAGGTATTTGCTCGTCGTTTTTTTTTGTTTGTTTGGGTTTTTTTGCCTGTCCCATTTGGTTCTTTAGCCGTCAGAATTGTTGTCTGAAGACTAACAAGGAGACCCGATGGATTTACTTTGCCAAGTGGATCATCACGGCCTTGCCGTATTGGTCCGATCGACCTTTGTTGTTATTGTTTATTTTATTTTATTTTCAGTTGTTACAGACGGGACAGACATGACTGAGGGACAGGAAAGGGAGAGAGAAAGAGGAAGGAAAAGAAAAACAGGAGGGGAGAGGGACAGTGAGAAAGGAAACTTAAAAAGAGAAAGAGGAGAAAACAAGCAAAAGCAACAGAGCAACATACTAAACACAACACCACCACGTTAATCTCGCTGAGTGTAAACAGCAGTAAATACTAAATATTGAATGTTGTTGTGCAGCACGCAGGACAGACAGCGCACAATGTGCTTGGAAGTAGCAGCCAAGAAAGGTGTAGTTTATGTCTATGGACAGTGAACACCTGTGTGCACGCCTGTGTGGATCAGTGCGCTTGTATTCAAAAGGTTTCCCCATGTAATGGTCTGCAAGAGGATGTAGCCATAGCCCCGCCCCCCAGGGCATGAAGCAGGCATGGAGGAGATCCAGGCTCCAGACATCCAGAGGCCCCAGAGTGCGAGAGCCCAAGGAGGACCGCCGGAGGGGCATCCGTGCCACCCTCCTGGGAAGAGCTGAGGAGAGCCCCAGACGAGGGGTCACCCAGCAGCCACGGAGCAGAAGCCAGAGGAGGCTGCAGTGGTGTGCCCGCCGGCTCTGCCGGCAGCCAGCTGTGCCAGAGTGAACCGAGCCGCAGGCCCAGAGGCCAGAGAAGAGGCCTGACCGAGCAACAGGCACCAGGCCCCGCCAAGTAGCCACCGGGAGTGAGCTGGTACATACCTGAGCGCCCAGCCCCGGACACCAAGATCCACCAACGCACCGACCCCTGAGGGCATCAGTCACCGGCAGGGAGTGTGGTGAGGGGAGACAGGCCTTGGAGGGCCTGGGAGTTCCCAGAGAGGTGGAGTCTAAGACCCGACCTGACATATAGACACAGACAAACCGGCACACACAGACACAAACATGCATTCCCACCCTCATGCACACATATACAAATACTCTGCACTCACACAGCGTAAAGATAGACACAAATGGACACTGTACACACAATTACACTCCCCAAACATACTCTATACCCCGGGTCCAGGTACCCTCGCCCCCAGAGGGGGAACCTAAACCCAGGAGATGTTACCCTTTCCCCAGGGGTGGAGGCAAGCAGTCTGCCTATTAGTGACCTTGAGTGACGTCCCATTCTTAATCCATAGGGTTTAATGTAATGTCAGCTGTAACCGCTTCAGATTTTCTGCACATTTGTGAGTTTCTGGCCTGCCTCACAGTCTCCGTTCTAATTCATCCCAAAGGTGTACTATCAGGTTGATATCAGGACTCTGTTAAGGCCAGTCAAGTTCTTCTACACCAGACTTACTCAAGGCTAGGTCTTTACGGACCTTTATGGACCTTGCTTTGTGCACTGGTACACAGTCATGTTGGAAGGGCCATCCCCAAACTGCTCCCACGAAGTTGAGAGCATGAATTTGTCCCAAATGTCTTGGTATGCCAGTGCTTAAGAGTTCCTTTCACTGGCACTATGGGCAGAGCCCAGCACCAGAAAGACACTACCTACCACTTCATGGCTGAGTTGCTGTCATTCAAAACTGTGTCCACTTTGTAATAACAGCACTAACAGTTGACAGAGGAATAATTAGTCGTGAGGACTGGAGTTGTTGCACGGGTGGCATCCTATTACAATGCTGGACTCCACTGAGCTCCACCATTCGTTCACAAGTGTTTGCAGAAGCAGTCTGCATGCATAGCTGCTTGGTTTAGTACACCTGAGGCCACGGCAGTGATTGAACACCTGAGGTCAATGATTTAGATGCATGAGTGAATACTTTTGGTGTATTTTTAAATACAGCATATGGATGTACCGTGCCTCGTAAAATTAACACAGTCAATGAGTCTGCAGGAAATTTTGATAACGCCAAATAAAACTTAATAAAAAGAAAAAGGAAGGAGTTTCAGTCTCAGCGTCATCCCACAGTGTGTTGTGTGTCACATGTAATACCTGTGTTTGAAAATCTATTTGTCTCGAAAAGTGAACAATTAACAGGAAGCACCATCAAACCGCTCTTAGTGCAGCGAGGCAGTAGAGGCAGGAGTTTGATAACAAGCTTGAAAGAGACAGGCAGAGAGGTACGACCGAGGTGATTAGATCAATGCCCAGAAAGATCCAAAATCTGGAGAGCCTGCCAGATCTGAGGAGAGGCTGTTTGCTGTGTGTGTGTGTGTGTGTGTGTGTGTGTGTGTGTGTGTGTGTGTGTGTGTGTGTGTGTGTGTGTGTGTGTGTGTGTGTGCATACTCAGAGAGCAGAGGCCAATTAGTGTGACTGCACTATGAGGCACATGGCTGTTGCACAGAAGTGGAGCACTGAGGCACTGCACGCTCTAAGCACAGGCAGCATTCAAACAGCATTTCACTTCAAATAGCTGTGAGCTTGACAAGAGGGTGAAGCTTGTGTTTATGTTTGTGGGTTGTGTTGTTTTTTGCAGGGTTTTTTACCACTAAACACACAACATTCAGACAAGGCCACACTGGAGGAAGTCAAAAGAAAGAAAAGCAGGTTCCTGGGAGCATCTCGACCCAGCAAAGGGCCCCTCAGCAAGGCCAAGAGCTTCCCGTAGGCTGCCAGTCAGTGTTTGAGCCGACACGGGGGGTTGTGTGTATTATGGTTGTTATATCTTTGTAATTCTATGTTGTAATACATTCATGAATTTTGCATTTTGTTGTAGTTTTGGATCCAGTGTAATAACAATTCACTCAGCAAAACAGAAGTACAAACTTCTTGGATGGGCTGCACCACACAGCAGGACATACTGTTTATCTAGAAAGCAACCACCCACATGGATGAATTGTCAAAATATA
>NC_140571.1:1097785-1152785 GCF_057381845.1 Rhamphochromis longiceps | reverse complement strand
ATCCAGCTAGCCTGATTTGTTTTTGACTTTATTATTACTCTGTGACAGATTCAAGTGTTCAGTATGGCACTGATTTTTTTTAAATCTTTATCTTTTTTTCTTTTTTCTTTGTTATAGAGATTCCTGCACATGACACTGCCCACTGCATGCACTCTCAGTACAGATTTAATGCAGAGTGTGACTTTTAAACTGGAGCACCACTTTTACTGCTGCCAGCATCATGATAACGTAGCTAGAAATTGCCACAAGGTGGCAGTTTTGGACTGAACCTGAGAAATCTCAGCTTTTAATTTGTTCTCTTTGAGCATACAGCTTTTTACATTAGGAAGCTGCACTAATACCTTTGGTTAAAGACATAAATAGTTTGGGTGAAGCATAAAGTTAAAGTTAGTTGATCTGAAAAGTCAGCCTCAACATTTTAGTTTAAGCAAAGGATGGGAAGATCACACTCAGTCCAATCAGAAACAAGCTAGAGGGCGAAACTTACTCTTTAAATGATCAGTAGGAATCTCTTTAGAAAAGGAGCGCGATCGTTTCAGTGGCAGAAGTTTTCAACATTTAATTGGCCGTGAGTCATGTGGTCGTTTGTCCTGTTTGTGCTGACAGATGTTAGAAAAATTCAAACTCATTCAATTATGTTTAAAAGGATGTATTATAATAACTTTGTTTCTTCTAATGCAGCGCTCACTGAAAAACAGACTTTCATTAGCATAACATATATTACATTACTATATATCACATCTATATTATATCTATACATAGATACTGGGGCTGGTTCTGCCAGAGGTTCTTTCTGTTAAAAGGGACTTTTGCCAAGTGCTTACTCACACTATAAAGCATTTTGAGGCAACTGTCAGTGTGATTTGGCACCAAACTGAATTGAATATTATTGTATTTTCAAGCAATACTAGAAACCATGTCATTAGTTTTTGTTTTGTGCTTTGTCAACAGTTTGTTTAATTACATAAGGTTCAGAAAAACCAACCAGGATGCCTCGCTAATGTGCAAGTAGCAGTCTAATACAAAAGGCAGCATGACGTCTTGTATTCAATTTATCATTATGAACTATATAAGCAAAAATATATTAAATTAATTATGATTTAGTGTACAAATACATATTTCTTATTGCGAGATATGATTTTTAAATGTATTCAGTTAATTGCAGTAGCCTCTGCTCTTCCCCAGATTTGAGGTGTCGTCTCTGTAATGTTTCTTCCTGTCAGCTTAAGGTAGTGATACTTTCACTTTTCACGGCGTGCATAGAGTTACCAGAGGAACTATAACTCCATCAAAAGCAAGCAGTCGTGATAGAGGGATAATAAAAGTTCACTCTGTGCGTAGCTTCAGCCACAGTGCTGAGAACAATAAGCTTTCTCAAAAATCACACCAGCAGCAGCACGGGCAAGAAAGCATCTGTGAGCTCTATTTGGCCTTGCATTGGAAAGTGTCTGCTTTGATTGTAGAGCCTTGACATTTCTAAAGGCTGTGTGTGTGTGTGTGTGTGTGTGTGTGTGTGTGTGTGTGTGTGTGTGTGTGTGTGTGTGTGTGTGTGTGTGTGTGTGTGTGTGTGTGTGTCTGTTATTTGCCTGAACCAAGAAAGTGTCCCTGTTCGAAAAGCAAAGCAATGTTCAAATGTTTCTTGTCCAGCGATGTGAGATCCAATTTGTAAACTATTGCTTGCTTAGATAGATTCCCAACCCAAGAGATAAGTCCTACAAATTCAAAAGAGCTCAAACTTGCCTTATTTTGGAATTTAACTTTTAATTATTATCCTTCTCTGTGCGTTTTTTTCCGCCAAATAACTCATTAATGTTCTTCCTAGTTTACTGTCATCGATGTGAAATAAATCAAGAAATCCTTATGAGTCATCAAAAAAGCTGACGATTTAATCTGTACATTTCAACACACTGAGAATATGTAAAACAGACAAATCGCATTATGTCGTAGCCTGATTTGTCTGTTTTAAACTTACCTGAATGCATAAACCTTTATGTTTAATGAATGATAAAACATATAAAGCTTATTATATTTTCATCGTGAACTTTCAGTTTGAGACAGAAAAGCTCTGCCAGGCACTGTGGAGGCTAAATAATTTCCCGCATAATCATTGGATATTAAAAAGAAGAAAAGAGTGAATTTAATTGGCTTCTCTCGTACTGTCCCTAATATCGACCAATCGAAACGGGAGTGGGCGTGGCTTGAAACCGGACTTTCTTCATGGCTTTTCTGCTGGCAGAGGGAGGGGTGATGAGAGTGTTGTTTTCTGTTGCTGCCGGGAACACACAGAGCTGCCAAGGTCGGTGAAAGTACTGCACACAGCCAGGCTTCGGTGCTGAGCTCCTGTAGACTCCTACACCGACAGACATACCGGTGAGTTTTGAGGTTTGCGCAACTTCGATTCGTGTTTTGCCGGCCGCAAAGATGGTGGGGTCTGTGGGTTAACTTTACTTGGTGTCTTGCCAAAATGTGTACCCGTACAAATCGGGGACTGTCAAACGAGTTCACATGGAGTAATGGGGAGCAGGCGGAGGAAGCGCCAACTTGCTAGCTAATATTAGCTCCTGAAATGAGTTACGTGGTAGCGTAATTGTTGTACTAAGTCTTATCTGCCCGCGGTTTTGTTCTATTGATATTCACATATGTTGTGATTTCTTTTCCGAGGTTTACTTAGTGGTGCTAGCTTCACGGTCCGGTTAGCCCACAAACTTAGCTCGGGACTGCTGGAGGCGTTAAATTCGAGCCACACTGCTCTTGTTTTCCCGTTGTTGATTTATAGAAACGCATTGTTTTTGCTCTATTTTGATAGCAGATATATGTTAGAACCCGGTTCGGTGAAAAGTTATAACAGTTTAACAACTATCTCCGTCTGAAATCACTGCTGTGTAGACACCGCTGCAGACTGATAACAGTGTCCGGTTCATCCTCAGGCAGGTGGTTGGATTAAATGATTTCCTTTCTACTGCTGTAATTTCTGACTGATTGCTGCCTCTTGAACTGGCAGAGGGGGAAAGGCGGTTATAATGTATTTGTGGCCTCAGTCTGCAGCTGATAAAAGTAGCTGTTTGTGCGTCCCGACGTGATCTACAATGTGGAGCTCTGCGTCGGCCCTCCGGGTGTTATTCCAGGCTATACTTTATTATTTCCTATTACAACAACAACACACCCCCGCCCCTGGTTCATTCAGCCCAGTACCTCCATCCGTTGCAGTGCTGCCATGTAGGTGGTGGAATCTAGATTCGCTGTGCCTTGCCAGAGGAATTAACTAAACATAGTCCAAGAGCCGGGTGCAAATTTGTTCACAGCCTGCAGCACAGGCAGACTGACAGACTTGTCTTGACTCAAATCTCTCAATTTGAAAACCACCTTGATATGCAAATTTTTCTAGGCAATAAGAGGAATGTGCCCATCAAGGCCCTGGTGTACTGAAATGGCGCTCTTTTGTTCAAGAGGACATACAGCAACAGCTGCACTTCCCAACTGTGTGTGTGTGTGTGTGTGTGTGTGTGTGTGTGTGTGTGTGTGTGTGTGTGTGTGTGTGTGTGTGTGTGTGTGTGTGTGTGTGGTGGGGGCATGTGTAAGCAGATTTGTCCTGTTTCAGTCAGTATTCCAGGGAGTAATTGCAGCGTTTCTGGAATGCTGGTTAACACTTCAGAGTTCTGCATGTTAGACAATAGCTGGTGTGAATGAACCTGATCTCACATGAAGGAAGTTGAAATGCTTTGCATGTTATTTGCATGGCCAAGCAGAACTAGTAGTGGTGTTCACACTGAAACCGTGGAGATGTGCTCGGACACGCAGAGTCATACATGCTGCAGCATTTAAGCCAGTTCTGTTTGACTTTATTAGACTTTTGGTCCAATAAGAGGTCCTCTGCACTACTGGGAAGGACCTTTGTTAAATATTCTTATGAATGCATATTGTTCTAGTGACCCGTGATGCATGCTGTGTTCTGTACACTGGGTGTGACAAGAACGAAACTATCTACCTTTGTTTCAACAATGTGGCTAAAGTAACTGAAGTATCAGTTTATATTTGTTTGCCTGTGGTTGCTGTAAACCATTCCACATATTCCAACATTCCCAGCTAAAACGAGAACACGAGCAAAAAACGTGTCAGACTTTAAAAATTAGGCATGGCACAATTTGAATGGCGTGTCCAGCACTCTGCTCGCCCATCGTCCTGTCAGAAAGCTGCCAGATATCAGTTGAAAGTCTCGTAGTTCTGCGCTCTCACTGCTCAAGGTTTTCTTTGCAACAGAAAAACAGGATATGGTATCTCACACCCTGTCGAACAGTGGCATATTTGTACTTTGTGGTTTTTCAACCTGCTGTTGCATTACAGGTTGCCTGAGGGAAGCACATGGTGTAACACTGTGTAACACTTGCTGTACGTCACAGCTTGGGAAGACTTTTTTTAATCCGTTCCACTGTGAGATGCTTTGTAACATGACAATAAAGATGCTTAAAGATGTCTGTTTCCTATTCCTTTAACAACAAAACAGAAACTGTCAGTGTCAAGCTAGCCCAAACTTGCATGTTAGTTTTGATAAAACATTATCTTTATGTTGAGTGTGAACTGCTGTGATTGCACAGGGGAGCCGCTGGTGCCGCCCTGGCAGCCATTCTGCTCATAGAGTGAAGCAGCAGCTTTACTGAAGAGCGCCACGTTAGCCTGTCATGGGCTGTTTCAAAGGTAATGTGGTATTTGCAGTTTTTGCTGCTCTCAGACTTCAAATGAAACTGCTCACAGCAGCAATTTTTTGTTTGCCCGAGTCCAGCTATGAATCACAAGTCGCTTTGTGATACGACATGAGAAATCCCAAAGGATTTCCTGCTAGCGCTGCACCATTGCCAAGTCCAATATCTTGAGGCTTAAGCTGTGCAAGCGGTGGGAAGTCTTGTCGTGTCATTATTTCACCGTCGACGCCAGCCGAGGCCAGCCTGCAGCTTCTGCAGACTGTCTGGCACATTTTATTTATGCATGGCACATTTTGGGCAAAATGATGCTTCTTCTTTCTGTGTTCATTTAGCAATGTGGGCCGTTACTGATGTATGTGCGGAATGGAAATAGTATATTTGCATAAAGTACGTTAGAGAAGTCAAACATGAGGGCTTTTGGCAGTTATAATAGTTTGAATATGTACTTCCTTTTAGGATAAGAAAGGATTTGTGTTAGAGTTGTTAAAGTCATGATTTCATTCAGACTGAACACGCTGGCTAAGAGCTCTCCTCCTGTTATCAGCAGCTAGTCATCCAGTTTGCTGCGGACCATCCGCCACTGCTGACTCAGCCAATGCTGCCATCTGGGCTGGAAGAGAAAACAGGACAGATTTCTCCCTGGCTCCAGAGCCTCGGATGCTCAGCTAACAGGTTCTGTGTGTTTGTGTAGCTGTTTTCATATATGAGCTGCAGCTTTGAACTTTGTTTAAAAAGACATTTCCAGCAAAGGTGCAGAATGTTAGATGCAGTTTGGTAACAAAAGTTACCGTCCAATCCAGACGTGCAACATTTTTACCTTGATCATTTGAAGTGTCAGTGTTTCCCCTCAAAGGTGCTCGATGCTTTATTTTTCCAGCATTTTGAGACCTCATAAGTTTAGGGGTACAAGAGTTGTACAAAAAGCGTGTTTGATCCAAGACGAGCGAGTTGTGTGTGGACATCTGCGTGAGAGGTCTGCAGATAATAGATTTGTATTCTGGGTTTTTCTGGGATCTAAGTTGATGTTTGGGGGTGGCTGTGCATGTGGCTGTGCATGTGGCCATGTTTGGTGCAACAGAAATCAACCTTTGTTGCATTTTATTTTATTTCTAGCCCCCCTTTTTTTCTTTTTAAGCTACAGTATATTTTGTGTTTGAGTAAAATAGACCCCGCTCTGAAAACACAGCTGGAAGGCGTGTTTCTTTCCTCTATGCAGATAAAACTGCGACGTTTTCAGAATGTTCTCGGAGGAAAAAATTTGTTGTTTTGCTCAGAATAATTTCTTCTGCTGCTTTTATGTTTAGTTTTTTTATATTAATTAAAATCTGGCTGTGATTAGCAAAGGCCCACCCACCCTTCTGTTTTCAAGGAAGTGAGCTAAAATGCCTTCAGCTGGGGGTTGTCACCAAGGCCCAGCAATAGCTGAAGAAGGACCATGAGCTGCTCTCGAGTCCAAGAATAAAACTACCTTTGTATGGAAAGCAAAGGTGGCTGAGTATGATTGGCTGCGTCAGTTTTGGGGCCCTGGTTCTGTGCACGTTTGCTTTCTGTCACACTGCCTCCATCTACTGCAACACCTTAATAAACCAGAGCTGTTCCCAGTGTTATCCATGACACCCGTGCTTTTACTGCAGTGACAACAACAAATGTCTGCTGTTAATTAAGGTGATCATTTCAGCTTTAATTGAGTGCTTACTGAAACAATGAGCCTTTCAGGCTCTCAGTCTGGCTGAGCAAGACAAATAAATCCTAACTGTTAGGACAGCTTATTCTCTTAAAAGCTTAAAATGTTTTTGAAGCCTAATCCTCCAACATTTAGTGTTCACCGCGAATATTGTTCTTAAGCCTCCTGGTTATATTACTCTGGTTATTTGTGTGTACTAGACCGTGGCCGTCCTGCCGTAGTTCCTGTTTTACACCGAACTACCCGTCTGTGTGTCTTTATCTGTCTGTGTGTGCGCAAATACGTGTGTGTACAACCGTTCTGCCTCATGACCCTGCACACTTCCCACTCACGTTTCACTTTTTCTGCTTGCATCCTGTCAGCGTGACAGCAGCTCTCTGGCTGTTTGCTGCAGTTTCGCTGCTCTGTGTCGCTGTTGTTCAGAGCCGTGGTCGTGATGGTCACCTCCGTTTATCTCGGCTGCTCGTGTGTTACTGTTAGTAGTCATTTTTTGGTTTGGTGTGCTGTTGTACTGGGAACGCAGACTCCCAATTGGCTGTTTTGAAGTTTACTATATAATAGGAAACTTTTTTTAGTCAATGACATGATTTGAATTCATCCGCTTTTATAACCACAAACTGTCTCACATGGCCTAATAACACAGCAATAGTTGGTTTTGTGGTTTGTTTGTTTTTTACATAATTATTTCAGTTTGTTTCGGTTGCTTTGGTTGTTGTTCAGGTTTTGCTACTTTGTAACCAACCTGAGATTCATTCTTATGAGGTCTGCGTTATGTCTGGTATTAACATGTTTCTGAAGCCCAAGTCGTTATACAAGTGCTTATTTCAAATTACTTACAACAGTTTGCACAAAATTGCTTTGGCAGTTCACTTGGTTCCAAATGCCGAAAGCATCATTTTTTCTGGGCCAGTGGAAAATTGGAACGCTTTGGAAGAGCAGCTCACAGTTCAGAAACTACAAGATAAGAGTCAGACTGAGCTGTGGGTGACAGTCGTTGTAGGGAGGCGTGTGAGGGATCAGCCAACTACACGCTTAACCTTTGTCACCTGTGATTGTTGGCAGCTGAGATGCTGCTTTGTGAAGCCTTGTTAATTGTCGTTGTTGTACAACACTGGTTTACTGGGGGCTTTATTATAGCCACCTGTCCCTGCTCTCTGCTGGAGACTGCAGCTCCCTTATCTCCACACTAACGACTGTAATAAATGTTGAAAATGAGCAAAGATTAAGTGCTGCGTCTCAGGATTGTTTGGCTGTGTCAGAATAAACGGAGTCACAGGAATCACTACACTGAACATGAAGCTAGCTGGTGCTAGCCTTGCTCATGTTAGCTACTTACTGTTGAAGCAGTCGATTAGTCTACACTTCTGTTTGTGTTTAGCTGGTCAGGAAAGTCCGTCGTTCTCCCGTGGACTCGGTCACACATGTCAGTGTCCTGAGTGGGGCGACAGTTTGGAGCGTCTGGAGCTTAACACAGTTTTGTCCTTGTAGGCTTGATCACACTGACTACTGCAGGTTTTATTCTTACTATAACTGCAAGCTTGATAAAAGTACAACAGACATGAGTACTTGTCCACAGCAAAGAATAATCCAAGCCTTGCCCTTCTTGCTCTTCTTGCATCAGTTATCCTTCACAGCTCACTGAGCTCAGCTGTTGTTCAGCAGCTCCCTCAGTGTTGGTGAAAATGAGACCGTTAGGATTTGCCAAGTTCTCCAGTTTACTGTAATTTCATAATTCCCGCCGGGCTTGGTGATAACCACTGCATATGTGGAAGACCCCACAGCAACGTCCGTGTTGGAAATGTCAAACTCTCATAGATATGTTCCCTGCTCCTAGCACATTAAACTTTAATAACTGACTGTCGACATGCAGCCTGATATTAACTGGTGCCTGTGCAGTGATTAATGTCATTTGATCCAGTTGTCACTGGTGTTTATGTTGTTGCTCGTGGGTGTAAAAGTGTAATTATATTTGTGTTCGGTTCCGTAGAGGCGATCACCATTTAACACTAAACGCTGTCAGCCTTCTGCTACGGGGTGTCATGCTTCCTAGTCCATGTGGTGCAAGACACTTTTCTTTGTAAGCATAATTCTGCAGCGAGATGAACCGAAGGATGGAGTGGGGGGAAAAACAGGAAACATGGGAAACAAGGTCAGGGTAGCAAACAGTCCAGCCGGCTGGGAATCAAACTGGACTCACTGCTCAGATACACAACACATTATTTCTGACTTTATAATATCTATAACTTTGATTAGCCAGCTGTGCCACAACACTTGTTGTTCTGGATTTGGACGACTCTGAGAAGGATCAGAGCCTGTGCACAGTCACCGATCTCAGCAGGAACCCCGAAACTCAGAGTTTATTATTCATGACCCTCACCCTGGACACAGTCTGTTTGACCTGCTCCCCTCAGGCAGGAGGCTCCGGTCCATTCGCACCAGAACCTCTCGCCATAAGAACAGTTTCTTCCCCTCTGCTGTTGGACACATGAACAATAACCATATGACTGTCCCCACCACTAACACATGACCCTACGCTGTGTCACTGCATCATTCCATGTTTGGCACTGATCACCACCTGCACTCATGTATATATCTTTCCACGTAGCACTCTTAATTCTTATTCTCATGTATATCTCATGCACATATCTTTCTACGTAGCACTTTTAATTCTTATCCCTACTTTTATTTTTTCATGTCTATTTAAGTGCTATTTATGACACTATGTTTTGCACTGAAGCACCGCAGCAATTTCCTAATGTTGTAAACCTGCTCAACATTTGGCAATAAACCCCTTTCTGATTCTGATTCTGATTCTGATGACAAGCTAAAAGTGTGTGAGGGCGGGAATGGGTGGCTGTCGTGCTTTACAGTGAAGGTTGTAAAACTAGTGGGCGAGATCTAACCAGCAGCAGCTTGGGGGGGGGGGGGCTGCAGGCTTAAACTCTGACCCCGATTACTGTATGTTGGGATTGTGATGATTAATGTTGATTATTAATCTTGATAATTTGATTTTGTAATTACTTTGAATTCCCGACAGAGGGTGTTACAGGAAAAAATCGACTTTCTGTGACGTACTGCAGCCCTGCCAAACCACAATAAACAGCTATTATCATCATTTCATTTGCTGTGTGTGATGCATCACTAATGATTGATGCGCTGTGAACAATATGTTTCCCAAGTCTTAACTGCTCATTTCGACCACTTTTGATTTTCTTGAGCAGAAATTTCCATTACAGAATATTGTAAAGGGGAAAGTTGATCATTTAAAATATTTATACAAAAATGACCTTTCAGTACTTTATGATCTAGATCAATGAGAAACCCTGGATTTACACTGTGCACACACACAGAAGCAGTTTGGGCCGTAACAGCGTGTAAGTAAGATACAGAGGAAAGACCTATATTTATTTCTTGAGAATAAATCAATGTGAGATTGCTGTAGCAGCAACAATGGCTGCCCCGTGGTGTGCCTGGGTCAGGCCAGCAGACCAGGGAGCTGCAAGTGTCCTCGCAGAACGCTTTGACGCAATGACACCGGCCCTCACAGCAGTGTTTATGGAAAGCCTTAAATAGGTTCGTTTTCATAAGCAGCACCTCGCTCTGTTTTTACAGAACTTACTTTGAAAGCGTTTCTCTAAGCTGTGAACAGCAATCTCATCTGTGGGTGTACTGAAAATGCAAAGAGTTAATAAGAAGAAAAATATGTTATTGGAGTGATGAAGGGGAAAGAAGCACTGGCTGCCGGGCCTCACTGGTAGAGAGCAAATACAGAAATGAGCAAAAGGCTGTGTTTGACCAGCATGTGAAACAGATTGATGTGGATATTGCATTGTTTTTTAATGCTAATTAAAAGTGTCCTGTTTTCATATGTAACTGACGGATTGCGAGTCTCCTTATCAAGCTGTTTTCCCTGACCCTGTCTCCTTTGAATGCATGTTTGCTTGACTTGTCTGAAGTATCTGCATGTCTACTGATGTCATGACCTTAAGGCAAGTCTGTTAATGTAATGCTTCAGTGAATGTAACATAGCTCTCAGAGAAGTGCCTGCATCCATATGATACCTGCAGTGACGCTAACCATATGCTAGCTAACCTTTGTGGTAAAATTAGTTTTGTTTAGCAATCGTGTGTTAATTACGTTAATTACTCAGCCACCTTCATCTGTGTGGTCATACAGGGAGTGCAGAATTATTAGGCAAGCTGTATTTCTGAGGAATAATGTTATTATTGAACAACAACCATGTTCTCAATGAACCCAAAAAACTCATTAATATCAAAGCTGAATGTTTTTGGAAGTAGTTTTTAGTTTGTTTTTAGTTTGAGCTATTTTAGGGGGATATCTGTGTGTGCAGGTGACTATTACTGTGCATAATTATTAGGCAACTTCACAAAAAACAAATATATACCCATTTCAATGATTTATTTTTACCAGTGAAACCAATATAACATCTCCACATTCACAAATATACATTTCTGACATTCAAAAACAAAACAGCGACCAATATAGCCACCTTTCTTTGCAAGGACCCTCAAAAGTCTGCCATCCATGGATTCTGTCAGTGTTTTGATCTGTTCACCATCAACATTGCGTGCAGCAGCAACCACAGCCTCCCAGACACTGTTCAGAGAGGTGTACTGTTTTCCCTCCTTGTAAATCTCACATTTGATGATGGACCACAGGTTCTCAATGGGGTTCAGCTCAGGTGAACAAGGAGGCCATGTCATTAGTTTTTCTTCTTTTATACCCTTTCTTGCAGCCACGCTGTGGAGTACTTGGACGCGTGTGATGGAGCATTGTCCTGCATGAAAATCATGTTTTTCTTGAAGGATGCAGACTTCTTCCTGTACCACTGCTTGAAGAAGGTGTCTTCCAGAAACTGGCAGTAGGACTGGGAGTTGAGCTTGACTCCATCCTCAACCCGAAAAGGCCCCACAAGCTCATCTTTGATGATACCAGCCCAAACCAGTACTCCACCTCCACCTTGCTGGCGTCTGAGTCGGACTGGAGCTCTCTGCCCTTTACCAATCCAGCCACGGGCCCATCCATCTGGCCCATCAAGACTCACTCTCATTTCATCAGTCCATAAAACCTTAGAAAAACCAGTCTTGAGATATTTCTTGGCCCAGTCTTGACGTTTCAGCTTGTGTGTCTTGTTCAGTGGTGGTCGTCTTTCAGCCTTTCTTACCTTGGCCATGTCTCTGAGTATTGCACACCTTGTGCTTTTGGGCACTCCAGTGATGTTGCAGCTCTGAAATATGGCCAAACTGGTGGCAAGTGGCATCTTGGCAGCTGCACGCTTGACTTTTCTCAGTTCATGGGCACTTATTTTGCACCTTGGTTTTTCCACACGCTTCTTGCGACCCTGTTGACTATTTTGAATGAAACGCTTGATTGTTCGATGATCACGCTTCAGAAGCTTTGCAATTTTGAGACTGCTGCATCCCTCTGCAAGATATCTCACTATTTTTGACTTTTCTGAGCCTGTCAAGTCCTTCTTTTGACCCATTTTGCCAAAGGAAAGGACGTTGCCTAATAATTATGCACACCTGATATAGGGTGTTGATGTCATTAGACCACACCCCTTCTCATTACAGAGATGCACATCACCTAATATGCTTAATTGACAGTAGGCTTTCAAGCCTATACAGCAGGGGTGTCAAACTCAAATACACAGTGGGCCAAAATTCAAAACTGGAACAAAGTCGCGGGCTAACATTAATATTTATTGGAAAAAAAAATCTTCCTCCAGATATGAGAATGAATCTTTTCTTATGGACTCAAACACGTTTTGCTGAAAAACTGAATATGGAACAAGCAAAGCTTAATCCTAAACAATATATATATTAGCTGTATAATACCAGTAGGCCAGCTCTAATAGTCATTTGGCACGGCTTCGCGGGCCAAATGTAATTAGGCTGCGGGCCAAATTTGGCCCGCGGGCCAGAGTTTGACACCTATGCTATACAGCTTGGAGTAAGACAACATGCATGAAGAGGATGATGTGGACAAAATACTCATTTGCCTAATAATTCTGCACTCCCTGTAGATGAAGGTGGCAGATCTCTTTTGCAACCACAGGAGCATTCAGAAGAATCTCTAGAATAAATAAACAACCTGCATATTTGGATGATCTTGATAAGTCCTCGAAGGCCGATTGTTTGGTTTTTGTTTTGTGGCTGTCTTGTTTTCATATTTACCTGACAGACACAGGTGTCAGTCTCCTTATCCAGCTGTCAAAAAGTTTTTCCCTCTCTTAGAATAAGAACTTCTTTATCTGGAGTATCTGAAGTATCATCAAGTCACAGTCTACTGATGTCATTGCTTCAAGGCAGTCTGTGGCAGTAGCACATCTATCTGAGTATGTTAAGACAACCTTGCTGCCTCTGTAGCTCTCAGAGAAAGGGCATGTGTTGAGGAAGTTAGCTTGATGCATTCACATTCATATTTGCTAGCGCTGGTTTCACACACAGACATGGTTCCCTTTGTATCTACATTGCTGTTGACAAGCAGGGCTGGGCAGAACAGAAGTGGCATTGAACAGAAACGTAGGAGGAATTTTTACGCCTGGAGTCCCGCGCTACGCAGCACTAGCTGCTAGCAGCCAGCGACTCTGCCTCCCCCTGCTCTCCGAATACCAGCCTCCTGCTTCTGCTTTCCCACTTGCTCGTTTTCTTCGAGTCTTTTCCTCCGTTTATTGTTCTCCTCATGCACTCTTAAACGCCTTGGCAGTCTCTCCCTCCATCTATCCCACTCTCAGCACTGACAGAGGCCTCTCTGAGATGTTTACTATGTCCGCAGACACCCCTCCCCCCGTCACCCCTCCTACTCACCGAACAGAATAACGGTCACTGTGACTTTTTTGTCTGTTTATTATCTTCGTCTCTCTTCATCTGCCTGCAGATGTTAGAGGAGGGATAGTGGTGAGTTTGTATGGAGCGAGTGTAAAATGACCCAGCTGGCTGAACCAGAGGGCATACAGAGCCAAGAGCAGCCGCTGAGGAGGCTCAGCTCTGTGCTCCGGTGACAGCGAGCTGGAGCGCGTAGCCGTTTGTCAGATATGAGATGTACTGTTTCTGAGTGAGAGCCTTTCAAAGAGCAGCACAAGTACTCAAAAGTGAACTGTGCTCGATGCCTGACTCCCGGCTGCTGAAGAGTTCTTCAGTGTGCAGAGAGCCTCCAGAGTGTGGTTAGCAGAGCAAAACAGTTGAACCCTGTGCTGGATTGTGAAGCAGGCTGTGAGAGGGGAGGATAAAGAGCAAGGCTGCCATTGTGGTGGTGCTAGGCAGGTTTCCCCTTCTCCACCCAGCCCACCCTCTTCCCTGCCTGCCTGCCTCCCTCCCAACAGCACCCCCACCCCCCAGCCCATGTCCATATTAGGGCAAAACTCAGCCAACCTCCCCTTGAGCTGAGCTCAACCCCCTCCAAAATGCCCCGCTGTCACATTTGCTCCAGCAAAGGGCGCCTGAGGGAGACACAGCTCCCCTAACCCAGTTTGAAGGCCTGTTTTCCTCGCCAGTCAAAACAGCCGAGGGATTTAAAAAATGGATGCAGAGAGCCAAGCTGGTGTGTTCGAATGTGCTTTTATTTTGGAGGAGCTACAGTTAATGGGCTTAACTTGAGCAGTTTTTGACCATATGCCACTTAGTGACCCCCTCCCCCCCAAAAGGGCTCATTACTTAAGTTCATACTGTACATCAGTGTGGGTAACATTTAATCATTGTTGTGTACTGATCCTACTGTCAGACAGCACACAGCCTAAAAGCATACAGTAGGCATTGGGACTGTTATGGTTTTTTCTTTGCTGCTCTAAAGAGGTAGCGACAAACTGAGCTTCAGACTGAACTATGAACTATTCTTAGTGTTGAGCCCCCAGTTTCTGTTGTTTGTGTGCTGTGCTGACACTCGGTGCCAGCTTTGTAGTGAATGCTGCTCGAGAAGGACGGGGCGCAGAGCAAAAGATGTCGTTACTCTAAAACCACTTTGGATTACGCTGGTAGTGACAGACACCAGTTAAACAACTGGTTTATGCTTGTCAGACATTTTCCTAGAGATTCCTAAACACAAGTTATTTCGGGGCATTGGTGTTGATTTTGGTTTCCTGTGGTTTATACAGAGAGGAAACGGTTTACTTCGCAGAGCTGGCTTTGGCACAGAAACCTTTTAAACTTAAAATATTTGTTTCCTTGCAGCCGCGCCAGCCAATCGCACACGAACACACAGGTTGGGCACACGCAGGCCAAGAAAAATGGGCACGTCCGTGTCGTAACTGGCACGATGCTGTTTCTTTCCAGGTTTCCAAAAGACGGTTCAGGTGTCACAGCTCTCGATCCACAGCGGGCAGGTTTCCTGGGAACTCGTTATAATAACAGTCAGTTAATTAAACTGGTGCTAAAACTTCTTTTTTGTGAAGAATCAATATAATCATTAATCGCTACAGATAATTGGCCAATCATTGGTTGAAAGCGTTTGTCTGGATGGTTATTGTAAACTTGAAACTGCTCTGTTGTTTTGTAAATGGTTAACTGGTCTTTAATGTGCTTACAAGTGGGCAAGCATACCCGAGGACTCACTGTCTATTTTTGGTTTTACTTTTGTGTGCTTTCACAAGCTATTCGCTTAAGTTTAGTTGTATATGTACAACCAATCACGGCAGATGGCCCCGCCCCTCCCTGAGCCTGGTTCTGCTGGAGGTTTCTTCCTGTTAAAAGGGAGTTTTTCCTTCCCACTGTCGCCAAAGTGCTGCTCATAGGGGGTCATATGATTGGTGGGTTTTTCTCTGTATGTATTATTGTAGGGTCGGCCTTACAGTATAAAGGTCCTTGAGGCGACTGCTGTTGTGATTTGGCGCTGTATAAATAAAACTGTTCTAGGACCAGTACCAAGACTTTAACGTGTCATGCAGCCCTGTCATGTGTTTCAATGTAGCTTCTAATTGGACTTTGTTAGGCTATAAATTTGTAATGATGTGGTTATTTATAATAATTAATACCTCATGCTACTGAAAATAATGGAAAGGGATTATTGTGTTTATTTTATTATTATGTGTTCGTTCTTGATCTGTAACAGCACTTTGGGCAGATTTTCCTAAAACGTGTCTCGTGCTGCATCGTTCGCTCAAATCGAGACAATATTCAGAGGAAAGTTTCTTTTCAACAGATATTTATTGCGTTGTCTTACAAGAGCTCTGTGGCTGATTCCTTGCCAGAGCGGCTTGCAGATAATCTCCCAGACGTAGCCAGAGTGTACGAGCGTTTGGCTGCTGCTCATTTTCCTTCATCTGGGAATTATTTGAACAGCACCACAAGCTTTTTAGAAATATTTTTATTTATCCATTTATTCTTTTTACTTAACGTGAAGATCATCTTATCAGCCTGTGCTGATGTTCCAGGTTCTATGTTTTACCAGCGTCACCATTTAATGTGCAGGAAAATATTTCCCCCGTTTAACGTCGTCGGCTCACGAGCCTGTGACGAATCAAACGGGAACCACATTCCACAGAGTGCAGAGCAGGTTCAGCGAGCCGTTTCCAGCATCAGTACAGCACTTCCTCCTCCCCCACATATTACTTGTACGTATAATAACCATCAGTCTATAATGTTAGCACTCACCGCTGCATGCTAACCATGCTGATTGTGTTGGTAGATGTTGTGCTGATCTGATTATTCAGTTATGAAGTGATTTGAAGAAACAGAACAATTGTGCATGAGAACAAAGGAACTGCAGACAGTTCCCACACGCTTCAGCACCTGCTCCGTCACTTGAGGTTTTTCTGTCATACCGAGCAGACTGACATGTTTCCTGTGTAACAGTTAGCACTCGATGAATGAAAGGCCTCGTTTGCATTAGTGTGAATGCAAACTGTCTCCTGTGGGGCTTTTTATAAACATGTATAATTACATATTTCTAAATACATTTTTTAATTGTACTGTTTTGAAGGTGAGTTGGTATCAAAGGCCAGTGAGTTTCTAACAAACATGGAGTTAATGTGGAAAAGAACAAAATCAGGTCCGCAGTGGCAGAGCTCACCGTTCTGATTCGTGACCCTTTCATAGGCTGTTGCCATGCAGAAAGGACGCAAGACGCTCCAGACAGACACACACGTACTCATTTACTCATGGGAGGGCTGTAGTCTTCCAGCCCGTTGAACTTTGTTTGAACCCTGAGAGAACGTCCATCCTCTCCACATCATGAACTTAGCCTGCTGTGTCATCTATCACACGTGTACGTGCATTTCATTTATCACCTGGTTGGAAAACGTGTTTCCGACGTGGTCTCACGTGGGACTTGTGCTTACTCACAGATTTGCACACCGACTCTTGTTGCGTGACCTGGAGTGATGCTGGAAATGTGCTTTTCCAGTGGTGGATATGATGCTCAGTCATGTAAATAATTGATTTACTGGTTCACTCCTGTCACGCCATTTTGGATTTCATGCCTGTTTGTGCTCACAAAACATCACCAGGTGGGGTAATGAAGGTCCGGCCCCACCCACACAGCGAGCCTTAGTACCTTATCTTTAACCCAGCTTTTTTTTTGGCTGTGGTGGTCGTCTCAATATCATTCTGCTTCCCAAGAGAGGATCTGATCCTCTGGTCAGACGCACTCAGACTCCAGCTGTCAGTGATGGTCCTTCTGCTCTGAGCTGGAGATCTGCTCTAACCAGAACCTACGGCAGGTGGAGGCCTGCTTCAGGGGCTGCTGTCAGTCAAGCTGAAGTTCGTCTGCAGGATGAGAGACTCACGAGAGAAGCATCACCAAGTACTCAGAAAACAGGAGTAATAATAAAAAATGTGTGAACCTGCTTCACTGTGCAGTCTTCATTTAGGGAAACGTTACTGTTTGCAGTTGTTAACTGAGAAAATACAAGTGATGCTGGTTATATTGTTCATCCAGCTGTCTGCACTCAGTGATGACAGTACTACGTGTAAATGTGCTGATTGTTGAAAATGTCAACGTCGCAGCGAGGAGACAAAAGGTTTTGATCCAAAGTGGGTCATCGCCTCTGCTGCCTCGGGGCAAGAACATGATTTGGGCACAAAGGAGACGGGACATCCTGATCGTTTCCATCTCTACACTTCAGAGGTAAAAAAAGAAAAGCAAATGTTCTATTTGTACTCGTATCTGACATTTTCTGTGTTACTCAGAAAAGAGTTACTTGGAGAGTCAGTTGTGGTGTCAGTGCAGCTTCCTGTGATTGGGTTTGTGAGTCTTTTAACATGTCCGTATACTTATGACTAAACAACAGGTCCTGGTGCCTGCTGTAAATCACAGCTGTGGAGGAAGCGAAACATCATTTCCATTTGAATAATAGCATAAAATGTCTTTAACAGATGACTTTTATCTTACAAAGGTAGACGCTAAAATTTGAATAAATAAAGTCCAAGATATGACGTGTTTACACAGGCTTCAGCTTTTTACACTTGTTTGGAAACTGCTGTTAGACAAATTTGCATTAGATTATGTGTTTGCAGATTTATTGGGTGGTCAGCGGTTATCTACTGCTGGCCACACTGTGAAAACACAGCTGATAAGGACTTATCTGCTGTTATGGTCAGTTTAACCCAGTGAACTGTGGGATATGCAGTCTTTTGTTTTCCTGTGTAAACGTTGACGGAGCCTCTCAGTATTCCTTTCTATGCTGTATACGTGAAAACAGCAAAGACGTCTGTAGCTCTGCTTTTTCCCAGCATGCACTTGTTTTATGAGGGTTACACAGACAGACGGATCTGTGCTCTTTAAGAGGAATCTTTGTTTGCTCCACTTCAGCGACGCTGAGGCGCCGTCATGATAATGATAATCTGTTTCTTCACATGTTTTTGTTTACATCCACCCTTCCCTCTCCGGTGATCCCTCCTCTCGTCATGTGTCTGCAGACTGCCGCTCTCCCGTTTTAAGCAGCCTTCTTGGCAGAGATTCGCATCGTTAGTGACAGCTGCTGTCATCACACACCTTCGCTTTTTCTGACCGGTAGCCTTTATAGAACAAAGCGTGTCCACATGTCTGTCTGTCCCCTCCAGGCTGTCCGTCGTTCTTATTTTAACGCACTTCTCTGCTGTCACCATGGAAACGGATGGTTGTGAGACGAGCCCATGCAGGCACACGTGTGGTTGTCCACACAAAGAGACTGTTAACATGTTTATGTTTGTTTTTTCCAGTCCATGCAGGGAGGGTGCCAGCACTTGTCTGTACATGAAGCTCACATAAGAGCAGGAGGGTGACTTTGCTCGTTTCTACTCCCCGATTGCTCTTCAGACACGTCAGATTTCTTCAATTCTTTCGACAGTGTCATGTAAGCTGAGGGGAAAAACATCTGCACTCGAGAGATGAAGCACGTCATTCAATAATTGCTTGTTGTTGTTGTTGTTTTGTTTGTTTGCTTATTAATATTTGACAGAGACGAGTACTACCACCCACCCCTTTGTGGATGTAAAACAACGGCACTTTTTTGCTAATCTTTGCGCTGTGTGATGTCAGAAGGGGGGGGGGGCTCTCTTGTAGCAGGGGTGTCCAACCCCAGGCCTCGAGGGTCCCGGTGTCCTGCAGGTTTTAGATGTGTCAGCTGATTTAAACGGCTAAATGACCTCCTCAACATGTCTTGAAGTTCTCCAGAGACCTGGGAATGACCTCATCATGTGATTCAGGTGTGCTGACCCAGGGTGAGATCTAAAACCTGCAGGTCACCGGCCTCTGACGCCTGGAGTTCCCCGCCCCTGTCTTATAGGGTCATCTCAGGTGCACAGACCCCACCCACCTGCTGTCTTGTTTGTGGGGACGAAGGAATGGAGGTAAAACCACTTATTTCAGTTATTATACAGTAGGCGTACTGAAGACCCTCACTGAGCCTCTGTATAAGATGATAAACTCTGGGAAGGTGACGTGTTGTGGCACTCGCCTCTTGTTTGTTAGAAATGAGCGTAATCCACGTTCTTATCGAACCTCCCTTAACGATGACGGCTGCCACATGATCAGCATGGGCAGACTTTATGATCAGTAAGTTACAGTCACTGGAGTTTGTGTGGATGACTAATCCGACTGCGTGTTCATGACTTTGCTGCTACTTTGTTAGAATCATCATTTTGATGTTTGCTGTCCTGTGTTCTGACTTGAAGTGACAGCTGATGATGAGTCCTGGGAATCAACACACCAAACAAGTCCAGCTGGACACCAGCGTGCAGCCTAAATTTAAAATGCACCTTAATGTTAGATCACGTAAAACCATTAGCACTAATGGCGCTGTCATTTTCTGCATCACTCTCATAACCATGTGGAAGGATGTTCCCTGTATGTGATCCTCAGTTTCTTAAATTTCTTTGTGGTTTTTTGGTTTTAGCTTCTTTTGTTAGAAACACTAAGACTGAACTGAAACTAAGTGTTATTGTATGAGGGGCGCGACGTAGGTCCCTCAGCAGAGGTTTTACAATACAAACAGAACTTTCTGGAAGCATTTTGCTCTCAGGCTTAAACATCCAGAGTCTCAGCAAACACAACGATGCCTCATAAAGCATCGATGCGTTGACCATCAGTATCGATTTTTTAAATGCGATTCATAGCAAACTAATTAATTGTCTTTTCTAGTGCAGCAATAAGCAGGCTGCTTGGCTTGTGTCTCACAGCTTTGGTTTCTTTGCGCCAGTCTCTCCTTTTTCTCTTCCTGCTTCCTCCACCAGTTTGTCTCACTTATCTCATTCCTCACTCATACCTTCGTGCTCTTAACAGCAGATCTGTTGGATAAAATCAACATTACTGCGCTCAGATGTTTTGGTTTTCCCCCTTCGGTAACTTACCTTGGGACAGCAGCGGCCCGTGTGTTACTGTGCATGTTATTCCTCTGAGGTCACTGGAAAATTCCATTCTAGCTCTTGATTGATGTTTCCTGAAAAACATGTTTATTTTTGAAAAGTCTGCATGCATCTCCCTGCACACTGTTTGACTGCACCACCTGCCGGGATGATTGACAGATTTATTGACTTACTAATAAACCGGCGCTCAGCTCTGAGTGCTGTGATAAATGTGCTGGTAGTTTAAGATTGTTGGTTTGCACACTGGTATGAATGGCATAAGTGTGAAGTGTTGATGCTGCATATTTTATTAATTCGTTTATTTTCATTCTAGTGCAGTGCGTACTGGCTGACTTTTGCAAACGTGCTTGATTTCATTGTGTAGATAAGTTGGGCACAAATGGGGAAATCCTGCCTGACTGAAAGCAGAAGCAGAGAAGGAAAAGGGAATGAAACGGACACATGGGGCAAAGAGGAAGGAGGACTTCAAAGAAGCTGAAGTGCAGAAAAAGAAGGAAGTTTGATGTATAAAGTGGGTGTGATATTATATCTAAAGACCATTCACGTGTCCAACCGCAGGGAACAGTTGCACTTTCTGCCCTTACGAGGAGAGCATCTCGTGTCTCTGGAGGCACCCACCCATCCATCCATCCACCCACCCAATCATCCGCAGCATCCCTTCTCTCAGCACTGTTGCTGTGCAGGTTCCACAGAGGATGAAGCAGAGTCAGTGCAGGCGAAGGTTTCAGTGACAGTTGGTAACATGTCTACATTATGTAAGTTAATGGGTTAGCGGATCATCAGAAAATCAGATGCTAAGAACAAACGTGGCGTTTGTATCAACAAACCTCTGCAATAGATGAATTGTCTGCAAAAAAGTGTTATGTTGAACAAAAAGTGTTTGAGAAGCCCAACATTTGGGTGTCTGTGGAAGTATTTGCATGATGCATGTATTATATGTTCATTACCTCGCTGCCATATAAACGTGCATGAGCTTATTAGTGCGTGTGTGCACGTGAAGGCTGTAACTTATGATGCCCACTGTGTCATTTGTACAGTGACTAATTCTTATGATCGTCCAATAATAATGGCCCTGAATGCTCTGAGGTTCCAGTTCTCGTCCCAGCGACTTCGCCCTCGCCTGCAGAGTGCTAGCTGGAGCTGGAGGTCATCGCGTGATGAACGCAGTGAAACCACATCAGAAAAACGTCGAACAGTCGTGGGATGATATTAAACTGACTCGAGCTGCACAGCTGCTCCAATGAACTTCAAGAATAAAAAAAGCCTAACTGATCCCTTTTAAGCAATTATTAAATTAAGGTAAAAATAAGGTTCTAGTTCTTTGCACACAAACACTGGGGTATTATTTACACATGAATATTTGCTCCTGCCTAGATTAGCAGTCCACAAGCAGCCGGTCAGACCAGGATGAGCCACGTGGGGCCGTAAAACAAACATTTCAAGCACAACAGGAAATGTAGTAAGATGTAGTAACCGTCCACAGCGCAGCTTTACTGCTGCTGCATAATTCTCTCCAGTCAGGCCTCGCCATAATTTAAAAGTACACATTTAGAAACAGCCGTGACAAATATTAGGTTCAAATGTGGAACAATTCGCTCTCAGCTCTCACAGATGAACGCTGAGCTCCAGGTGATCCTGGTCTTTTCTTTTGGTTGGACGCTGTGCTAGTTGACAGCACCATCTGTTTATTTGCTGCTCCCACCTTAAAGAGAATTGGAGCATTGTGCAGCCGCAGCACGGCACAGGATGTTCAGTACCTCAGTAACCTGCAGACGGGCTAATCGGCTGCTTTTCTTTGGATATGACAGACGCGGTGTCGATTTCAGTGTTGAATAATTCAGAGGTGTGTTTTGTGATGCTGGAGGATTGTATTTGTCTGAAGGCTCGTGTGCATCAGCAGAAAAGAGTTATTTTGTTGGTTGATGTGGAAAGCTGATCCTCTGCCCGTTCAGTCGGCAGGTGTGCGACGTGCACGCAGTGACACACACCTGCACGTGCATTTTTAATGAGGAACTGTGCGTTTCCCTCGCTGGTATTAGTCGTGTCATTTTCTCTAAGTCCTTTTTTCCCTTTCTTGTTGTTACAGAGACACAAAGAAAGCGGATGATATAAACCGCAGCCTGACGTCCTCCACCAGAGAAGGTACATCACTCATGACCACAGCATGCTTCATGTTCGTACAGTCGGCACTCCAAGCTGCCGCTAAGACACGTCAGCCAGCAGCAACACTGTGGTTTAGATGATCTTAGGTAGCTGGGATCAGCCCGCGGTTGTTGTGTTAAGCCTCAGAAAGCTCCTCGTTCTCTGGGCTTTACAGCCAAACCTTCGTTTGGTAGTTACAGGATCTGAGGAGGACGTTCAGGTTTTCCAAAGGTATCTGTGCAACTTTGCAATGAACAAAGTTAGAAGAGAAAAATTGAAAAGGGTCAGTGCCTCCTTTAAACACCTCTGTGTAATTTCATAATTGAGTGTAGCATCTGTCAGTGGGAACTTCCCTTTTTTTATTTTTGTGTTTTTGAGGGTTGAACTTGTTGCCTGAATTTATTTATTCATCTAAAAAGGAAAAAATCACCAGTGAGCTCATGGTAGGTTTAAAGTACGTTTTTGAGACTGCCATGAAATATCTGTCAGTATTTTTATTTTATCTGTCATTTTTTTATTTGAAAGAATAAAGCTCCAACTCTACAAATAATTTGTGTTGCCAGTTTGCTCCGATCAGGATTTTCCTTCTGAGCACGTGTTGGTTGGGACTCCCCAGATGGCAGAGGAGGTCGTTTAACCAGAGAACTCATTTTGGTGCTTTAAGTGCATAGAATTAGCTTTAATTACAAAGCTTAAATAGCCTTGAGATGGCAGCACAGACTGCAGCAGCAATGCTTAAATTGAGATTAGAGCAGCAGAGTTTTGGTCTCTGAGAGCAGCACGTGTAGCACAAAGGTAGCTCATGTGTTAACACAAAAGATCTACTCACAGAACAACAGGCTTCACCATTTAGACATGCAGATTATGTTCAACAAATTGCATTTTTAATTTCTTCTCTCTTTTAGGGAAACCGCTTTAATCTCGAACTCACTTCATGATTTCTAGTTCCACTCTCAGCGTATTCTTCACTGAGTCGTCTCTTCACACGAGTTTCCACAGATACTCGATAACTGCCACTGAAAGAGGAAGAACACAACAAAACCGCCTTTATTAAAACAAGTGGAACATAAAGGAGTCGCGGTTATATCAAAGTTTGATTCCAGTAGCTCAAAACACCAAATGAATGTAATGTTACCTGAAGCGCAGACTGTAATAAGAAGCGTGCTGATGTGCACGTTAATACCTCACACCTCTCATAGACTGTATTTAAAGGATGGCTGGTGGAGTTTTAGATCCTGCATCTTGTCAGGGTGTCGATCGCGCGTCTGAGCGTTTCCACCATCGCCGCCATCTTGGTTGTGCAAAAAAAAAAAAAAAGGATGTGATGAGTAAAGATGGGTGTGAAACCACGTACTCACCGGCTGGTGGACTACTTGTCAACCACAAGTCCTTAGCTGTTGGGTGTGTGCTCTCGTGCCACCGATGATCATTCATTTTAAAACGTAGTATGATTAATATTTACAAAATAGACTTGTTTGTTTATTTAATGTGACCCACAACGTGTGACCGAGCCCATCAATTCTTGGAAAGGTGTTTAAAGGTCAACACAGAAAACCATAAACGTCCATCATCTCAACCTCAGCTCTCGACAGCAGCCTTCAGATGGAGTTCATGTTTAAGCTTCCTCCACACTGGCTTCATTTTCTGACCTGCAGTCTGCGGCTCACCCTTTTACACCATCTGTGGGCAACGGGAGCTAGCTAGGAGGGAGCTAGGAAGCTAATGCTAGCATCGTCACAGGCCCAAACACGATTTCTGTAAACACGCTGTAAACATTCGACCTGTGAGCCCCCTCCCCCCACCCTCTTCCCACTTGTGTCTCGAGTGAAACAAGACGCTCGCACAGACACTACTGTTGGTGTATTACTGGCCTACCTGTAGTACCAGGTGTTACCAAACAGCTCGAACTAAGAGACACAACCTCTGCCATAACTGTACCTAATGATCTGACAGTAAACATTACCCAGACGTGCTCTTTGTTGTGCAACCTGCCACTCGCTGGTGTAATTCAGTCCATAAACATAAAATGGTGACGCGCTCACATCCCATTTAGATGCGTCATTAAAGGACGCTGATTGGGTTTCGTTCAGATCGTCAGAGAAGATCAGTGACATCATGAGAGCGATATTTGACTGGTTTCACGCCTACAGTGTGTGCTGGTTTTTTATCATCTCATATTTACTTAATTGAACACAAAGTCCAATAATTCTCCTGTTTTTGTACAGTTTAAAAAAACTATACATGTGCCAGATGTTGTATTCAACTTTTAATACAATAGAATAAAACTTTAAATGAGGTCACCTTTATTATAGCTGTACTGTAGATAAAGTGATTGACTGGCTGTGTGAGTAGGTGCACATGCATGAATCGCTCTCTGTAGGCCGTTAAAAGTGAGCTGGTGTAGTTTAGGAAGGAGAGCGTGTAACAGTGCACGAGAGCGTGTAACAGTGTGGCAGCCAGGTGCTGCAGAATGTCAGGGAGATGCAGCAACAGGTCAAATCCCCAAACATGTGCGGTAGGCTCAGCTTTGAGCCAAGGAACTGAAGCGACTCGTAGTGCAAAGTCTTCAGAGAGGTACCGATCACAGTGATGCATGACGACTTTAGACCACGTGGTTGTTTCTTAAATGTTTGATCATCTTTTATTCCCAGTGCACACAAAATGAAAACAACCACAAATGTACTTGACTGGACCGTTTTATCTCAGAGGGGAAAAGTACTCTTCGCAGTCTTAAAGTCAGCTGTCAGTTTTAATGGTACCTGAGGGGTGGGGAGGTGGAGTCTTGCTGCAGATGAAGCAGCTGCGGACTCGTAGCCACAGGTTAGAGTCTGCCCTGAACAAATAAGGCTTGCACAGCAGCACATGTACCAGCATGACACGTCACAGTAGTTAGTGAATGTAGGCATACGTCAACACTGCCCCCTGCTGGTGCAACCCCGAGTCTGACTGCTCTGCATGAATTTAATAATCTGATGCGTTTTTAAGGTATATAATTTCCTCCCAATCAAAGGCTGTAGGAACAGTATGCAGCCTGTTATTATGCACACAGTTATATCTGAATTTATGACGAGCGCAGGATGTGCAGCGTTGAAAAATAGCGGACAGCTTGCTGGAGGCTGTGCAGAGAAATGCAGTGTGACTATCATGTGCACGCTGCTGCACAGAGTCTCTATTGTTGCCACTTCACTCTCTGGCTTAAGTCGAGGGAAGCTGGCTGTTAATGTGTGAGAAAAGAAGACTCGTGTTTATCTTTACTGTGTAAAAATGCAAGTGTGCCAAATATACTAACACAGACTTTAAAATCATTTTTGCAGCAGCTAATTCAGTTTTTTAAAAATAAACAGGGTTACACTGTTCCTATCTGCATCTCTGTGCGTTCCTGACGTTATGCTGCTGTAGGTTTAGGCCCACTGTGATTACAGAGTTTGTGACCACCCGTCATAGCTGGGGGAGGGAGACTTTTCCCAGGAAATTGCTGCCCTTTGCCTCCAATAAAAGCTTTATAGAGTGTAACTGTAATTTAGGACTCTGCATTTGGCTGATTTCAGAGACGCCTGAATCCAAAAGAAAGGTCTGCATTTTCAGATCAGCTATCAAAGCTTGGTGCGTGGTTGGTTTCATTTCTGTCAAAGGGATGATGGACGGAAAGGTCGGCAGCAAGGATTCAATTTAGAAAATAAAAGGACAATAAGTTTTTCCCACCCTGCGCATGGTACAGTAAACATAGCCAAACCTTCAAGCAATGAAGTCGGCGTATACGTGAGCCAAGAGCGCAGACTTTAAGCTTAGCTGACTCCACCCACCTTGTATTTGAATCTTTTGTTTGCGAGGGGCAGCCAATCAGGAAGAAGAAGAGAAAGGGCATTAAAAACAAAAAGAACTTGACTAAGAGCAAATATTTGATTTTATTTTGTAAACTTTTGATTGATAGTTTTGTCTGTTTAGAAAGTTTTCACTGCAGGTAGTTAATTAAAAGGCCTGGTTGGTCTTCAGGGCGCTGCTGTAAGGCAGCATCATTTAATATCCAGCTCCTGGTCTGAAATCAGCCACACTGAACGTGTTTTTGTGAAACTGTATGTACTGCTATCTGTTATGGTGACGACTCTTTTTAACCATCAGGTTTGCTGGAATGGGTAACCTGCTAAAAGTCCTAACAAGGGAAATAGAGAACTATCCACACTTTTTCCTGGACTTTGAAAGTAAGTGTGGCGGGGCAGTGGGACAAAAGCTGGATGGAGAAGGAGGTGTAGCCTGCTCTGCTCTTTCTTCTCTCTCCGTCAGCCTCTGCTCTCAATGACCAAACTGTGAAGGCGTCCTCTTATTCTCTCCTCTTTTTTCCTCGCCCCCCTCTTGGCTCGGTCGCGACCTCCCGCAGCATCGCCTCTGATCGCCCGTCGCTAATCAAACAACTTTCTTTTCTCCCTTTTTTCGGTGGCTCTTTAACATCACACATGCTCTTCCTCCTTTCTTTCTCCTTTCTCTCTCTTGCAGAAACCAAATGGGGAATCTATTAAAAGTGCTCACGTGCACAGAGTTTGAACAGGGGCCAAACTTTTTCCTTGATTTTGAAAGTGAGCGCAGCTTCTGCCTGTCCTCTTGCTCCCACGCTCTCCTTTCCCCTCAACCAGTCGTCCCTTTAGCCTCTCTGTAGCCGCTCCGGCTGGTCAGGGGTCAGACTGTTCAGCCGCTGTGAACCTTCCTCCATTGAATTTCTAATGTTATTAAAATTCATGATTAATTTCAGCCCTGCTTTAGAATAGGAACTCTTTTCTTTGTGTGCCAAGCAGAAGAGGAATGGATCTGACCCTTGACCTTTGCCGTCTGCTTTTACTAACTCGTCCGCATGCACCTCTTTGTGTTTGTGATACATTTCATGCACCCAAATGTGACATAATGTAAACATAATGTTTACACACACACACACACACTACGCCTCCACAGTGGCATTTCAGCAGCTCGCACGCTGTAGCCAACCCCAGGCTTTGTTTATTCAGCAGAGAGGAAATGATAGGAGTGGAAGGTTTTTGAAATGCAAAGCAGCGCAGACAGCGTTTTAATGTCAGCGCTGCTCTATATTTAGACTCTCTGTGGTCATGATAACCAGCTCTCTATTCTGAGTCTTAGACGGGTCTGGCTAGGCTTGGAGAGTTTGCATTACCTCACACGTTTTTACAACTGAGCTGCCAGAGCTGAGATGAAGAAGCAGGGGTCATGGTGTCATAAATATGCATGCAGCAGGAGACTAAGAGCCGGTGAGCTCGTACGTACCTTAGACCTGATATTTGTTTCAGTCAGTCACGGCTGTCGCTCGAGCACGTACAAGCTACGGCACGCTTTGGATGACCCTGTGCAGGCACACTGACCTTTGACCCCCACACACACTCTGCCCATCTCTCATCTTTTACAGTCAAATATTCAAAATATCTGCCTTAATGTGAGCTGCCATATTCAGATACGTTTGTGTGTTATTGGCGTAAATGTGGCCTCGTTTGAAGCTCGAGGCTGCCGCGTGCATTCGGTCCGAGGTGCTGGAAGACGATGGAGCCAGTTTAGTGCTTTTCACTGCAGTGATTTGGCTTTTTGCAGTTAAAACCATTAAAGGCAGTTTTTGGTTTGACTGTAAAAGAGCTCAGTTGTATTGTCTGAAGTGATGTCCCTCACTCGAGTCGTGCTGCTGAACGTTTTTGTTTTGTCGGGTTTCCCATTTCAAACGAACGGCGAGTTCCGTTCTAGCAGCGAACGCGTTCAGCGAGCATGCTCGTTTCCTGCACTCGGTGCTAGCTTTCATTAACTAACACGGTTTCACATCAATATGGAAAAAATCCACTGACGTTTGTCTGTAATTATACAAGAGTGTCATTTGTTGGCTTGTGTTCTGATATATGTTTGTGTTTAGATGCACAGCCGACAGACGGAGAGCGTGAGGTGTGGAACCAGGTGAATTCAGTCCTCCAGGAGTCTGAGAGCATCCTGGGTGGCCTGCAGTCGTACAAAGGGGCTGGCCAGGAGATCAGAGATGTAAGGAGAAGCGCAGAGACACGGCATGGCGAAGAATCCTGAGTGGAAATCTCTGGATTCGTTCCGTAATGCCAAACATGGCAGCTGTCCCGTCACTAACTCCCAAACCGTGTGAGCGAGTTACGATGTCGGACTGATGCAAGTTCGCGACAGCTTCAGCTGTGTTGTGGGAGCATTTCTACTCCTCACTGTTCTTGGCTTATTGTAATCACATTACACTTGAAGCAGACTTTAGTCACAGTAGTGTGCTGTGCATGCAGTATGGATGCACAGTCCCAGTGATCACTGACATCAAAGTTATGGCCTTTTCCTGCTCTCCTTCAGTAACCGAGCTCACAGCCGACCCACAACGTTTGCAGAAGCTCGTTACTAAACAGCTGACTGTGAATTCAATCAGCTGCACAGAATGAGCTGCAAGTCAAGTCCTTCATGCAAATTCTGACTGTAATCAGTCGCCTGGAGGGGGCAGCTTTGCTGTTGTTCACTTTGACTTCGATAGTCTGTGGTACAGAAGAACTGCATACATGGAAAAATATATAAAGCTGTAATAATAATGGACTTTTACTTAAGTGTAACTGTTTCATCTTTACAGCGACAGCAAGTGGAGAGACGCCTGCCACCACACGGCTCAAACTGCTGCGAATGCTTCTGTTATCATACAGAAAGCCCTGTTTACCATTTTAGATCTGTGTGCGTCGCTCCGTGCTGTTGGGATGCGTGTGACGGTTGACGAGTGTTTCTTTGGTTCCAGGCGATCCAAAACCCCAGCGATCACAGCCTGCAGGAGAAGGCGTGGAACTCCGTCTGCCCGCTGGTCATCAAACTCAAGAGGTTTTACAGCTTCTCCCTCAAACTAGGTGCTGAACAAACGCCTCCTTTCTGTTACTGAACAGGTTACGTTAAAGTCAAATTTCTCATCACATTTAAGATTGTGTGTGTTTGTGTGTACAGAGAAGGCTCTGCAGAGTTTGTTGGAGTCCCTGACGTGTCCGCCCCTCACGCCCACTCAGCACCTGGAGAGGGAGCAGGCGCTGGCCAAACAGTTCGCTGAGATCCTCCACTTCACTCTGCGCTTTGATGAGCTCAAGGTCTGTGGAAACACTCGAGCTAAACTCAGACGCACACACAGTCAGCCTTATCCCGATACCTCGTGTGTTGTACTGCACGGCTTTATCAAACGTGTGCGTGTGTGATGGCGAAATGATGACTGTCTCTTTGTTTTGCCGTAGATGAGGAATCCTGCCATCCAGAACGACTTCAGCTACTACAGAAGGACCATCAGCAGAAACCAGATAAACAACATGAACGTGAGTCTGGGGAAAAATCTTTTCCTGTTTTAGTCAGATTTGTGTCTGGAGGACGTACTCTGTCTAAAAGAGGGAGGAGTCAGGACGAGAACAAACTGATCAGATTAGTTTTTTCATCTAAACCTGGCAGCCTGATGTTGGCAGAGTAGGGCGCTTGTTTCTGCTCAGCAGTGGGAATAAACCTGAAGCCTCGTGGTTATTTCTGCACCCACAGCTGGACATAGAGAATGAAGTCAACAACGAGATGGCCAACAGGATGTCTCTGTTCTACGCGGAGGCCACACCCATGCTGAAAACACTCAGCAATGCAACCACAAGCTTTGTGACAGAGGTACGAGTCTAACACAGCCGGCGAGTTCCTCCTGGCTTTGATGATGCATTTCATCAAAGCAATATTTGTTGAGTCTGTCCTCATAAATGTGACACAAATATCAGCTTTTTTTTGTTTGGTCACTTCCAACTGATTGTTTTCCACAGTGGGTGGATCTGTCACAGTGGGTGGATCTGTCACAGTGGGTGGATCTGTCACAGTGGGTTGCAGGGCAACCTTCAAACATTATGTTTCAGCTCTTTAGTTTTCTGTGTCTGAGGCCAAACACAGAAACACGTTACTGTTATTGTCATCGTTGTCACTCACATTGTAACCGGAAGTATTTTTAATCCTAAACGTGGCGCATGAGAAACTTTCCATCAGGTCGACGCAGCGACTCGGATGGCGCGGAGGACACAGAGTTCCCACTGAAGTCTGAATCAAGCTTTAGAGTCAGCAGTTAACCAGACAACATGTCTGTGGACAGGTTCAAACGTCTCTACTGTCGAGTGACCGATGCTGCCTCTTAAACTCATTTAGCCAATCTGACCGCGCCATCAGATTACTGTGTAGGTCAGTGTTGTCTCTGCCCTCTCCTAGTTTAGTCCACCATGAACAGGCAGTGATTCGTATCGAGCTTTTTCACTCTCAGCTAACACACACACACACACAGGCTGGATGGACGTTTCACGGGTCCTTGACTCTCAGGATCTTACCTGAGGAGAAACCACAGCAGCTACAGATGGAGCCACAGACCTTCAGCTGTAGACGAGCTTCTCTGAATACTGAGCCACAGCTTTGATCTTTCAAATGACAAAAAAACACTACATGTGGCACTTTAGTTACTTTATCTTTAGTTACTTTATCTTTAGTTACTTTATCTTTCTGTGAATGATTTTCTTTTGTTGTTAAGCTGAAGAGCAGCAGATTGATGGCCACAGGTCAATGCCTAAAGTTCCTCTTTTATTTCAGGACAACGAGGTTCAAAGTTCCTTTTTGCGCTTGTTTTTCAGAAATTTAACTTCAGGTCTAAAATTATTTTACCCATCAGCCTTTGTAATGAAAACATGTGACTTTGTTCAGAACAAGACGCTTCCACTGGAGAACACAACAGACTGTCTCAGCACCATGGCCAGCGTCTGTAAAGTCATGCTTGAGACGCCGTGAGTCTCACACACACACACACACACACACACACACACACACACACACACACACACACACACACGTAAATCATTAAACTTTCCTGATCCTCCTCTTGTGTGCGTGCAGAGAGTATTCAAGTCGTTTCAGCAGTGAGGACACGCTCTTGTTTTGCATGAGGGTCATGGTTGGAGTCATCATTCTGTATGACCACGTCCACCCCAACGGCGCCTTCAACAAGTCCTCCAAGATAGATGTAAGACACACACACACACACACACACACACACACACAGTATTGTAAGTCATTGCTGACATCATTGATTTGTCTTCAGATGAAAGGCTGCATAAAGGTCCTGAAGGACCAGCCAGCAGACAACGTAGAAGGTCTCCTGAATGCACTCAAGTAGGTTCACAGCTCGCCTTTGGATGCCGAGTTTTCCTGTGTGGGTTTGATTCTGGTTGTATGTAAGATTCTGACTCATGCTATGGACCAATTTTGGCTGTGAAAGTTATGAGAGGTTGTACGTGTGCCTGCCGAGGTAAAGCCGAACTGTAACCATGTCCACACAGTTGCCTTAAAAAACCACCTGCTGAAAGCAAATATCCGGTTGGACGTGGCCTGGTCTTTGCAAAAGGGAGCTGGCAGGTGTGTGATGTCACACTGGGTTGGTTGGTACAGGTGATAGTCTGGTGTATTTGAAGCCAGCGAGCAGGTTTAGGTGGCTGCACACGTCTCCAGCTACCTTATCATCTAACCCAGCGTCCCCGACCAGTTTATGTCCGATGATATTTTCACAGACCGGACTTTAAGGTGTCGCGGATAAATACAACAAAATAAACCAGTACCAAAAAAAGATTTATTCATAACACCCAACAATAAAAACACTAAAAACCCATAAATTTCACACCTGAGCCTCAACTCTGGCGTCCGGATTCCCAACGAATCACGGACCGGTGCTGGCCCGGGGGTTGGGACCGCTGGTCTAAACCACAGCAGTGTGAACGTGTCTGAGGAGCACAGTTTCCTGAACCGTGGGAAGTTTCCTGACCTGATTCTCACAGAACTGTCCAAACTGCACATGTGAAAATGGCTTTTGTGTTTGTCAGCAAGAATTCCTTTGGAGCTTCTTTATGCGGCCTCGGTGTTTTCATTGGTGCACTAACGTCCACTCCCACTCCTTTTTCTCCTCAGATTCACCACAAAACACCTGAATGACGAGACCACTCCGAAGAACATCCGGACGATGCTCCAGTAATATTCCTTCTCTCTTATATAAATATATATATAAATAGATATGAAGAGGATCACTGCTCTGACCTCAGATAAGATGTATATGTTTACATTATTTAAAGAGTCGATGTTAATACTTTTGTGTATTTGCATAGTGATTCCCTCCAAGTTACTGAAGCCTGCAGATCATGTACACACTGTGCAAAAAGAAAGAAGCTTCACATAATTGCCTCGAGCGGTCAGAGCACAAATGATGGTTGCCTATCAGCCTCACATGTGCTGAGCTTTGCGAGCAGCGCTCACAAATAAAGATCCCAGGCAGCAGGAAAACGTCCTTTAAAATGTACTTTTTCAATTTTCTATTTGGAACTGTGGCCATCAAACTGTTTCTCCTCAAATCCAGACAGACGCTGAAGATATTTCATCTTCGCGTGTGTCGGCTCGCGCACAATGAGACGCACAATCATTCTAATCGTTTGTGTCGCCGTGAAGGGCTGAAGACTACAGCAGGGGGCGATGTTTCACTAAGAGCACCTTGGTGTGTTCTCTCTCTTTTCTGTGTTCAAACTCCAGCAGCCTTTGAATTAAACCCACTGTGAACATGAAACCGGACTTTGCACGTCCAGTGAGATCCAGCGTGTCAAAGCTGAGGGGTGCGACTGATGAGAAGTCGGTGAAAGACGTCACCGAACCCGCCGCGTTTTACTCAGTCGTGTTTGACTTGCGTGACAATAATTGTGTGTTTTCCGTCTTCTGAGTGACTTTTAATCTGCGAGGCTTTGCTGTTGAACTTTCTTTAAAAGAAAAGCCAAAAATGTCTTTAATTTTCTGAATAAATTCTGTTTTCTTCTGTTTTCCACTTTTGTTTTTGAGTCTCTTTGAGGAAAGAATTGAGTAACATTTCTCCTGGACTGGGAGGGGAAATGTGTCCAGATTGTTTTTATATGGTTTTTGATCATGTGTAAACTCATAGTCTTCTGAGCAATTCCAAGACTCACGCCTGAGAAACTCAAATGAAACATCGGAGTGTAAGGTTGTTGTCACTGATCACGGCCTGTAGCTCGTTCTTCTGCTGTCGTTTTAGAAGAACGGTTCTCTCTGATTTTGGGGGTTTTTGTTTCGAGCCTGCTCACAGTCGGTTGGACAATCTGTGCTTTAATTTTAGTTTTAGTTCATTTGTAATGTCATCTGATCACCGGTGCATCAGGACAGCACGTCTATTATACAAAGCAATGAATCCTCGTGCACAGCAGTCAACTTTTACTTTGTTTTTGTTCAACTGCTGTACGCTCTGTTGTTTGAGCCTTTTTACAACGCGACCTAATTACAGTAATAACTGTGTCATCCACGAGTGACGATTAACCCCTGTGGTGTCTGTGGCTCATTGCGAAGCGCCACATTTGCCTTAAAAGCTGCCGCAGGCCAACACGTGTTAGGACGTAACCTGTGAAACATCCACAGTTTTACTTTATTTTGAATCCAAAAGCCATAAATACACTCCTGGTCTTTAACATTCATCCTCTGATTAGTTAACAGTAAATTAACACAGTCTTTCATATAAGTTTCTTTCTCTTGTATTTAGTAATATATATATATACATACATTTTGGAGGCCATGTTTATATGCAACGAGTGAAAGCTCGTTTGAAGCCGGCTGTGCGTATGAGAGTGATATTTCATATCTGACTGAAGTGGATTTTTTTTATTATTATTAATAAAAAAATGACATTGTCTGTCATAATTGATGTACACGAGGCTTCCCTCTTTGCCCAACATATGCTGTGTGTTGACAAGTTGTTTTGAATACTGATCAAAATCAGTTACTTTGTCTCAAACTGACATTTACTGTTACATATTTCTGGAGTTCAGACTCACTGGTGTTAGAAATGGCTTTGCTGTGTTGTTGCATATTGACTGGGACGTGTGGACTGGATAATAAAGGTGGTACATTTCTTACACACACCGTTTGTTTTGGCGTTCTTGTGTTACAGCTGATTATAACTCAGCAATTTTAAACTGAAGTGTTTGATTGATTGATTGATTGGTAATTTATTTCAACATGTGAACAATATACAAGTACATTTAGAAAAGAAATGAGAGAAAAAAAAATATACTATACAAATTACATACAAAAAAACATTCTGATTAATTTACATGTTGAAAGGGAGTGGGAAGAAGTATACACTTATTTAATCCCACCCCTGTCCCATAAATTATCAGTGAATATTTAGTCAGCTTCCTTACTGATATAATTTGTAATAAAAATAGTGAACAGATTTCTGATATACTATATACTATAATATCACATCATGAATTTTTTGTTTGTTTGTTTTTAAATAGAGACATTCACTTAATTTAAATATTTTCCTTTTCTTTATAGATCGAGAAGATCATATTTTTATAACTCTTTTTGAACAGTTTTATGTTTGGACATTGCTTTAATTCCATATTCAGTTTGTTCCATAGTTTCACTCCATGAACAGAAACACAAAAGCCTTTTCTTGTAGTACGTACCTTCATTGTTTTGAAGTTACAAAAACCCCTTAAATTATAACTTCCTTCTTTCAAAAAAAACATACTCTGAATATTTCCTGGCAGTTCTTTATTTTTTGCTTTGAATAGAATTTGTGCTGTTTGGAATTTCACTATATCGTCAATTTTCAATATTTCAGACTGCAAAAATAGTGAGTTTGTATGTTCCCTATAACCTGCATTGTGGATGATTCGAATTGCTTTCTTTTGAAGAGTAAAAAGTGAATGTAATGTGGTTTTATAGTTATTGCCCCAGACCTCTGCACAATAGCTTAAGTATGGTGAAACCAGTGAACAGTAGAGAATATGAAGTGATGTTCTGTCGAATACCTGTTTTGCCTTGTTTAGTACTGCAATGCTTCGTGATACTTTGGAATGAATATATCTTACGTGAGCTCTCCAGTTAAGTTTTTCATCTATTATTACCCCCAGAAATTTATTTTCACCGACTCTTTCAATATCAACACCATTTATTTGAATCTTTGCATTTGTATTTAAACTACTATTTCCAAATAACATAAGTTTAGATTTATTCAAATTTAATGATAATTTGTTTTTATCAAGCCAGAACTTCACTTTACTTATTTCATTAGTCATATCCTCCAATAAATTCTGCAGATCATCACCAGAGCAAAAAATGTTTGTATCGTCAGCAAAGAGAACCATTTTTAATACTTTGGACACTTTACAGATGTCGTTAATGTACAAGTTGAAGAATTTTGGACCCAAAACTGACCCTTGGGGTACACCACAAGCAATGTCCATACATAAGGAGCAACCACCATTTATTTTCACAAACTGCTTTCTGTCACTTAAATAACTCCGGACCCAATCTAGAACTACCCCTCTGACACCATAACGTTCCAGTTTTCTTATTAATATATCATGATCTATAGTGTCAAATGCCTTTGTCAAGTCTATGAATAACCCATGTTCATGTTAGAAGTATTAAAACGTCTGTATATAAAATGCAGCTGTTTTGATGCTTTAAGTTTTTCAGATTTTAAAGTCTTGTTGTTTTTAAATTTGGGTAAATATTTGGACAAACGTGCGAGCTAATGAGGTCACTTTACCATTAAGTAGCTCGTCTCATTAGCATGGTGCATTTGTAATGTGCTGATCTGGGCTAGCAAAAAGTAGACTTTAAATATATTGGTGTCCATTATTATCAGCACCCGAAGACCTGCTGGAGTCATAAAATCATCAGGAAATTATTAATTGTTGTAATTAATCAAGTGCGGATAGGCTCAATTTTTTTTTGTAGACTCTTACAGGGTTGGGGGGGGGGGGTTCTAAGTTAATTTGCCCATCCCGTCTGATAACACAGTACTAATACAGAAATACGTTAGAATTACTGTCTACAAATGGGTGACATTGTCTCTTTGTCATTTCTCTTGTAGAATTAAATGTCAAATATTTTTCCTAATGATCCATCTGTCTACATCTAGTCAGGGTTACACACTGCATGTGCAGAAAGATTGAAGCTCCAGGTCTTGAGGTTGCAGACTGTACTTCTGTTTTCCTCCAGGAGGGGGCGATCTACTTCTTCTCTTGCGAATGTGATGCAGACGCGGTCCAGGGCTGAACCTCAAACAGGGGTGCACCTACAGTCAGCGAATACAGTTTTTAAGACTGGTAACACCTGCACCACTTCTCACACACACTGTTCCTCCTCTGCTTCTCAGACTCTTTGCAGCTTTTGTTGGTGTCATCTTTCAGTGCTGATTGTACACTGTGGACAGGCTTAAATCAATCAAATTATATCACACCAGTACACCACAGATCAGAGCTACACACAATATAGATTCTTTAGGATTTTATAAATCCACCCCTCCCTTGATTCTGGAGTTTAAGAAACATCTGCTTAATTATTTGCTTTTTAAAAAAAACAAGATTCGTTTGTTCGCCTTCATAAACTGAAGAATCAGTTCTGAGCATTTTCCATCCTTAAGCTACATTTTATCCACTCAGTGTTTCTTCTGCTACGAAGCAGACCTCTTATGTTACGTTATATTCCACAATTGTTAGGCTAAAGCAAAACATGCCCTGTATGAGACCTAAATAACTTTTTATACAAGCGCACAAAGAGTATATTAATATTTTGCAGTACAGAGTAAATGATTAATCTCCTCTCAGCATTTGGGAGCGAAACTGCACGCAGTCACTTTCCTGCAGAAGCTTTTGAACCTACAGTTTGTCCTGTCGGGTTTCTTGTTGATGTGGAGTTACATCATACTCAGCCCAGAGGAACAGCAGGAACTGTGAAAACTTACTGGGAACGCTCCTGTGTGAACGCTGGAACGCCCTGAGCCCTTCCACACTCAGCCGAGGCACCGGCGTCCTCGCCGGCTTCGGACGGATCCCGGCGTTCCACTGGGATAAGTGGAGAAGGCGCTCAGCAGACTCCCCAGTGACGGGGTGATCAGCGATACTGTGCGATGTCCATGTGGGGTGAGTTTGTGTCTGATCATGAGGAAGACTGTGGGGTCTGCTGCTGGAGCTGAGGAACATCTGAAAGAAGAGATGTGACCTCATAGTAACACAGTCTAAGTGTGGTATGCTGTATAGTGCAAACCCAGATCTTAAATAAATATACAGTAATTCCACCAAGGCCTGAATATTAGATGCAGCAGTGTCCTCTATTTCACCCTCTCCTCCACCCTTCCCTCAAACACCATCATCAGCATAATTTGCCTCCCGCTGTGCAAACGCTGTTCCATAATGCATGATGCCTGCTGGATGCAGTCTCCAGAGATTTGTCTCCGTTTATTATCTCCCTGTGATTAAGACAAGGAGGTCACAGCCATATGGCACTGATGATGAATGGGGAGTGGTTTACCAGCGATTTGGCTTTGCGTAGTTTATAATTTGCTTCAGAGAGTGTTTTCTTTTTCCCATCATCCGCCTTTGATGTGTTAGTGCAGCAGGTGGAGGCGCTGTTGTTTCTCATCTGCCTGGAGAAAGACAGCAGAGTCAGTAAAGGGGAACGATCATGCATGATAATGACATCAGTTTATCTGCAAGTGAACGCTGTGGTGAAACCGCTCAGCCCTCAGACAGTTGTGAGGCAGAAATCGCCCCACCCACCACCTGTTCAAACCTTCTGATGGGGCAGCCAATAAGATGAAAGTCAAAAACTGAGAATCATGAAAAATTACTGAAATGCAAATTAATTAATCAACTATTAAGTCCAGGCAACACCTGCTGACTCTTGCACTGCCACTCTAAGGTGAGTTGCAAAGGGTTCCTCCACGAGCTCTAAATAAATTAAAATGCCCTCCTGCAATATCCTGGTCTTTGGGTTCTCCCAGACCTGAAAAACACTGTGATGAAAGCACGGTGTGAAGAAAAACCTCTGATGCTACCCTCTCTCCACAAGCAAGTCTAAAATTTCCCGGACGAGCCCCCAAATATGACATAACCCAGCTCAAACGTTTCTAGTTCCTTTGTGGATATAATGTTGATATAATAAATATTAGTCCCCATTTGAACCATAAACAAGGACAAAGCAGTTTGTGCTTTAGAGGATGTCTACTCTATGACTGATAAGTTTCTTTCACATATTATGTCTGGTTAAAAAACACCGAGGCATTCATTGAGCTGTCAGAGCTCTATGTGTTGTTAATGTCCATCATTTATATCCATTTTGGCAGATGGCTTGGTTCTGCTGTAGGTCTCTTCCTGTTGAATGGGAACTTTTTCTCTCCACAGACGCCTGGTGCATGCTAACAGGACACTGTTTGGGATTTATAATATTTTAATGCCAAATGCACCTGTTCTTATAGCACTTTTCTACTCTGAGCAATCAAAGCACTTTTTCCCCACTATTCTATTTCTCTCTGCAATTTAAACACATTCATACGCCAACGGATGCACTACAGAGCATCTTAGGGTTAGTGTCGTGCCCAAGGATATTTGGCAGACTGGAGCAGACGGGGCTCAAACCACCAACCTTCCAATTAGTAGGTGACCCACTCTACCACCTGAGCTACAGCCACTGTGGGGCCGTCACTATAAAGAACCTTAAAGCCTCATTAATGCCAGACGTGATTCAGCAAATGTTCCCTGCCGTCTTACGCTCTCAGCGCCTGTTCGATGGGGTCCAGATTGTCCAGGTAGTTGAAGCGCAGTGTGTCTTTGGGACGTCTGTCAGAGTCTCTCCATGGTGGGGGTGCACCTGGCTGCTTCTCCTGTCTCAGTCTTGTGCTGGAGCTGCTTCCAGGTTGCTGCTTGGTGGATGCTGGACACTCCTCCAACCTGATGGCTGCTATTTCTGACGGCTCTTTGTGACCACGGCTTGCTGCTGCGACATCTGAAACCACAAACTGCTGCTGCGATGAAGCACCCTGGGAAAAAAGGGTCTTTTATTTTGTTTTGATTTTTGAAAGCTAGATTTTAATGTTATTTTGTGTTATCGAGTTGTTAAACAAAGGTAGGATAATTGTTTAAATCTCTTCGGGATCTCCTAACCTGCAGGACGCTCAGCCGCAGCTCCTGGACTGTCTGGATGTAGTGTCTCTTCCAGACGCCCTGTTCGAATGGTGTCGGGGAGGAGCTGAGGAGCCAGCCGAGCCTCAGACACTTGGGCATCCACAGCTGGTCCAGCTCCACAATGCTCTTCCACTGCCAGCTCACCTGCGCATGGAGGATCGAATCATTCATTTACCAGACTTCTTCACAAGAACAAGGGTCAAAACTTTACGTCACTCCCCATAAATGAATCCACGTGTACCTGGGCACATCGACAGAGGCTGCGTGGGTCCAGGAAGGAGAAGAGATACAGGGAGAGGGCTCTGGGGAGCAGGCAGGTGAAGTCTGCGGCCTGCAGGGGGAGCTGTCTGCTCACACTGAGGCTCAGGAACCTGAGCTGCTCCACTGAACAGCTCAACACCAAGTCCTGCAGCACCGCCTTCCTCTGACTGTCAGACCACCTGTCAAACTGGTAAAGACATGAAAGAATACAGCAGAAAAGCAGTGAGCACAGCATGGTTTCTAACTGCTAGCTGGATTTGTGTGGGCTTCAGCTCACGCTGGGATCACTGTAAGGGCGCATTAGGTGCTTCTTCATTCATCTGCTCACACATACCCACTTTGCTAGAAGGCTTCGTCTCTCTTCAAACACCTACAATGAGACAACAGTGACAAAGGTTAACAACTATAGTATCCAAAGTATTCAGTTTTAAAGTTTTTAGTTGTTTAATCTTTCGAGGAACTTGGTATTTATGGAAGACCAACACCGTCAAACAGAAAACAAGGAAATGAGCCAATGTCGTTCAAGCTTCCACACTAAAGCAAAGCCAGCCCGGTGTTGTTCTGACAGTGAGGGCAGTCACAGCCTGCTGCTGATCCACAAATAATCAGAAGCTCAGCTCACAAAACACTTTTAATGACAGCGCCTTTGTTTACATAATGAAGCAGGACCAGGACCAATGAAGTGACCAATGCAACCAGTACACAGATGCAAATAAATTAATGAATGCATTTCATTAAAAGGAATTTCTTTAAAATAACTATAAAGTAAAAAAACAAATATTTGCAAATTAATTTAGATATTATTGCCTGTCTAGATCATCCACGGACATTATTATGATTTCCTGCTTTGTGACTGTGTTTACTAAACACATTATATGTTAAAAAAAATTAAATCAAATTGCCGGCATAAACAGGAAGCAATAATTTAAAGAAAAATTAAAATCTAAGGCTTATTTATTTAAATAATTAGTCATTAAGAAAAATTAGCTTCATATAAACTGAATGTATGCCAATAAAGTAAATTCAATTTAGATGTAATCAAATTATTTTATTGTGGATAATTTTGGGGGGTTTCAAGAGTGCGTCAGGCAAACACCTGGTCCTGCAAGCACAGGCTGAAACAGACATAAATCTTACTGCAGCGAAGGGAACATTTAAAAAGAAGCTGAGAGTCGCTTGACTCCACTGTTAGAGCTGTTTTATGTACTCAGGTCTGTACTTTTGTGTCCCCCTTTTCTACTTCACCAGCTTTAACACAGACATTTACATTTTGTCACGTCCATCAAAAGATGTAGTTAGTTTTACTTTCTACGACACTGCTGTACATCTTATAAAAGTTACTGAAACTATTAACAGCCACCCTTTGGCTGACGGCACAGTTTCAGTGTGAGCTGATGTGACCTTGCTGTTGGCCCGCGGGTTGTTCAGAGGAGTCCAGGTGCTCCGTTTGGTCTGCGTCTTCGAACAGCTTGCAAAAGATCTTGCTGCAAGTGCCATCACAGAGTGCGTCAACAAAGATGATGCTCTAGGATACAAAAACAGTAACTGCTACTCAGGTATGTGTTGCTTTTCCTCACATTGTGTTCATGTGTGTACATGAAGCAGGAGTGCCTAATAGTTCCATGTTTTTAAAATCCAGCCAACACTAACACCGTCCTGCGGTGTTTCACTCACCCGCAGCTCCTCAGCTCGCAGAAAGAAATCCAGCTCCAAACTCACTTTGTAGGTGCGCGCTCGGCCTTGGTGCCCACACACTTCTTTCTCCTACTTCCCCGTGGATAGTTTACTTGTTTCCATAGTAACCGTGAGTGTAGGCTCTCCTGCTTGTCACAGCCTGTGACACACATGGAGGCGGTGATGTGGGTGTCGCTGCAGAGAAAAGCAGAGTGTGCGGGCCTCCCTCGCTCTAATGATGACAAACGTGGTGCAGAAGTCCTGACACTGCAGTTACTATAAAGACCATCGCATTGGCTGACACAGCAACAGAAAAACAAAGCATTATTATTGACTGTCGCAGCAGCAGAACCAGCAGTAATAAGTCCGGACAAACGAATCTGTTTACGGAGTAATAACCAACAGTTGGTGTGTAATAAGAATCATAAACCAACAGCATCTTCAGGGCTGTGTCTGCTGTGTCCCGCAGGCCTCCAGCTCCACGCTTTCACTCCCAGCAGTCACACAAGTTTCTGATTCAAAGCCTGCTCGTTCTCGGATGGGCGGTCGCGCGCAACGAGGACAGAAAACCTGCTGCGAAGAAAAACGGAGAACTGCGTCAAGTTAGACACGCGGGAGTGTAACCGGAAACGAGCCCTGTGCCTTCAGAGTAATAGTTCACTCTTTATTGGACTGACGAAGAAACGTTTGTTTCACTGGAAAAGCAAAGACACCAAGAAGTCTTTCAAAGTCTCTCTGACGAGATTTAAAGATTCGTCCTTCTCTCCGTCTTTAAGCCGCTTAAACCTGACCTGTGACCAGTCAGCATGAAACAACACCTAACACAGCCGCTGTTTACTCTACACATAACAGACAGGACGTCAGCAAAGAAGCAGTTTTAAATATGTATTTTTAAGCACTAAGCACTAGCAACCAGTCGCAAAAGCATATTTGGTCCCAAAGGTTAAGCTGAACCTACAAACACCACCTACAGCAACACAGTTTGGCACCAAACGATCACTTTGCACCATTAAGATGATTCCCAAAGAGCTGTTAGCTGAAAACTATTACAGCAAAACCAAAAACCAGCCATATTACACAAGTTCAGAATTGTGAAATTTACTACACAAATGTCTTAATGTAAACTTAAGAGCACAACTGTTTGGCTTTAACTATGTACTAGCTGGATTATATCATTTTGAAAACTAGACATGTGGAGGACAAACAGGAAGCTGTCAGCCAAAACCATCTGCAGCAGATCCCAATATCTAAACGCCATGTCCTTAAGAAACAAGGGAAAAAATCCACCCAAGACCTGACACGGGATCTGAGAGATGCATCTGGAGCTTCAGATAATCGGTCTACTGTTCACTGACGCTTCATCAGAAATGCTTTCAGTTGAAGGGTGGCTGCCAAGAAGCCATTGTTCAGGAAGTGAAACAGGGAGAAAAGGCTGAGGTATGCCACTTCACACAAGAACTGGGATGAAAATCAATGACAACAGGTTGGATGTGAAATTCTTCGTTTCAAGTATTGGATTAATCAGTATGTCGAGGGGTCATCAGGAAAGAGGTACAAGAAGAAGTCTCTACAACCATGTTTAAAACAGTGGAGGCTCTGCCGTGGTCTGGGGCTGCTTTTCAGACAGTGCTGTTGGAGATCTTGTCAAAACTGATTGAATTATGAACACAGAAAAGCACCGTCAAGTTTTCATCCACCATGCAGTCCCAGGTGGAAAGAATCTGATTCCATTTCTTTATTTTTCAGCAAGGCGGTGATCTCAAACACACGGCCAATGCAGTAAAAACATACCTGGATAGAAACGCAAGACCTCTGTCAAACAAAATAAATAAATCTGGGTACATTCCAGGGAGGGGGGGTCATAACCCCCCTGGAAATGACGCCCTTGTTTGAATGTCCTTCAAGAAGCCTGAGAACTATTCCTGAGGATATTTAAAGAAATGACAAGAAAGCTTGACTCTGGGAGTTCAGGCTGAGTTGTAAACAAAGGTGGGCATATCAAATGTAAATCATTTAAGCACAATTTTCAACACTTTTAACTTTTATTGTTGAACTAAAAAAAGTTTTTATATTTTTGTATGTTGCAATAAATTGGGCCAACATCCGCGACTAAGGTGGCAAACAGCGTATCGCTTCTTTCACCTGTATTCAGCTCGACTAAAGCTCACTGTAGTCGTGTTTTGGCGTCCACGAAGTCGGGCGTTTGTGGAAGAGGCTTTTAATTTGATAGTCCGTAGCGGAAGCCGTTAAAAAAGTCTCGCGCACTTGTCGCTCTACGTAGAGGGGGGAGAGCGGGGGAGGAGGACGGAGGAAGAGGACAAGAGGAGGAGAGGAGGGTGCTGGTGGAGGGACATTCAGTCATTGTTACCAACTCGAGGACCGGCGAAGACCCCGCTTACTCCCCGAATTTTGCGGACAGCGTTCAGGTAAGGTTGCGTTAAATTCAGCAGGTGTTACTCGTAGACCACCGCCTCCGCTGCCGCCCGGCTCGGTGACTGAATGCACCGGTGCGGAGCGGTTACCGTGAGTCAGGATGAACTAACCGTCATCTTTTGTCTGCGCCGCGCCGCGTTCACGCTTCTCTCGGCTCAGGTCGCTCGTTTTTATTGCTGCGGGTCAGTTACAGCGGCAACCGCGACGAGCCTCCGTGTAACGCTCGGCAGTACACTCCCATGTATGAGCAGCAATTAGTGCCTGAGTCCCGGTGAGGAGCTATAGGAGGAGCCCGTTAGCGCTGACGCACAGGTAGGCTAATGGACGCGCTTGTGTCGCGTTAATAATGAAAGTTGAAGTGCGGCCGGGTTAGACACCGGCAGGTGCGACGGAGCAGAGGCCGTGTTTGACGTGTTGGTCGGGGGCAAAGGTGCGGGGCTGGGAAGGGTGTGTGCTGCAGCGATGGATAAAAATGTGCTCTATAAATAACAAATAACTTTAATAAATGACTTAAACAGTTTCTGAGCTGTGATTAGTGCAGATAACTGTAAAAATAATAATATTATTAATGGTCGGAGGTGTCTACTACCACAGCTGCTGCTATTACCACTGTTATTACTACAGAAGTACTGCGGGACGCAGAGTAAATCTCTTCAGACTTGCCCTTTAAATGCTCGCTCATTTGCTTATTTTGTAATGATCTATTGCTGTTTAATAATGCATTTAATGTGGACACTGATGGGCAGAACCCAGCCATAGTCAGTGACCTGAAAAGCAGCCGTTTGTGTGCTGCTCCGCTTACAATTAGTCCATTTTTTCAGTTAAAAGGTTTCCTTTTGGTTTGCACTTGTTGTAATTATTGGACCACTAACGTCTAACATTTACATTTACAAGCTGCTGTACTGTATTCTTCTGATTGCAGGCAGAGCATCGTTTCCACAGGGGGTCGTCGCTCATATTTCCTCCAGCATCATCGCCGTCTGTGAAGGCAGGAGACGGAGGAGTGTTTTCAGCATCTTAAAGGACCACAGCATCACCTAGGTGATGGAGGCCCTGTGACTCAGTGTAGTCATGGTGATGGATGCAGCCAACTTGGCCCTGTTGGATTACGCTGCTCAGCCCACGGTGTTTCTCTGTGATCTAACGAGGAGGAAGGGGCAAACAGATAGTCCTTAAGTCTGGTAATTTTTCCCACTTCCTGGTTAAAGCCCACGATGCTGACAGGGCTCGAGCCCTCTCCGTGAGCCGCCGTCTCCTGGGTCTTGCTTCTTTTCTCCCGTACGGATCATGGATCTCCTGTGGGTGCTTTCCGTGTCCATGCTGACCGTGTGTGTTGCTGTCCCCATGGATGCTGTGGCTGGGAGCCACAGTCTGTTCACCTGTGAGCCCATCACCCTGCGCATGTGTCAGGGGCTGCCCTACAACTCCACCTTCATGCCCAACGTCCTGAACCACTACGACCAGCAAACTGCTGCTCTCGCCATGGAGGTACGGTACATCGCTGCCATGTGATCTGAGAAAGACAAACCATCTATCTGTACACACACACACACACACACACACACACACACACACACACACACACACATGTATATAAACTAAAGGAATGACAGTTTTTCTCTCACAGTTATGGCGCTCAAACTCTGACAGCAGCAAAATTCATGCGATTCATTAAAAAAAATCTGCTCTTCACTATATTATAATAAATTTATAATTAAAAAAATAAAAATATGTTAATATAAAATTTATCCCCCCTCCAAAAAAACAGTCACACTCACAAAAGCTATTAAATTAAAATAAAGGATAATAGAATATAACTGAATATATATTATGCAATATGTAAAAACTGTACAAAAAAGAAATATGTATGTTTTTAACACAGTTTATATATTTTTAAATGTTATATTTTATTTCTAGATTTCTCATGAAGCCGCGCTGCCACAGTGTTGGATACGCTAACTTTGGATTTGGTCACAAATGCCTTTAATAGTTTTAATGTTTTTCAACATTTAAAATGAGTTTACATTTTGAAATAGACATTTAAAAATGCTTAAAAACATTTTGTAATTGACAGTGTAACAGCGGTGAGCAAAGCTGCTGTTAAAAAGGCTTAAATCCCGTCAAGAATTTGCACAAAAAGCAATAATTAGATTTATATGTGAAATGTTACGGCACATGAACAGTGTTATTATTCTTGTAATCAGATCTGCCGGCCGGCTGCAGCTGTTCTAGACTCCAAACTAAACAGAGCTGTGATAACTGCCTCACACAGTATATGAAAGAGTGTCATGGAGGATTTCATATATGAGCTTCAGTGATTGTTGGATCGATCACATCGATCAGCCCACAGCATGAAACAGTCTCTCAGCTGAGAAGCTTCTTTCCCACATTTTCAGTCCAGACGCTTTTCTTTCCGAGGCGACGACGACCTGGATCACTGATCGCTTCACACACAGCTGAAATTGTGCGCTTCAGAGTTTTTAGCTAACAGAGCTGCCTGGATGTAGCGAGCCACAGGTGATGCTTGCTGTAAATTCCCTGTGTGTTCACCTGTACTCGTACCTGCACAGCCCTACGTCACATGGGCGCTGTTGGGTTAAAGTGATTTGAACGTTTGCGTTCTTGTTCTCTCGCTGCTCCTTCGTTCTTCTAAAGATGAAATTGGAACCTTTTTGGGATCGATGAGTGTCTCACACACCACAGTTACTCTATGTTGGCTTCAGCCTTTTAGTTCTTCATTTAATGAAGTTGTGTTACTGCTGTGAAAGGGACGGGGTCTGTTAAACAGGTTTGGATCTGAGCCGTGTGATGTTTGTGAGTCCGGTCACTCATGTTAGCCTTCAGAGCCCGTTGGGCTTCCAGTCAGCGTCCACAGTGCTGATAATCTGCCTCCGTTCCTCGGTCGTTTCTCTGCGTTCTGACGCAACGTTTTGAGAGCAGATTCACATGTCTGTCATACATGTGAAATGAGTGATTCGGTGTGCGTGGCACACTTTCTGCTCCCGTGGACACGAGCAGCTCGTTAGGTGTCAGCATGAACAGCTGTGTGTTTGCTGAGGAGGTGCCAGCCTACTTAAATGTGGCCCATCTAGCTGCTGAGGCTGCAGCGTGTTACCAAAACATTAAGCAGACAATGAAGGTTTCGTTTGTGTCCCTTTGGGCCCTGAGAACAGAGGATTATTAAAACGCCAGCGACTTAACAGGGCGTGGTGTCCTGAGATGGGTTTGAACCGCACATCTGGCCTGTTGACAGATGAGAGCGATTAACCACGACATGTAGTCAGCTGCTGTTTTATATAACAGGCTTTGAGCAGCGAGCTAACGAGTCAGGCTTTAAGGAAACACAGCTTCATTGTTTTGGGTTGTGATTTCAGCCTCGTGGATAATCCACAGACTGACCATCCACAGCATCTCACTGTTGTCATGGCTGCTAAAAGATGGAGCACGGAGCAGATGCATCGCTTCATTAAGTTAATCCCGTCCTTTATGGCGGCCGATCCCTTGTGAAGTTCTGTCTGTCTAGTAATTACGGGCCAAACTGCTGTGTTGGCTCGGCGCTCTGCCGGCCTGTGTTTAGTTTATCGATGCCCTGCGTCACGCGCTCTTTGCGCCCTCTCTCTGCGTCACTTTAACCCTTCAACCTCGCCCGGCCCCACCCTGCCCGGCGTAGCGGATGTGCAGCACTCTGCCGACCATCTGTGCATCTGCGCCCGCCCCGGTTCACGGCGCTGTGTGTAGACGCGCTGAGGAGAGGTGGAGGTTACGTAACTGTAACGGGCCGGCTGTGCGCGGCGTCACAGCTGTGGTCTCGTTCGACCTCATGTTTGGAAAAGATGAAACTGGTCCCATGACCGTGCGCTCGTACCAGCACCGTTCTCGCTGTGCAGCGGTGCTTTCAAACGTGTTTCGAGGTTTCTGACGGTCGTTATTCACGTCTTCATTTCTCTGACTGATTAAATGTTACCAGCTGCATGTTGTTTGAGGCCAGGTTAGCTTTTTACGCCTGATCAGTGGGTGTGTGTCGCAGTGAGGCGAGAGAGGCGCTTCTGGTTTAGACGGTGTTCACTTTGATTGGTCATGGCTTCACAATTAAGTCTCTTTTAGTGCTTGTTTGGGTTTGGAAAACACACGGAAACCCAACAGGTTCCAACACCACGGAGCCCAGTCTTGGCTCTCGTTTCCCAGATAACTCGCCCCAGATCCAGCTCATGGGAGAATTCAAAGCCTGTGAGACGTCGAGGGCAGCCAAATGAGAATTGACAGTTGATTTTAAAGAGAATTAGGTCCGCTGAATGGGCGTGATAAGGATGATGAATGCCTCGCACCATGGAGAAACTGGGAGTTGGATGAGAACCAACGCCTGCCGTTCTTACAGTTTCTGTTCAAACCCCCTGAAGAGTCTTTGTGGTTCCCTTTTCATGTCTTCCTTTTTAAGTATTTTTTTGTTCAAGATTTTAGTGTTTTAGGAAAGTAGGACAATTTGTCACGATCTCATGAGCTCCAAACCGATAGAGACAAACTGAAAATGCACTTTAATGACTCTTCTTTGGTGTGTCAGGTCTGTGCAGCTTTTCACAGACAGAATTTTCTGTTTTGCACATTTAGTATTTTATTTTCTACAGCTGTGAGCAGAATGTAACACAAACCACACAATTTGTTAAAATGGATTTTAATGTTCCCGTGTTCATCCTCGCTCGATCCGTCACCGCTGACCGCCGTATGACCTCGCAGCTGAAGTGGGACGGTGGCCTCGGGGCTCGGGAATCGGCTATTTCTGTGTCACAATGACACTGTGCCACAGTCGCATAGCATAACTGAGAGCGTGGCGGATTTGACTGGCACCACAAAAAGAGAGAAAGGACTGGGCCCAAATCCCCGCATTTAGAGATGCTGCACACTGATGAATATGAAGCAGTGTGGGCCCATCACAGGAAATCAATTACGCTGCTATGAACCATCCTCGGCCTGCAGAGCAGATGGCGTGTGGTTCACCGCTCGGTGATGATCATATTACTTTTCTTTGGTTAAGGTCGTTTATAAGTCCTACTCTTCTGCATTTATGCATCGTTTCTAATGCTCTAGAAGTTTCTCCAACCTGCTGCAGTCTGGTTGGAGGCACTTTCCAGATCGCAGCTCCAGAGGAGAAGGACGAGCGTCAGGCTCAAACTGGAGGACTTGGATCTTTTGTTAGGAGAAGATTTTCTCTAGAAAGAAGCTGAATGATACTGAGGACTCAACAAAACCAAAGAATGTCAAAATAAGATTCAGTTTCAGTTTTATTTGTCATATGCAAGTTAGCACAGGGTCAACATTGCAATGAAATGTGTTTGACGAGCAGCAGTCACTCAGCAGCATGATACAGTAGGAGAAAATATAATAAAATAAAATAATAAAGAAAATAGAAAAATAGTAAGGAGCAAAATATTAGAGAGACGTGGTAAAAGAGAAAAGATGACTAAATATACATGTATCTATAAATATAAATATATGTACACTAGTGATTAAATAAGAAAATCTTGAAAAGAAATATGACGGGAGGGCAGATGGGACATTGAATGAATGAACAATGATGAACAAATGCTAAAACGAGCGCCCAGATATTCTTATTATAACAGTGAAACATCAGTTTATGGCAAATGCAGCTCCTTTTGGAGGGTTTCTCTTATATTTAGCAGAAGCTTTCAAGCAGATAAGGGATGGAGCCATGGCAGTGGCTTTCACAATCATGTCATGTGACCGTCACGGCAAGGCCAGATGGACCACGCAACGGTCAGGGCCGACTGAAGATGTTAATTGCATTAGATGGATAACTGGGCTTGTTTACGTGAATCCAAAGCATCAAGATTAGGAGTCAGTGCGTTGGGGAAATGTGCTGACTACAAATTAGACACACGAGCTTTTTCTAGGTTATCATAACCTTTGTTTTGTCACGTCTTTTGGGTTATTGCTTGTCGAATGAAGGGTCCACAGCTGCACAAAGAATAATCAGCGGCCGGCTCTGAATCTCAGACTCACTCGTTTCCTCCTCAGATCAGCCTGTTGTCTCAGGTTTACAAGTGCAGATAAACTGTGTCGTGTTACAGACGGAAGAATAACCCAGATACTCCACCCCGCTCTGCCTGAATGGATGTGTAAGGGAGAGCTAAGGGGTGTGTGTGTGTGTGTGTGTGTGTGTGTGTGTGTGTGTGTGTGTGTGTGTGTGTGTGTGTGTGTGTGTTAAACAGAGTACTTTTTTGTGCATTCTGGCACATTTTAACAGGCTTATTATGTTAGTAAAGATGTATCCCAGCTGATCACACACACACAGACACACACACACACACAGTTACACACACACACAGTCACACACACACACACACACACACACACAGTTACACACACACACAGTCACACACACACACACAGTTACACACACACACACAACATGGTCTGATAAACCCAGCGTGACCTGGCCTATAAAAGAGCCTCTTGTTTTATTTAATGTCCAACACCGTGTTTATTGGCAGTGGAGTGAATAAGAAGCACAGCAACCTCTCACTGTGTGTGTGTGTGTGTGTGTGACTGTGTGTGTGTGTGTGTCTGTGTGTGTGTGTAACTGTGTGTGTGTGTAACTGTGTGTGTGTGTAACTGTGTGTGTGTAACTGTGTGTGTGTGTGTGTAACTGTGTGTGTGTGTGTGTAACTGTGTGTGTGTGTGTGTAACTGTGTGTGTGTAACTGTGTGTGTGTGTGTGTGTGTAACTGTGTGTGTGTAACTGTGTGTGTGTGTGTGTGTGTAACTGTGTGTGTGTAACTGTGTGTGTGTGTGTGTGTGTAACTGTGTGTGTGTGTGTGTGTGTGTGTGTAACTGTGTGTGTGTGTGTGTGTGTGTGTGTGTTCTCAAACTGTCTTAGGAGTGAACGACTCTGCCCGTTCGTCCTCTCTCGCTCACCCGGTCTCTCACCCTCCTCCCCCACCTCTTTTGTCCTCCCCCTCCCCCTACACAGGACTCACCCGTTGCCCAGGAAACGGTCCCAATTGTGCCGTTAACAAAAGGAGCAGAGGCTTTCTCGCCTCGCGGGAGGTGGTCCCCTCCGCCCTGCACCCTGACCTCCTCGAGCCCCGCTCTCCTCCCTCTTCGTCCTCCTCCTTCTCCTCCACTCCGGTGATGCATCACTCGTCACCATGGCGCTGAGCTTTGAAATTTGGAGAATTGGAATGGCAGCAGAGGAGAAAGGGGGATAAAGAGTGAGGATAAGGGGGGGAGATGGGAAGAGAGGTGACTAGGAGATATTTTTTTAAAGGGCAAATCAACAAGAACCAGTCGTCCACAGTGGGCGTCACTGTCAGCGATTCATCAGTCACACCATCTCAGCCTTTAACCTCCTGAGACCTGAACTCTTCCACAGCAACATTTTTAATTTCTCTTTCATATTTGGGCTGATTGGGACCTGATGAACGTAAAAACAAAGAATCACCAGATTTATTATTTTACCTGATTTTTGTTTCTAAGAACAGTGACAGCCACATGTGAGGACATTTTTAATTTAGATAAAACAGAGGCAACGGCAATGAAAACCATTAGGCATACTAGGCTGTATTCATAATTAATACATTAATCTTAGATAACTTTCATCTTAATCTGATTCAAAACATGCTGGATAGTGTCCATGCTGCAGAGGTGAAGCTGAGGTCACGGCTGTTTGTCCCGGTTCTTCAAAGGCTGCTACGTTTAAGATTAGAAATATGCAAATATGCACTTTCACTACACCGTCCCAGGAAGCACGATTATTAGAGATGTTGCTCCTGTTCTTCGCCTCAGTTTGATGTGAGATGTGGTTATTTACTGTGAAAGCAAGCAGTCAGCGACACTCACAGAAGCTGTGCCTGCCTCGCTGTTACGGACGCACCGTACCAGCTGAGACGGTCCGACCCCGCTGACTGATCATCATGCTGACTCATAACAAATGTGTTTCGGAGAGTCAACAGAGTTTTTTTTAAGAAGGAGGAGATTTGTTTTTCTGAGCAGGTACACAACAAGACAACAGAATAACAATAGATTTTAGGCCCGATGGTTGTTATGGAGATAACGAAGGTTCGTTTTCTTAGAAAATTCAGAGCAGAAACCATCAGATTTAAAAACATGAGGAATATCCTGCTACCATTATGTTTTTAAATGTGTCAAAGAGGAAAAACAGTGACAGTGTTGCTAAATTTTAAAAGAACATTTTGGGTTCCTTGTGATCTTTTCTTGCATCCGTATGCGGGACAGAGCTGGCTCAGTCCTATTGGACGTGTCACAGATCTCACTGAGCGAGTTTTCAGCGTTACTGCAGCTCTGTTAGAATTACTCACAACTAGGGCTGGGCGATATGGCCTAAAATTCATATCGCAATATAATTTCAAGCATGTGCGGTAACGATATATATCGCGATATATTCTTTTCTTCTGTATAACATATTTTCCACACTTAAAATCCTTTAATTTTCTCAAAAATCGAGAGTGGGCCTTATGTATGAATTCTGGTCGTGCTTACTGACCTCGAACCAATTTGGGCAGAAATCTGTTAAAAATGTTTTAGTACAGCTTTGTAAGCCGTACTGTTTGATGGATGGTCAGAGCATTACGGCTGCCGTAGGGAGGAGCTTCGCGGAGTAATCTGGGTCCAAAACTCCGTCTCTTCAGGTCCCAAAGTCAAACGAACACAGAGTTAAAAACGGTCTAAATTCTTTCATCTTTAATTAAATAATCAGCGTTGCTGCTTTATCGGGTGTAACAATTAAGTTTAACATCCAGGCATCCATGAAAACAGAAGTTATTAAATTTAACGGAGTTAGAAGTTAGCAGGAAGTTAGCTCGCTAGTTTCCACTTAAACATGATATAGCATGTTCTGACTGAGAGATTTTTGAAACTAATTCAAACGTACAGCTCTGCTACCACTTCCGACATAAATAAAGACAGAAAACTAAACAGCAGTGGCGTTTGCAGGGTTACTGAAGTTGGACTACCTGGTATATAATGATGTGCTACGTGATTGCTAGCGACACAGCTATGTTAGCATAACATTAGCACAGTGAAGCTGGAGGATGAACGCCAACTTTTTTTCCACTCGATAAAAGTCATTAATGAATCGATATTACGGAAGTGGAGGAAGCGCAGTTTTTGGCTTTCCCCATATTTCAACAGTGCTTCATTTCTTTGCTATGACTGTCGGCATAATTTGCAGATGATAATGGTTGTAGCTGCTGCGATGCTTTTGACCAAAACAGGCGCAGCTTGATGACATCATCAACATGCGCTATCGCGATAGAGCATTTTCCTGAGTCGTAAACTGTGCAGCAGATCAGCCTCTTATATCTGCATCTATCCCCTCATTGGCTGTTTGTTGGCCTTGTTTTGGACTCCCAGAATGCACCATTTTTCGGCGACTGGCAGACACGTCTCCTCTGTGTGTGTTTCTAGAAGGACACATTATTCCACATTTTCAGAGATCAAAAATCCCATAACAAACTGCCATGAATCCATAATGACTGCAGCAGCAGCAGGATGGAAGCTGAGGTTACATTAGCATACCGCCAGCATCCACACAGTTGTGTGTTACACGCTCTATTCTCCTTACATCGCTGACTCTGGGGAGGAAAGCTGCACGACGAGCTTCTGGCCAGTGGTTCACCAGCTGTTTCTGCTGTGGCCACTAACACTAAACCCTGTGGAGAGTGTGATTGTGTGGGCAGAGCTGTGACCGGCCATATGTACCATCCACTGGCTCAGTCCTGCTCTCAGTGGCTCACATGATGGGTCGACTGTCATAAAGAGGCTAAATGGACACGCGAGGAGTTGCGGGAGGGTTAAAAGGGCAGGAGGGGGGGACAAGGATGGAAGAGCACAAAAATAGAAAAATGAGAAAAATGGCGAGATGATAGGAGGACAGATGAATGTGTTTTTTCTTTAGTAGATCATCCTGGTAGCCTGTATAGGGATTCGGCTTTGGCCCTTGGCGTCTCCCTTTGTAGCGCCGTCCTGTGTGGTACATCGTGTTCTATGGAGCGCAGCAGTAGCCCATGGGAATCAAACGGGAGAGAAAGAGCGAAGATGCAAACTCACTTGTGTTGCATTAGATCACGTTTGAGTGGTTTAGCCGTGTTTACAGGGCATCGCTGATGAAGTAATAGATGTCACAGGACTGCTCGCTGGCAGCGGCACGCAACGCGAGTCACAGGAGGGCCGATTGCAGCAGTAGCGCCCGTTTCCCTCTCGTGGAGGCCGCTACATTCAGGATTTTCTGCTGTTCTTCCTCCAGAGAATAGCCAGCCTCCCTGTTGTACCTGACTATAGCTGTAACACGATCACCAGGAAGCGCTGCAGCCGATAGTAAAAGTATCTGTAAGAGGTAACCGGCCACGCAGCTTCAGTGCACACGGGGGCCAGAGCTACATGTCAGTGATGATCTGTGAGGACCATTCATGGTTGCATCGCGTTTGAAGCACTTGTTTTCACGCTGGCTCATAGCGTGCACGAGTGCTCGTGTCATTACACGGTGGAGCTCGTGAAACGTGATGACTCCACCATCGGCTGGATGGTTGAGCTCAGTTACGACGGGCGATGCTCTCAGAGAGCGTATGCTGTGCTGAGCTGCGACTCGACCATAAATCTGTGTCATCGTGCCGTCTATCGCTGAGCCCACGCAGCGCAAAGCCATCAACGCCAGGAAGAGCGATATGAACAAGGCGCTGACAAAAGCTGCACGGACGTGGGTGCTTTGTGCTTTGAGGGGCGAACACCCACTCGAATCCTTTTACAGAAGCACGTCACATGTGTGTGGCAGGCGAGCAGGAGACGGCGCTGTGTTGCAGACATACGGTGGGAACGGTGTTTAAATCTGATTGCAGTTAAGGTGACAAAGTCCTGCGTCATCATTGCTTCTCTGAAAGATTTATCCCCAAACAGCCGGATTTGGACATGTCGCATTTTTATTGCTGTGTTTGCTAATCGGTGACGGACAGAGACGCTGAGCCGACACACAGCTGTTCAGTTTTGTGCCATTTTCTAAAATCTGAAATCTAAAATCTGAAATCTGTTACATTTGTAACGCCAACAAGATTCTGATTGGTGCACACACACACACATGCACACACACACATGCACACTCGCACACGCACACACAGGACGTGGCGTTCTTTGCACTTTATTTAACGTTGTTGAAGCTGCATTGATTGGTTAAACATTAATATCCATTCCTCTAATAAACCCCTCCCCTCCCTGTTCCTGTCTGTCACATACAACTGTCTTTAAAATCTGG
>NC_140571.1:890285-1092785 GCF_057381845.1 Rhamphochromis longiceps | reverse complement strand
AGCTCGATAGCTAGCCGGGGGCTAGGCTAACTAGAGCCGTGAGAACACCGGACTCCCGGCAAATCGTTTTCAAACCCACCGCTGTCTTTCACTACTCAGGTTAAACATGATATATAAGTCACTTAGATAACTTAAAATGTTATTGTTTGGCTTTTTTCAGTATTTTATTTGTTCCTGAGTAAATCGGTTTGGCTGAGATTAAAGTTATAGTTCTTACACAGCTGAATAAACGTCAAGCAGACAGCTGATTATCAGAAGTGTGAGATGCTGGAGAATATACTCCGGTGTCCTGTTATATTTTAGATAGCAAGGAGTTTATTAAACTTCACCGAAACAATCTGCAAATGTCATTAAAATTTAATAAACTATCATCTTGTCTTTATTTTTAGTTAGCACAGACCTTAAACACTTAAAGCTGTAAGCTAATGATAGTTATATAAGAGCAGATGCTGCTGGTGCAGTAAGCTGTACCTTGTATGATTAGTCAACTAATCGCAAAAATAATCGGTGACTAGTCGACTATCAAAATAATTGTTTGTGGCAGCCCTACTGCTCTGTGAGGGCTGCCAGTATCTGCAGCTACAGTTAGCTTAGCACGCATGACTGTGTGAGGAAAGCTGCAGAAGTGCAGTCAAAAGTTGTTTCTGCACCTGCATGGATGTAACTGCACTGCAACTTTACCTTTTATTGCTCGCTGTGTGTTCACGTTTGACCCGATGGGATCATCCATCAGACACAAACCTCCACCTTTCACAGCAGCAGCAGTGTGTTGTGTGTTTGCACAGAAGCAGGAGGAGGGCGCTGGTCTGTTAGTTAGAGATGGATGACACTGTGTTTATGCCCTCAGCAAGGTTCATCATCAGCAACAGTGATGATGTGGAGTGGAACACACACACACACACACACACACACACACACACAGGGAAGCGATGAAGCCACTCAGTCAGCAGGCCTCTTAATGAGCTTGTTCATGCTGATGTTTGCATGCACAGACTGACTGATGGCTCCACGCTGCTGAACACTGATGATGATGTACATGATATATCTTTTTTACTTCTGTGTTACAGTAAGACCATAAATTGTATTAAGTGCTTTACAAACCTGAGCCAATAGAGTTACTAATCTAACGGGAACTGCACTAACTCCACCCTCTTCTGTTTGTTCCAGGTGGAGCAGACCAGTCACCCCGACCTGGTGTTGTTCCTCATAAAGTACCTGATGATGCTGATTGTAGGAATCCCCTCTGTGTTCTGGGTGGGCAGTAAGAAGACCTGCTTCGAGTGGGCCAGTTTCTTCCACGGCAAGAGACGTAAAGAGTACGTATGTGTCACACTGTGACGGCGTCTTTGTGTGATTTTGCTAAATATAAATAAGCTTACATGAGGTTTGTCCCAGTATTTACAACTCAAAGCGCTTCATCTCTCTGTGGTGATCATCAGATTTAGTTTTAACTTCAGAGCTGTGGATGGCAAAATAATGAAATAATAATTTAAAAAAGTATCCGAGTGTAGTTTGAATGAGACACACAGGGCAGCAACATCAGCTCCCGTATGTTCTCAAAATCCTCTTCAAAGCAAATGAATGGTCAACAATGAGGCCGTCTTTGGCTGTGTCCCAATTCAGAGTCTGCACGCTTGAAGTACGCATTTTAAGTGCGGTTACGTCACCGCCACGTGACGACGGCTGTCCCAATTCAAAGTGTACTTCAAATGCATACTCCAAATGCGCTGTCGATCTCCCCAAATATCAAGCGTGGTCCGGTGCACGCTTCGTGGTCCCATATATCCCACAATTCATAGCACGGCGGTGGGTGTGGATTATTTTGCTGCAAAATACGGCAGAAGGGAGCGGCCGAAGAGGGTTTTTCCAAACTTTATTGAACTTATAAAGCGAACAGTCAGTCATTCCAGTTCAGTTTGTACAGTAGACATACAAGGCAAATAAGAGTAACAATATACAGCACAATGAAATAAGGAGAAATAAATAAAGGATAAAAAAAGAAAAAAGGGGGGAATGTGGCAGACTTCATAAAACTTTGTACTTGAAAGTTGTGACAGCTCAGTCGTTAAACATTTCTGAATGAATTTCAATCAATGATAAACAGACGAGGGGCCTGAAAGCTGAAGGCTCCAGTTCCCATTCTACTTTTAAAAAGGAAGCAGAAGTAACCCAGCAGCCTGAGAGCAAAGTGCTCCATCAGCATCATTTGGTGTTATAAGATCTGATTATTCAGGACTTGATAAATGAGAATTTAATTATAGATTTACCAGTAAAGAGACACTAATATTGGGGAAACAACACATCGTGCAGATAGACAGCAGACTGCAGTTTCCTGTAAATGTGGACTTCCTGTCTCTTCCTAATCTGTTCTGTAGTCAATGGAGACACTAAACAAGGACTCGCGTTCTCTTCCCGAAACACATTTACAGTTCAAACATTTTACAGCTTGGCAAACTGAAATGTTTCCACATATACTGATTCAAATATTATTTTAAGGAGACCTGGATTTCATTTCTTTTGTGTTGCACGTGTACAGCAGCTGATGGGAGCGCGGCTGTTTCAGGGCAGCTGCTGACGCTCCGGAGCTCCTCACACATGGTCCCAAAATAACAAATAAAAACACGTTTGCTTAGTTATCACATTATAAATGCAGAGTGTGCACCTGTCTCACACACGTATCATTAAGCCTGATGTGAGGACCTGCAGGTGAGCGCAGAGCTTAATGTGAACAGATCCTGATTTCAGTCTTCAGTTTGTGTCCCTGCAGTGACGCCTTCTGAGGCTTTCACCTCCTCTGCACCACTTCCCCTCCAAACAGAGCATTAACCCCCTCTCCCGTTGCCTGCTCCACACATTCCTCAATCCTCTTCTACCACACCCACCGCCCCTCCACCTTCCCCCTCTCCCTCCCTTCCACCCTGCATCTTTCCCTGCCACCTCTCCCCTCCTCCTCTTCCTCCACCTGCTGCAGCAGGATGGTCAACGATAGCCGACAAGTGCTCCAGGAGCCCGACTTCACCCAGCTGCTCCTCAGGGATCCCAACACCCCCATTGTGAGGAAGTCACGGGGCACATCCACGCAAGGGACCTCCACACACGCCTCTTCCACCCACCTGGCCATGCTGGACGAACCGCCGAGCGCCAGCACCAGCCGAGCCGGCTCCGTGCGCAGCGCCCGCTCCAAGATGAGCAGCTACCACGGCAGCCTGCACCGCTCGCGAGACGGCAGGTAGGTTCTGACATCGCGGTCTTTCATTAACCCCGCCCACCCGCACAGCCCCGAGGCTCATTTCTGCTCCTCTCCATTTAGATACACGGCCTCCAGTTTCAGAGCCGCAGACGAGCGGCTGCCATATGGGAGCCTGCCTCGTCTAAACCACCAATCACAGTCCAGGCACTGCAGCACCAATCACCTCGACAGCCTGTCGCGGCACGGCTCCGCCCAGAGGCTCGAGAACCAGTCGCGCCACAGCAGCATCAGGGACCTGAGCAGCGGGGCCACGGCGGTTCTCGGCGTGCCCAGAAACGGGATCCACAGAGTCCTGGAGGAGGATGGAGCGACCGCCTGAAGGGGTGGAGTCTGAGGAGGAGAATGTCGACGAGCAGCCACTGTGATGGGTTTGGGAGCTCAGAGCTGACATATCGATGAAACAAATGCTGCATCAGCTTAGTGACAGTCTGGTTACAGAGGGGGGGGGGTGGCACGGGACAGAAATCTTTGCCTTAAACATCCTCACAGCTTTATGACGTAGCCTCCAGTGTGAATCTTAGCACAGTTTTTAAACTCCACCCAGTCGGGGAACGACGACTGAGCCAGACAACTAAATGTGACCGACCACACGACGCGGCTTACTTTGTATAAAAGGACTTCGATGATGGACACGAGACATTTGGAGCTCCGTCCTCTAGTCTTTAGTGTTTGGGAGGTTTTTGGGGTGGGGGTGGGGCTTAGATTTATTACCCTTGTTCCAGGTTTTCTTCTGTTTATGAGGGGCAGCCAATCAGGAGAAGACTGGCCTAAATGGAGAAGAACTGAAAGAACTGGTTTCAGTGAGGATGAAACGACTGAATGAAAGTTCTCAGATCCATCCACAGCTTTTAGATCTCTGCTGAATATGAACCTGCTATTCTGCACACGAAGGCATTTTAAGTCTGCTGAACTTTCTAGAAGCCTCGCCTCATTTTAAAAGCTGGATTTTAGTGAGTGTTTTATTGCACCTGTGCAATAATGTTTGGAACGATACAAGGAAATCATGTCAGTCTGTGCTTTGCTGTTTTAAACCCAAGGGCTGAAATCCAGAGTATACATGCTGAATCCAAACTCCTGCCTTATGACTGCGAAGAGAACAAACCCAACAGAGGTGATGAAGCACAGATTCAATGACCTCAAGCAGATCACCAGCGACCTTCATGGAGCTGTACGGACACCTGAACACAGCTTACCTTCCCTTTCCGTCCGAACACGTTCGCTTTGAGCAGATTTACTCCGTCCTGTTTGCAAATGTGTCCTTACTAAAGTTAGAGCAACGTTTCCTCCAGAGGCAAAACATGTTCATAGATGTAAAAAGTGAATTCCTGTTGGTCATTTGTAATAAAGTTTCAAAACAATCAAAAGCTTCTGATGTTTCCTGAGGAGAAATGAGCACACGGTAACACTGAGTGTATTTGTAACAGCCCTCCGCTTTATTGAAATACATCGGAGTCAGGTTAATATAATGAGTTCTCCACGTAAGTGTGGCAGCCGCTTCCATACATTATTTTTGTTTTGACCTTACACCTTAAATATTTTTGTGCAAAAAAAGAATCTACATCAGCTGTAGTGGGTTATCCTCAGTAAAACACCCAAACCGCTCCAAAAAGAATAAAACGACAAACTGAAAACAAATGATTACATCTATAACATGCAAAACTGTACAAATTATTACAAAGCAATCCTAGAAAACAAAGTGGAATATGATATGAAAGAGCAAAACAATATAGAAGGTACTGGAGATAAGACCTCACTGAAATGTAAAGGCGTTTCCATTTCTTTAAATTGCGGCACTTCGGCCGTGAAGCCACCTGTCACCCAATACTCACTGCCGCCTCCACCCGAGTCACATTCCCTCACTTACTGCTGCCCATCCATCAAATGAATCAAACGCACCTCGATCGCGCTCATCTGACTGAAAATTTGTTTCCTGAGTTTCCCCTTCTCGCTCTCTTTGAACCGGGACATCTAGGATCAGATTTTCTGCACAGTATTGGCCAAAAATGAAAAACAGACGCCGCCTGGCTAACACCTCACACACCGGCTCGTCGTTCTGCAGATGAACTCGTCGCAGGAACGAAGGAGTCACTAGCTTAAAAAAAGTTCTAAGATATTTGGAGTAAAACCAGCTGGGAGCTCTAAACCTCTCTTCAAATTAAAAAATAATAAAAATAAGAACACCTGGAATGAGCTGTTTGCAGCTCTTTGCTGTGTTTCCACAGGGGGAATGACCACTGAAGAGTTTTCCCTTTCTGACAAACAGGACGAGTGGAATCATGTGGAGCGAGGCTAAAACCCTCTGTGGGTTCTTTGATGCCACGCCGCCGTGTCCCTCGGGTCAAAATGCCTACAGGAGATGAACAGAGGTAACAGGTTTTTGGCTGTGAATGCCCTGCTCTGCAGCCAGAAGCTGCCACACCGTTTCCCCCTCTTCTATTTTTTTAAAGGCCTTTCCACTGACAAAGGAAAAGTAAAGTAGAGTAAAGTAGTGCCGTGGAGGCGGCTCAGAGCTCCGGCCCTGTTCAGGTCACACAACAACAACAGGCAGAGGTCATTTACTCCATCGCCTCCAGAACACAAACCCAGGTGTGACTTCCTCGCACTGTTTACATTCTCGTTTTTTTTAATCCCTCCTCTTACAAATTTTCACGAGTCATTAAAACGTTGGTTGGAACGAGCAAAGTCGCGGCGCCTCCCTGTTGTGTCCGTATTTGGTGAAACAGCTCATCTCAGCGACCTTTCAAACACCGCCAACAGTCAGAGGAGCACAACAAGGCAACAACCGCCTGTGTGTGTGTCTGTGTGTGTGTCTGCGTACAGGCAGCAGTGCCGATACACAAGTCAGCTTTTTTCCCCCCACTCATATGAAGTGGAGGGGAGGGATGCGCACACGTCATAGAAACAACATGAAAACAAACAAATCTAAAATAAATCAGTAAAAACAAAATAAGTGGTTTTAAAATGGCTTCGAGTGCGAAACAACCCGGAATCACTCCAAACAAAAGCGGGAAAATAAAGGAGGAGTTTTCCGCCCCGTGTAGTTCTCTATAGTATTTTCCTTATCATATATTACTCTCTACTCTGAACCTATGTACATGACTGTGTCGGGAGTTTTGGCTGGACAACGTGGAGCGTCCACGACGGAGGACGCGCACCCCTGATGATGTCGTTCGCTCTGGGGAACCGAATGAGTTTGTCGTGTGATGTCACAGGAGCCGCTGTTGGAGCTTTTTGCTGATGGTTTAAATGTTATAAAGTCGCTGCACTTAGTATCAGGAGCAAAAAATAAAAGTAATTCCTTTTTTTATCTTTTTGCAGCACCCAGAGAGAAAGCAGGTGGGGGGGGGTAACTCCACCCGTCTGCTTCGGCCACAAAGCAGCAGAGCCCCTTTCCTCGTCTATGATTGATAAATAAATTAAAACACTGTCCCCTGAATCCCGGCGGGTCCTATGTACAAGTACAAACCTTCTGCTCTCAATAATATTTCATCTTCTTTTTGGATTGCATCGTGACTTTTTAAGAGTCTCTCAGTGAATCTCGACAAGTTGACCAAAAAGAGCCAAAATGGGAGCTTCCTGTTCCTGCATCACCTGCCCGACATCACACACACCTTCTCTCTCACACACTCACACACACAAGCCAAACATCAGCACCCACATGTACACCACTGATAGCATTTGATAGCTTGTCCCTCGCTGTCTAGCGAGTGTTTCGGCCCCACTGTGGAAGAACGCTGAGACACAGTGCGGGGGGGTAAAGTGGGACAAATCTTCTTTGGGAGGGAGTGGTGGGCAGGAGGTGCAGTTCTCTGGGCAGTGAGGGAACAATATTCAAAAAAGGAAGAGTTGGAGAATTTGGAGTCCTGTGCTGTCGGTGGGTGGGTCGTTGATGGGTCAGTCGGTGGGTGGGTGAGGGGGGTCGGATGGACCGCTGGGGGCTCATGTGTCCCAGCCCATCCTTTCTGTGCTCTCCAAGGACAGGGACTTGGTCTTGTGTGGGGAGGCCGGGCTGGGAGGGCTGCTGAAGGTGGAGCTGTTGGAGGCCGTGGAGTGGCGCGGGGAGTCCGAATCCTGGAGGAAAGAGGGAAGAGTTGGAGAAATTAGACGATCCCTTCCACAAAGTAAACTGGGACGTGTACGACAGATGAAGCTGCGCCTCTGTCTGCTCCTAACAGCTACTGATGACGAGTGCTTGCTGCACATGCACTGCTCATTAATCTGCTTTTTGTGACGGCAGGGCAGACAGGAAGTCAGACTGAGTGACGCTGACCCGCCCCCGCCTCGTCTTCCGCTTATGCAGATGAACGGCTCGATTGACCAGAAATGATCAGCTGAAGGAAAACAAACATGCAGGCAGGCCGAGCTGGTGGTGTGTGTGTGGGCTTGCTTCACCCTTGTACAGCGTGTGAGGCTCCTTCCAGCTCACTGATGTCCTGGGTGTTTCATACACTCTGTAATGTACGTTTCTTACAGTTCACCGATCCAATCGTCTATTTATATCCCATCTAAACACACCCCACCTATAAAACACTAAAGAGCACAGTCACACTACGGCTACACGAAGCACAGCTGCATGAGTCCGTGTAGATGGGCAGCAAAGGCGCAGCTACACTGCTCCCGCCCACATCGACCTGACACGCTCAAGCATGCACACTCTTGTTCTCTGTCATGAGAGAAGTTTTTTCCTTTGTGTGTGACGGCACAGTCTTACAACCAGGGGCCTCCTGGTGGCACCACCAATATAACGAGGAAACATCATGCATTGAAAACTTGTGTGGATTATTAATGCCAAAATATTTATGTTTATTCAAGTTTGTGACATCGTTCCTTTACTATGTATTCATTTCCCATCACCTGCTGAGTAACCAGAGGTCTGGTTGTGCTCTGAGCTGACAGCTCCTGGTTAGGAAACATGGGCAGGCCATCGGGGGGCAGTATGGAAGCACACATGCTCTGTGATTAGCGATGGTGAAGCAGCGCCGCGCCACTCCATCGGCAACGAAAGGCGATGACACGAAGGCCAGATGGTGCAGCTGAGAGATGCAACAAACCAATCAGAGGCTGCTGATGTGACGGCGCTGAAATGGTGCAGCGAAGGCGACTCAGTGATGTGTGTGTGTGTGTGTGTGTGTGATACACAGTGACACGGTGCTCTCAGTTGTGTGTTTGCAGCTGTTGACGTTACCTTCATCTTACTAAGCAGGGTCCTTAAAGCCCTTTTCAGATCGGGGGTCTTCTCCGACGGTGAGACTGCCTGCCACTGCAGAGGAGAGTTCAGACTCAGCGCCCAGCCCACAGACAACATGCTGGGGTGGGGAGGGATGAGGGGAAAGGGAGGGGGACAGGCACGAAGCAGGGAACAGCTGAGTTAGGATGGAGGGAGGCGAGATGGGGCAGGATGGAGTTGACAACGTCCAATGGGAAGGGAGGACCAGCAGGGGGAATGACAGGGGGACTGGGGGGGGCAGCCGTCGCCCATAATTGCTGTTTTTATTTTTTTTCCTGTACTCTCGATCAGAGTCACTTCATGCGAGTGAAAACAACTTAGAAGTGATGTTGCCGGAAACCATTATGAGCGATGTTGCACCACCAGTGCCAGACTGGAGTCTGATTGGCTCTCATCCGACCTAAAAGCTAAAAGCAAGAATCACGGCAAATACGGCCTCTGCTGACATCACAGGGAGCTAACACCTGCGGAGCGATGGGATGAGGAGCGCGGCCTGCAGATGTCGGGATGCTCGTGACTGATGGAGGAGTTTGGTTCAAAGGGGAGTACAGGCAGTTTCTGCTGATAATGTCTACCTGCTAAAGCTCACGACAAGAAAACAGCCGTCTCTATGTGGACGTCATACGAAGCTGATGTTTGATTGACACGATGTTGCAGGTTCGAGCCAACAGCCAGTAAAAACTGAGTTATTTAGTTAATGTTTGTTTGGACGAAACACTTTGTTTAATACTCAGAGTCAACCTCACATGAAGCTGCACCTTCACTGACCTCTCTGTCGAACTGTGAGAGCGGAGCATCACCGCAGTCCACCCCTCCGCCAGAGGACAGGGAGCTCTCGGAAGGAGAGGTCATGGTCTGGCGTTTGGACCCGTAGCTTCCTCCTGACAGCTCCCTGCGCAGAGCGCTGCCATTCTGCGAAGACGAGCCTGCGGAGACGAGAGGAGGCGGCGGACATGAAGCCACAGACAGACGAACCTCCCCGAACGTGAGCTCTAACACGACTGCCGGTACTCACGTATGCCCAGTCCGCTGCTGGCACTCATGGAGCGGCCCGGCTCGGCCCGGTTCTTGGTGATGGAGGGAATGCTGACGGAGCCGCTGAACCCCGCTCGGCTATCCTGAACACGGACGTTCTGGTTTAAACACGCAGAAAACACACACACAGAGTGCAGTGCGGGGGGAGAGGAGTGAGGAGGGTGCACGTAAACACACACACAGGGCAGAAAAACATGATGCATGCTCTCTACAGACACACAACTCAGGACCAGACAGTGTCAGTGTGGGGGGGGGGCTTCAGTATGTCAGGGATGGCACGCTCACGTGACAGGATAAGGAAGCATGTTCGTGTGTTTGCACATGTACCATGGGCAGATCCTTCAGGATCTGGATCCCATCTCCTGGTCCCATGTGAGCCACGTGGTTGAAGTTGGTTGGATTGGAGATCAGTTTGTTCCTCATCTCGGGATCTCGCAGCATCTCTCTGGAATCACAGACACAGGATCAGCGCGTCAAAGACAGCAACGAGGTTTTTCCTCCCTACAAGGATGATGCTAATACGGCTGGTTCAGTTAAAAATACAGATCGCAACCATCGGGCACAGGCCATCATCAGCATTGGAAAGCAGCTCAGAGTAACAGAATGTGGTGAGAGCAGCTTTGGGGAAATAACGGCGAATTCTCCGAGAGCTCCCGGCGGCGAGTACAGAGCTTCAGGTAAACTACCTCCTCTGCTGAAGTCGCTCCTCTTCGGGCACTCTGAAGGAGTAGCGTCTCTTGTTGTTCATGCTGCGCACCATCTGCTTCCGGCTGTTGTCTGACGTCTCCGGGACGACCAGCTCGTCGCCCTCTGAAAGATCAACAAAGATCATCGTTTGGCTGCTGATGCTGGACACAGATCAAAACCAGAGGAAGATTCAAACTGGCAACACAGAGGAGCGCTTGTTTTTATGCGACTTCCTTTAACTTATTGCACGTGACACAAACATCAGCTGCTTCCATCTGTGAGGGTCGTGATGACGGCCCAGCGCACACCTGACCTTTGTCACGCTGCAATTCGGTCTTACGCTGTCATATAAGCAGCTCACATCAGCTGGATCCTGACCTGCCACTGCAGTAGTTTGCAGGTAATCCTACGCTTAATAATAAAGACATTTAACAGCAAAATGCTAAAAAGAGACTGAGGACGAATTCTTCACCTCACACGGCACAGAGAGCGATCTTACCGGCCATCTTGTTCCTAAAGTAGATAAGGCGCACGGTTTCCAGCCCCAGCAGGTTCAGAGAGCCGTCCACATTCAGAGGTCGCATCTGGAGGGGAAGAGAGAAATCAGCAAATCTGCTGAGATTCAGACCAACGTGTGAGTTTAGTCCCTGGAGTCACCTCACACACACACTCTCACACACACTCACACACAGACACACACGCACACACACACACACTCACGCACAGACACACACACACACACACAGACACACACTCACACACACACACGCACGCGCGCACACACACACAGACGCACTCACACACACACACACACAGACGCACACACGCACAGACGCATGCACTCACACACACACGCACGCACGCGCGCACACACGCACGCGCGCACACACACACAGACGCACGCACGCACGCGCGCACACACACACACACAGACGCACGCACACACACAGACGCACGCACACACACAGACGCACGCACACACACAGACGCGCGCACACACACAGACGCGCGCACACACACAGACGCGCGCACACACAGACGCGCGCACACACAGACGCGCGCACACACAGACGCGCGCACACACAGACGCGCGCACACACAGACGCGCGCACACACAGACGCGCGCACACACAGACGCGCGCACACACAGACGCGCGCACACACAGACGCGCGCACACACAGACGCGCGCACACACAGACGCGCACACACAGACGCGCACACACAGACGCGCACACACAGACGCGCACACACAGACGCGCACACACACAGACACACACACACAGACACACAGACACACACACACAGACACACACACACACACCAGTGTTTAAAGCTGACTGATCTGTGCAGCCATCAAAGGTCAGACTGAGCTATTTCCAAAGCTGCTGAAGCTTCGGTCACTTCCACACCGACCTTTTTGACCGGGATGGTCTGAATCCACTCCATGGTGTTGACATCAAACACGTCCACGGCGTTCTCGCTGTACACGGACAGGTAGGGGGCGTTGTAGCCTGAGGAACATAATACAGCAGTTTCACTCTTTCAGATAAAAAGTACACAAACAACATCCTGTAAGAGCCCAACAGTCACGCTGACTTGTATAAGCGCAGGGTGACGGCCCGCACACACGTGTCGCATTCACACATCTGTGTATCAAACTGCGCGCACTCACAGGCAGCGATGGGCACAGCCGGCCACATGAGCTCCTGCTGCCGCGACCTGCGGCCCTGCGAGTCCACGTACACCCCGATGGCACTGAAGCACAGCAGCAGCTCCTTGCTGGAGATCTCCACGGCACAGAGGGCGTCCAGGCCCTGCTGAGGGATGAAGGCCAGTGTGTGGTCCTCAGCGTGGAGCAGGCTGACAGGGGACATGTCCCCATGGACACTGTGGAGGGTTTCAGGAGCACAAAGTCAGACTCATGTACGCTGAAGGGGAGCGCAGCTGTAATGATGTAAAGTACCTGTAGCGCATGAAGCCAGACGAATAGCCCACACAGAGACGCTCACTGAGCAGACCCATCCACTGAACCGGCCCCGGGGCCTGCAGCTCCCGCAGCCGACGGTGACGCATTTTACTCTTATTCACCTGCAGGAGTGTCATCAAGTCACATCAAGTCACATCAAGTGAGCAGTGGCAGAAGCCTCGAGGGTTAGCGAGAGTGAGCTTTTTCTCACCTCGTAACATATGATTTTATTCTTCATGGCCACGCAGAGGCAGGTGATCGAGCCGTTGCGGACCGGACCCGACACGATGGTCTGGCAGCCTTTCGTCTCTGCCAGCTTGTAGAACTCGGTCTCGCGGCCGTCCAGGGCCTGCAAAGGGAAGAGGCGGACGTGGCGGTTCCTGCCGGAGATGACCGCCAGCAGCTGCTCCTGGAGCATCAGGTCAATGTGGTGCACCTTCTTGTTGTCCCCCACCCGGATTATCTCTGAGGACAGAGGGAGGAGTGAGGGAAACGAGGCAGAAAGCAGAGGCGACACGAGTCGCACAACCGGGAACACACCAAAAACACCAACACAGATCCTACCATCTTTGGTGACATGGATGACAAAAAGGCCTTCCTCGTTGCCCAGGGCGACGCGCTCGTGATCTGAGAGTGAAACGAAAGAGGTGAGACAGCAGCGCTAAGGAGAAAGACTGTACTGAAAACTTTCAGCTGCTTTCTTTGCTGTCAAAACGCTCGACAAACTGCTGGGAGGGTGTTTGTCTGACAGCAGGTAACAGCTGTGATGATTAAACGGTGCATTTCTAAAACACGACTGCACTCGGCTCAGACGACAACACAAAGAGTTTGTGGGTCGCCATTTTAACACTTGCTGAGGGTTGAGCGCCCACCTATGATAGCAGCAGACTGTGTCGTCTTGATGAGGGGCAGGGTGCTGTCGTAAGCCTCCTTGGGGACGTAGACGAAGCGCTCCTTGAGCTTGTTCCTCTTCAGGATGCGGTGGAGCTCGTTGAGGAGGCCCACCCACTTGGTCCTCTCCTGGTCGCTGTCGGCCAGGATCAGGATGGAGGGCTTGTGGCTGCTGGAGGGGGACAGCTGGGACGCCGTGACCTGAGGAAAGAGGAGGATGATGAAGGCTCGCATTATGTATTTGAAAGAGATTTTGGCGTTTGATGCATCTCTTCTTCAAGTTCATCCAGTTGTCATAATATGGTTCCTTTGGCAACGACATCCAAAGCAAGACAATCATTAGAAACATGACTGTGCACACAGCCTTGACCTTTAACCTCCAGGAGCCGCTTTACGGCGTGGACAGGTACTCACTCTGAATATACAGGGAATGTCCTTGCGGCTGGCGTGGATGACATCAGAGGCCAGGACTGAACTGACTGAAAACTCTTCATCCCTGGGTGAAAGATGGAGATCAGTGTTTACATTTCATCGATGCTCGTCACTAAAGGCCGCAAGTCCAAAACATTTAAGAAACTGTTAGAAATGTTCCCGTCACGGCGCTGCAGTTAACAGGCGCTGCTTATTTCCACATGCACGACAGAGCAACAGATGCACTATTGTTTATGTCTAACCCAGCACGAAGGGTGGAGGTGGTTGCAAAGCAGCTTGCAGATGCCCATCGACTGTAAGCGTGCTACGGACTGGACACCAGCTGATGGCCGAGCTCCACTTTATTTTAACGACCGATTCATTTTTCTCTTTTTTAAATGAATCTTTGGGCTTAAATGTGTCAGAAAACAAAGATTTCCATCATAATTTACTCGCGTGCGTCTGTAAAACACGTTTTATCCAAACACAAAAGTCACGTTCTGGTGACTTTTACTGACATTTACTTAGAAACTACAAACTGAAGCAGGCAATTCTTCCTCAAACGCTTAAAGCATTTCTTAGTTTCAGGAGTTCTTACCTCATGTCTATGACTTGACTGACGACCACACTTGGCTGTGTTGCTTTTCCTTCTCCCAGTTCATAGAGGAACAATTTAAAGTCACAGACCACAGCCATCGCCCTCTGCCAGCCCTTTTTCACCCCGGTTGGTTTGGGCACCTGCAAACAAACAGATCTGTGCGTCAGTGCGATCAGTCCTGCATCTCACGAAGCGTCCGCGCCAACGGTTTCACGTCTAAACAGCGAGGATCCTACACACTGCAGACATTTGCGTTCTTTAGAGCCTCGCGGGTCTCTGAGGCTTCACTCACCCTGACGTGTCCTTCGTAAGCAGTACCGATCCCCCTCTGAGGGTCGATGCCCAGCGGGCCCTTGGTCTGGTCCTGCGGCACGGGGCACACAGCTGGAGCTTTGTCCGCACACGTTACATGGCAGGAAAAGTTGCATACTAGAAGCACAGAGGGAGACGGGTCAGGGCTGTGACTGTAGGAGTACTGAATCGTGTCAAACACCCCCGTCCGTTCCTCTCGCGCTCACCTTCGCACGTACAGCCTTGACGGATGAGCCCCACCATCAGAGAGGTGCACTGGTTACACTTGGTGGGTGTGTTGAATGTCTTCACTACAAACTGATGTGCTTTGGGCTGCAGAGGACATAACGAGCGGTTAGCAAACAGAAACTTGAGCCGTGGTCGTTCAGCAGCGAGTAACCGATGACCAACCTTAGGTGAGGAGCGCCCGATACTGCCATAACCTCCTGAGCGCATGGTGGGCGTCTGAACTGAGCGAGGATGATCGATCAACTACGTGAACAACAACACAAAGAACATCATCACTGTTTCGTCCTATAAAAAGAATCGTTGTGTCACAAAGAACAAGCTTGCTGGAGCTTCAGGATCACACAGATGTTCAGCCATGAGAAGATCATCGCCATGCAGGACAAACGAGCTGCCAGTGATTTTTCTGATGTTTACTTGCTGCATAATATTTAACCTCAGTCTGAAAGCACTGGCGGCTCATGTGCTGCTGGTCAGCAAACGAGGCTGAGACCCTGAAGCTGTGGGTTTCTTGCCCAGATTTAGGGAATGTCTAACCTCTATTGGCTCCATGTCACTAGCCATGGAAGGTGAACGAGAGCGGGGCTTAAGGTGGGACTTGGGGTCATCTTCCCGAGACGGCGTGTTGGAGGGGGTGAAGTTATCCACAGAGTCCACCTGTGGAGAGAGAGGACAGTAAGAAAGGTGCGACAAACGGGAGGAGAGGGAGGAAGGTGTAAAAGGAAGGCGACGAGGGAAAATGAAGAAGAACAGATTAGTGACACAAACCACCTAGCCAGCATTCATGCTAATAGGAAAGGGCTGTCACCATAATACACACAGCAAACACATTCACTGAGCTTTCAAAGCACAACAGTGTCACACATGCATCCACCAGAAACCATGCAAACAAAGCACCTGCAGCACCACAGACAGGCACAATCGGACAAATTCAAACACCTGCCATGCAAACACACAAATGAACCAGCGTGACAAGACTACACATCTGTGATGGTGCTTACACGTCTGCCTTTGTTAGCTGGGCCGACGGACGGCGAGTGCTTCAGTGGCAGGAGGAGAGGCAGAGACACAGATGAGTCAGAAAGGCTGAAAACATCTTTAAACAGACTCAGAGAGACACATGAAAACGGGAGAAAAGGCTGTTCTACATTAGACCCATGATTCCCGACCGATGCAGCGTTTCCTCTGCAGCACAATGAAACTAATAGAAAACCATCGATTTACATTTCTAACAGCTCTAGCTCATGATCCACCACACCTGGATCCATCAGCTTCTGCTCAAACATTTTTCAGTTCAGTCGCTTTGTTGAATTCAAGCTGCTTGTTTCAGTCAAATGAACTGTGCAATATCACACTGGGGCCACACTGGGGCCACACTGGGGCCACACTGGGGCCACACTGGGGCCACACTGGGGCCACACTGGGGCCACACTGGGGCCACACTGGGGCCACACTGGGGCACAGCGAGCCTGGTTGGGAAGCACTGCATTAGATTCATGTATCCATGAGGCTTTGTGCTGCAGACATGGTGGAAACGTACACGTGTAATATGGAAGGAGCTACTAAGGAAATGCAGCACAGAGAACAACGACCGGCCTGACTGGAAAATACTTCAACTTTGTGAATAATGTTGTTTTCTCAGGTTCTCGCTCTAGAAAGCCAAAGTAGAGCCAGTCCAGCAAGCATCTAAATACAAGGACTACAAGAACTGTCCACCTTCACAAGTGTTCATACTAAATACTGAATTAAACTATAAAGCCATGTTATTTTCTTAAAGCAGGTAAAATGAATCTGACTGGAAACAATGAAAACATCTGGTTTTAAAAGTGGACGTGTTCTGCAAACTCCACTTTTCCCCGTTTGTCCTCAGTGTGTTTAGAGAAGCTGCCACAACATTATTATTCCCTCGCTGAGCAGCTTCAATCCAAAACGCTCTCATGTTAGCAGCAAACGTGGAGGTCATGTAGCTTCTGAGGAAGCCAGACGCAGCAGGTCCGGTTTAGCCTGACGTAAAAACTGCAGGCCAGCGCAACACAGTCAGAAGATGTAGACTGGAAATCAACTACTGTTGTGTTTTCATGCTGCCTTTGGTGCTGCAGCACAAACTGACTTTCTGTCAGCCCTCGACACTCGTTTACTTCACTCTCACTGCCTGGGCTCGTACTCGCCAACCCTCCTAATTTCAACTGTTAGAGACAAAATGATTCTCTGACGTCCTTCTCGACTACATGAAAAGAGAAAGACCAGCTGCCCTGCAGGCAGCTCCGTATGCGTCCTGCTCTCTGTCGCCAAACTCAAAGGATTGTGGACTTAGATATGGTACAAATAACCAGTTATTAGAGTTTTGCATTTTCTGGTTAGTGTTTTAATTCAGTTTAGCTTCAGTGGATTTTCTTCTTCCACTTTAGTTTTTACTGTTTGAAAATGTTTTATTTTAGTTTTTAGTCTCAGATTTAGCTCATAGTTACACAAGTTTTAAAGGGCAGCTGACTCAGTCTAGCAGACTCAGTCTCCACAAAACACGTCCATCAAAACCTCTCGAGGCAAGTTTTTTTTAACCAAACTAACAGAAACTAAAAGGAGAGCTCGTCTATATTTTCATTTTATCTTTCAATCACATGTAGTTTTAACATATGTGAGCTGAAATGTGAAACCCATCCTGTGGAGCCACTTTTAAATCATCTTGTTATAAAAGCACAACAGAGTTTCCCTTCTTCAGATAACAGCGAAGATCCACGTCTCCATACAGTGACACAAATCTACAGTCTGCACATACACCATCTCATCTAGTTCATATGCTCAGACCTACAGCTACTGTCACACACACACACACACACACACACACACACACACACACCCCCAACTAACCAAGATAAACTTACATCTTCCCAAAACTCAATTAAAGAAGATGAGGATGAGGAATAAGAATCCTTGTGTAGCAGGAAGTGATGTGAGGAAAACAAAAGACAAAACAAAAATAAAAACTGGTGAAAAATAAATAATGAAAGCGTGAAGAAAACATCTTAATGGAGAGCAGAGAATTGAAAGTCATGGATTTGAATCTTTCAGTTGTTGTGCTCGTAACCAGATTTTCTCTGTAATGCTTACATCGAACTGGTCGAGAGCTGAAGTGGGGGCGTTGAGAAAAGCCAAGAAGGAATTCTGGGAATCCTGGTGCTTGACACCTGTAGTCACAGGACAAACAACACAACCATTGTTAAGAACACAATATCAAAACATCAAAGGGTGACTTACACGAGTCACAGGACCGCCTCAAAGAGCTGGGGCGCAGATTCATGAGCCCCAAGCAACAATACATTTGTCTGTACACATTAAGAGTCCCGAGCGTCTGATTGCTGCATAACCCTCCTGCAGTGTGATAATCTCCAACGGTTTCAGTGCACAGCGCCCACTCAGCCACAGCACGCGTGCTCACCTCGCCGTAGCCGCAGCTCCTCCGTCTCCTTTTTCAGACGCTCGATCTCAGCCAGCAGTTCCTGGTTTTTACTTCCAACTTCCTGCAGTTTACTGATCGATCAGACACAATGATACGTTAGCTGTCGTTTAGCAAAAGTTGGTTTAAGTTGTTTTTAAAAAAGTTCAGCAGTCATACCATTCTGTGGAAATGTTGTTGGCCTTGACTTTGTTCAGCTCGTCCTGGATGCTCTGCTTTGCCCTGATCTCAGCATCCAGGGCCGACTGCAGCTCCAGGCGCGCAGACATGTCCAGCTTGGCCAAACGCCGCATTTTCCACGGCATGTCCTGAAACGGAGACAGAAGCAGAAACTGAGCGAATCACCAGACAGAAAGGGACTCACCGCTGCTCGACTTACCTGTCAGTGTAAGAGTGAAAGACTGGCTTCTTTGATGATATTCATTCACTTTGGCTTCATCATTTTAAAATGTATAATCACTGAACTAGTTTCTACCAACAACAACAACAACAACAAGAAGGGATTTCCTTTAGTTCTGCAGCAGACAGACGACGTGTTTGTGTTTATTTACCGTGGCTCTCGCTCCCAGGCTGCTGCTTCTCAGCCCCTCCAGCTCTTCTGTCATCTTAGTGGCCAGAGCCTGCAGGTAGCCCCGAGCATCTTTCTCATCACTCACCCTGACACACACACACACACACACACACACACACACACACACACACACACACACACACACACACACACACATTACTACAAATGTAAACACATTCCATGGGTGTCAACTTTACCATAACCATAAAACCAAGAGTCTAAAGCCAACACTAACACACACTGACAGCATATTATTATTTATTTTACATATAAAGATGTATCTCTCTGTCAGTACGAGCACTGATGGGCTGTTTGAAGCTCTCTACAAACATCCTTCAGTGGCAGAATTGGAAACACACACACACACTCTGTAAACGCGCCTTTTCACTGTATGCTCTTCAGGTCCTGTGACCCGTATCACACTTAACCATTGCTTACACATCATTCACCACACGCACCAACACAAAACAGACACACGTTCAGCCTGCAGGTGAGTCGCTCACTAACCCTGAACACTCAGGTAGAATAAACTGACGTGTTCACAGCACAGACTTACGCTGACGCTAACGTAAACATTTTCTGGCGCTCACAGAGCGCACACCACACACGTTTGACATTCAAAAATCAGAGTTCGTGTCAAGTCGTGAAAGGATGTTTCATTCATTTTGTTTTTACCTACAAGTGATCCTACTTCCTTATTTAGCCCCTGCAGTAGCAAACCCCGGCCACCAGGGGGCAACAGTGATCCCTACATTCCTCTAAACCTGCATACCACACTCAACACTTGTACTTACATGTCTGAAGTGTGTGTGTGTGGTATGTGTGCTATGTAAAGACTTTAGGCTTGTCCAACAGTGAGAGGCTGAGCAGCTGGCGAGGTGTCAGCTGCACTGAGAAGTGATCTGAGTGGAAGGCAGGGCCGAGCAGCTCTGATCTGCAGCGGCATGTGAGAAATGCTGCAGTTATACTCCAACAAGGAACCCAATCCACTACGAGACAGAAGCGTGTCTGCTCGCACTTTGTCACACTGAACATAAACGTCTTTGAATTGGCGCTTTAACATCAGCGGGGGAAAGCGTATGCCTCAGCAAGTATCTGGGACATTTGAGAAGGTTGCAGTGTGCATATATGAGCGTGCGTCTTACCATTGGATGATTTCTGTGATCTGGGCCTCCCAGTGAGCTACACTCTCCTTTTTATCAGCCAGCTCCCTCATCTCATCCTCCAGCTGCCTGTTGGAGCTGCTCATCTTCTCATACATGGTGGTTAGCTACAGGAATGAGAACAAACGTGGGGGGAGGAGAGCATGCTATTAAACACAATATTGTAAAGTGTCAAATCACAAAGCTGTCAAAGTCTAACGCCTGGTAAACGAACTCATTACACACAGTTTGCCATTCGTGTTGTCAGTGAACATGAGAGGCTCGGGTGCTCGCGTAAAATTAATCAGCGTGTTGTTGAAGACAGACTTTATGATCCAGCTGCTCCATCACACCAGGACCATGCGTGTTCCTCACATGTGAGGGTGAGATCCTCTGACATGAGGTCAGCTCACTGCTCACTATATTTGTGGAATGAGGAAAGTGGGATAGTTTTGCAACTGGTCTACAAGCTGGTTTCCAGCAAACGCAAATGTCAGTGTTGTAAAGAAGCTTTACGTCACTGACACTGTGACATTCTCCAGCATGCAAACCTCTGGGGGCAAATCCACCAGCTTAGGCATGAAACATGCTCGACACACCCCTGACCTCATGTTACTATGAAAACGTCCAGAACGACACAGATGTGACAGATGTGCAGCTACTCGGGTTTGGAAATGACCATCGGATGCCAGGAAATCATGGATGTAGCCATTAACGAAGCAAGCTCTACAAAATACTTGATGCTGGAGAAAGCAAAGCATGTCAGAGATTCTGTCTCATATCTCCCCACGACTTCTTTAAATGGGCGTTTTACACTTTGTTCTGCTTAGATGAACAGAGTATAAGATAAAGAAGTTTTGAATTGTGAATAATTCTGTCTTAAACCAGACGTTTCAGTTTATTCTGATAGAGCACCTCTGATAAACAGCAGGTTTGAGCAGCAGGTACACAGGATGACCATATATGGATATCTGCTCTCTTTGAGGTCACACAGAACCAAAACCTTTGTCTCAGATTTCCTGCACATACACAGACCTCAATATCTGAAACAGCAACATTGTAACAGTGCAAATGACCAAAGCGATGCTGAGACTCGCTCAACTGTGTCTGACTTGTGAAAAGGCAGAAAGATGCACTTTTTATTATCAAGCATCTCTCTGAAAGTGAAATCTCTCAGTACAGTAATGTTTTTACCAGCTGATAACGATTGTTAGTTTTTAATGAGTTTATTTTTAACTGCAAGTCCAAGAACATGACATTGACGATGCTGAGGCAGAACAAGAACCTCTGTGGGGAGACAAACGATGCTGATCAATCACATCTGCCTGCTCTTGGAGAAGAAACTGCAGATATTCCTGACCAGGGTCCAGATTCCTTTTTCATTTCTAACCATAATGTTTGCTGCTAAAACAGTTCGCGCTGACAATGGATGATGTTCTCATACTGGGATGTCTTTTCATATTTATTCACTGCCAATTTCATTCTGTCAACAGCTGACACTGAACGCAAACAGCTTTTCCTGTGATGTTTCTTTGATCGTGGAAATTCAGGCCGAAAACAAGGATGGAGGTCAAATGCAGTTGGAAAGTTGGACAAACTGAACACAAGTCCAGCCCACAGGTCGTTTCACGAATGGTGCCGAGTGAAGACGAAGCAGTTTGGTGTGAACTCTGGAGCCTCCTTTGAAAGGTGAGACGAGTCAAACAAGAATTTTTTTTACACACTTCAAAACGTGCTGAAAAGGTGGTGGTGGAGCTAACGCACACGCAGATCGAATCCATCTTTATCAACTAACAAAACACAAATAACTACAGTGATATAATGTCAGAATGTCTCCTGCTTATGAGACATTGTTTAAAACGAGGGCCTTTCTGAACTTCCAAAGTCAACAGAGCTCAGTCCAGAGAGTCATCCCATCCACTGTGGAGGCGGCGACGGCTGTTTTTACGCAGGATATTGAACAGTGATTTCTTTGGCATTGGCGGGAGAGCGGGGGTGGAGGAGGAATGTGATGAAAGAGTTTGGGGTTAGCTGGGGTCAAAGCGCTGTGTTGGTGTGTGTTGAGAGCTCACTAAAGACTGACAGAGATGACCCAGGTTTGTGCGCTGACAGTCACTTTGTGTATAAATAAAGATGTGGCACCTTGTCGAGTTCACTGGACAGCTTCTTGTTTTCTTCAGTGAGCAGGACTCGCTCTCGCTCGTACTCCTGCTTGTACTCGGTCTCAAACTCCTCCCGCTCGCTTTGGCTGGACGGGGAAAAAGCACACACACACAGACTTACTGTAAAACTTGTGACTTTGTATAAACTTACATTTATTCCCAACCCACAATTTATAAATGCAAAACTCCATCTGATTTCTCGCATTTGTCATTTTAACATTAAGACCAACACGTCTGTTGGAGCTCTCGTGTAATTCCTCCCACATCTGTCCAAACCTTAGATCAAACACCGAGATGCATTATTCAGCCCAAACACATTAATGCAGCTAGGATCTGATACAGTGCTGCGTTTGAAACCGACTTAGACAGCAGTGGGAGTAATATGGCACTAACAGCAGGCAGGATGGGACAGGGTACCAAAACAAAGCGCCACAAAAACACGTTTTTATGCAAATTGTATTAAAGTAGCGGCTCAGAGTTGGATCAGGTGAGCCTGAGTGCCGCAGAAGAAACAACTTCTTCTCATTTATTGGTATAAAACCTCCACGTTGACACATTTTGACAGATCTTTTTATTTTGTTACCATTTCAGCCTCTGCTGCTCTCATTTTATCACCAACCATTACTGAGTAGTGACTGCAGTGAAGTTTGAACAGGCCTGTGGAGACGGCACTGTTGGTTTAGATTTGTGCTTCAGGATGAACCGAGGGGCAGATGTGACACCTTTAAACAAACACTCAGATCTGAAGCATTTCTCTACAGACGTCTTACAGCAGAATTATTCTATCGTCTGCATGTTGCAGCTTTACACGCCCCATATAAACAAACGCAAGAATAAGTGATGCTGATCTGCAGCAGAGCAAACATCAGGATGTGTGTCAGCCGCTGTAAGAAACAAGGGTTTCCAGCTCTTTTTGACATATTAGAGATTAATAGCTCGCTGCAGCACAGACAGCTTTAAACTGTGCGTCTCCTGCAGATTCATTTAAAACACTAACAGTACAGTAACGGGTCTCCCAAACCCAAAAAGCCAGAACAGGAGTCATTCAGGGTAATCAGGACATTACAGGTATAAAGGTAACATATGTTAAAACCTTTCAAATTCAGTTGGGGACCTGCATCCTTCCAGCTCTGACTAAGTGAGACCTTTCCTCCACCCACTCTGACCCAAGCATCGAGGTCATTTTCATTTTTTAAGATGTTTGTTTTACCAGCCTACTATCACCATTAGCTGTAAATTTAAAATGTTAAAAATAAAAGGGACAGCTGGACTAGTGCAGCCTTGGGAATGAAATCCACTCATGTTTGTGGGGCAAACACTGTGACAGTGTGCCTGGGAAACTCTCGCTGGTATATTTACGATCCATCTAAACACAATTTATGGAAATGTTAGGGGACGGCTGGAGTTCTACTATATTTAGAGCACAAAGGGGATTAATGGGATGAAACTATCGTTAACAGTAATCACCTCGTGGAATCGTCACTGAAAGAGACGACAGAAGAATTAAACTCAACGTATTAAAGACAAACCTAAAGGGAACCAACGCTAACAGCAGCCCCAGGAAAGGCAAACTGGTGCGATACCTTTCACGACGAGTCTTTTCCAGTTTGTCTTTGAGCATCAGGATCTCTTTCTGCAGGTTGAGCTGTTGGCTCTCGGCATCTCTCAGCTCTTTACGCAGCGCCTTCAGCTCGGCGCTGTACTGCGCCCCCCTGCGGGCCAACTCTTCCTCGAAGAACATCGTTTTCTTCTCCATTTCTCCACGTAAACGCCCGACCTCCTGGGTTTGATCCGCCGGGGCCGGGGCAGCAGAGGAGCCAGCCTGCTTCACCTGGGTGGTGGGAATGAGACAAAGATTTGTATGGAGAAGAAAAGAGTACCAGTGAGACTCGTTGTACTCATGCAGGGGAAAACCCTAAAATATCTCCATCGGGGTGATTAAGTCATTAGTACTTTGAATGGTTAAAGCTGGGAACACTCACCTTCAGCCCCTCCAGCTCCTCCTGCAGCTGTCGGCTGTATTGCTCGTTGCGCTCTCTCAGCTTCTTCTCTTTCTGAGCCTCGGCCGCCTGCTCCTCCACCTGAGCCTCCATCTGATGATGAAACGAGGAAAGCAGACGAGCTTTTAAACATGTCGCAGCTGCAACACGTCTTTTGTGAACACTTTGGACGTTTCTAGATTTCTGCACAAATATTTTACATTACAGAGACAAACACATTAAACCTGTGAGCAACTTCTGCATTAGGACACTGAGTGAGTGGCCTGTTTATATTTACAGACTGAGGATCTATCAAAGTGTGAAATGACATTTCTGTTAGAAACAAACGGTTTGGACTCCGGGGGTAAAATCCGCTCTGGTGTTGGCCGATGTTCAGGTTAATAACAACAACCAGAGGAGCCCTAAACACCAGAAAGCTGCAGCTCTCTGAGAGGACACGTGCAGTCTGATGAAGATGACGTGGATGAAACAGAACTGGCCCAGGACAGCCTGTCACCACTGACGCAGCATACGAGTCCACTGGAAAAGAAAACGTCGGGACATCGGACTAAAGACAAGTGTGTGAACAGGCCTCAGTCTTGGTCCAAGAATAAAGTTCGTGTTATGGGACGACTGTCCCAGAAGCTGAAATGAACAGAAACTCGGCTACAAGCCAGAACTGAAGCCGCGAACAAAAAGGCTCAAGCTCATAGACAGTTCTTAGAAGTGTTGAATTTCTAACAGCGGTGGGTCGCACACATCCCCATCACAGATACGCAGCGCTGATGGATTTTTCTAAATAAATGACTTACTGGTTTCATTTCATTTGCATGACTGGTTCTCTCCATCTACCTTCAGGCCGTGAGTGGAAATAAGATTATATATGATGTCGTATTTATAGAGCGATAAAATTCACAAACCGTTTCTTGCCACCGATCATACACAGCACATGTTAAGCAGGTAAATGCTGCTCTACCAACACGCGAGGAACAACGTCTCAATGTTTCACGTCATTTTGTGCCACTGTGATCTGTGGACATGAAACTCTGGACGTCTGCAGCGATTGCACACGTTACATTTTTCGCAGTGCGTAAAGTCACAGCGACGTCTGGATGAAGCTCGAGTAGGTGAACACGGACAGAGCAGGGCGTGCCAGCAACCACGGGGGAGTCTACTCTACCTCCTTCTTGGCCCTCTCGGCCTTTCGCACCTCGAGGCGGAGAGCCTCCACCTTTTGATTCTGGCTTTCCATCTCCTCCTCTTTGTCACGCAGCTGACGAACCAGGCGCTGCTTCGCCGACCTGTGAACCGGGACAGGAAGACATCCAGCGTGGGCGTTTTATTCATGGACGGGACTTTGTTAAAAAACATTACGAAAGAAACTCTAGCAGTCGGCGGTTGGCATTGGGCGCGTGCTTCTACCTGAGGTCTGTGAGCTTCTCGTTCAGCTCTGAAAACTCCTGCATGGCCAGTTTTCTCTGGCTGTGGGCTTCCTTCAGCTCTTTAGACTGAACCTTCAACTTCTCGCTGGCGTCCATGAGATCCTGAACACGACAGACGACAGCAGAGTTGAGCATTTCAGATCCCTCCCACAAAGTAGTCCAATAACTTGTTATTTCAGCTTGATCAATAAAATCTCACTCGTTTGTAGCTCTTTAAATATCCAGAGAATGACACGAAACACTAGCCGTACCTTCTGTAGGTCATCCCTTTCCTGTGTGATGCTCTTCATCTGTTTCTCAAGAGTCTTGATGTGTTTGGACGAGTCCTCCAAGTCTCTCCGAGCCAGCGTCACATCCTCCAGCTGCTTCTCCAGCTGGCCTGAGTCTGAAACGAACACACGCTTGGTTTGAAACGCAACTGAAACTGTCAGACATTTGCCAAACAACCACATTTACTGCCGTTTGTGTCTGTCAGAGACAATCAGGAGCTGATTCAGAAGGAAAAGCGTTGCACTGTGTCCTGACCAGCGATCTGCTTCTTCAGAATGTCGATCTCGCTTTTCAGGCTCCTGATCTCCACCTCCTTGTTAGCACTGAGGGGGCCCTCGCCCGTGTGCTGCAGCGCCTGCACCGTCTGAGTCGACTCTGTGGCACATCAGAAACATCATTTATAGGCATTTTAAAAGCCATACTGGCAAGAGTGGAAAGTTTTAAGTTCAGCATGTGCAGACTGGATGCTCATGCCTCATGATGGCTGGGTGCATATGATGCACGCTGCTCCGACCTCACCTTGCAGTTTGCGGCTCAGCTCTAGCTTCTCCTGCTCCAGGCGGCGAATCCTTCTCTCGTAGGCCTCGGTGGCCAGGCTGTCCTCCAGGCTACGCTGCACTTCAACATCCAGCTTGTCCTGCCCGGCCTTCCCCGGCTCACCTCCCAGCTGTCGCAGGCAACCCCGATCAGACAGAGTGCTACAGAGGAGGGGGGACAAACTATTTACATTGGTGCTGGTGGTTTCTGATGACATCAAACCGGTCATTGGGAAAATACAAAGAAAGATCGGGGAGAGAGAAGTGATGGCGACAGAGATAAGCTGAAAGTTGAGTCATGGGAGAAAACAGCAGAGGGACACGAGGAGTGCGAGGTGGAGCGAGAAAGAGACAGAAGGACAGAAAGGAAGGAAAAGGCTATTATCACTGAGGCTTGAAAAGATAAGGAAGCAGCTGGTGGGTCTGGTGCTTTCTCATGAGTACCACTTCAGCCTGAGGATGTACAGCAACATCACCTTATTAGGGAGGAAAGCTAATCTCCCCCGCCTCCTCACACCACGTGCTGAGACAGCTTGTATAGGAAATCCATTTAAAAATAAATAAAGTCATTACATATGAAGACAACCTGTGACAACTGCTGGACACTGGAGGAAAATAGCATCTGCTCGCTATCACAGTCATTATGAGTCTGAAGGAAGACTTTCAAAAGAGGCTAAATGAAGAAAGTCTGATTCAGGAAGAGGCGTCAGAGACTTGTTAAATAGCAAAAAGAGGAGGAACAATCATCAGCAAAGACACAGGAAGTCCAGCTGTAGTAAGAGTTGGTTGTTAGGCAGAAACAGGTGAGTGGCAGCAGCTGTTTGTTAACACTTACCATTTACTTGTGTAGGTGAAACCTACAAAGGGCAGGTGGTGGCCTGAGAAAGCAGTGTGAGAGGGAGGGGGCATCGTCTCCTGAAAGGATTTGAAATCATGTGAAATCTGCACGTCAGTATGAATACGTCCAGTCAGACGACACCGTGAGAGGATGGCGTTCACTCCTCCAAACGTACCGAGTTCTTGAGACAGTCGTCGTCCACATCGAAGTTGGAGGTGTCTGTAGGACTGCTGACCTCTGGGATGTAGGGGGCTTCACACATGCGAATGTTATCCCAATCGATGCCTTAAAAGGTCGAAGGTGAAAAACAAGGAGATGCATTTATTAAGCAGCATACAGCGAACGGTAAACGTTTTTCAGGTAATCTTTGTGTGCGACAGAAAGGTGGAGCCTGTACCCGCGAAGAAGGGGTGCTGCTTGAAGTCCTCGATGCCATTCTGACCCAATCGGTGCTCTCGGCTGCAAATGAGTCGGCGAATCAGATCTTTCGCCTCCTCAGAAACATCTGTGATCTGCTGTGGGAACTGGAATCTCTCCTGTTCAAGACATGATCGCATTTGACGAAGTGTTTACTGGTCAAACTGGGCAAATTTCAGGCGAGCGTTTTACCGTTACACCTTTTAATTTCGTCAGCTCACCTTGTGGTTCATGATCTTCCCGTAGGTTTCCACCAAGGATTCTGCATAGAAAGGAGTCTCGCCGTACAGCATTTCATACATGCAGACCCCCAGGGACCACCAGTCACACTCTGGCCCATATTTGCCTTTCCCATCCTCCATAGCCTGGAGGATTTCTGGAGAGATGTAGTCTGGGGTTCCCACAGCCACAGATGACTGAACCTAGCAGAGAATTTAAGACAAAGTATATCAAAGAAATTAAGAGGTGACAAAGGTTTGTGCGTGTAAAGTCAGCAACAGCAGTGATGACGACGAATTAAAGGTGAAATTCTGTAACACGTGAGATAAATTCCACCACGGCAGGAAGGCAGCGTTTGTTTACATCTACAGAACTCCAGTGACTTCACTTTCAGTGAGCCTGCATTATAATAGGACCGTAACTGGGAGAACATTACATTGTAGATCACGTTTGAATAGTTACAGAGTAACACTAAACATTTGGGCTGTTTTCTCTGTATCTGCTTCTTATTCAAAGAGCTGCTTTAATGCACAAAACACCTGAGAAATACATCCCTACATTGAATCTATTTGTAGACTGGTTTTTCCTTTTCAAACAGTCCTTATCATCCCTCTGAGATTTTCTTTGATCATCTATTTCATCCCATTCTTGTCTTTGGGATGGGGCTCGGAGAATGGTCTGAATCACAAACTGCAGGCTCAGCCAAGCAGCTGAACCGCACTCTCCTCCTGGGAGACCCCCGGGGTTGACAAGGAGGTCAGAAAAGCTCTGGTATGTTTGCTTTGGCCCAAACGAGGCATCAGCAGCAGTGTGGTAAAAACCTACCGTCCCATCCTCCATGAGTTTGAGGCAGGAGCCAAAGTCAGCCAGGCGGATGTGGCCGTTCATATCCAGCAGAATATTGTCGGGCTTGATGTCCCTGAAAAGAGGAGGAAGTGAGGATGGAGGGAGGATAGAAGAGGGAAAAGGGGGGAAAAGACAAACTGAGCGAGCGATTCCTCAGAAGAATAAAGATGATGAAGAAAATGGGACACTCTGCCAAATAAAACAATACCTACACATGGCCCGTCCAAAACACACAAGCCTGATCTCATACCCCATCAATTATCATCAAATTACGTTACATAACTTGGGGAAATTTCACTGTCTCAGCTTGCTTTTAAAGAACGTGTATAATTCAGATACATTTGTGATTCAGTTAAGTGTAATTTGCCTCAGTCCATTCATCAGCAGCGTGACAACTTTAAATTGAGCAAAAGAAAAAACATTGAAAATAGTTGGACTTGTGGGAATTAGCTGTACCCGAAGTACGTATACACACACACACACACACACACACACACTTAGGAAGTATGCAGCACACAAACACACTCCCTCATCCTTTTTGCTCTGATGTGCACGAGCCGAGCAGAGCGGCTGTTCTGCGTTACTACTGCTGATGACGCGTTGACGTCACAGATGCGCTGGCTGGACTCGAGACACCGTTTCATCTGCCAATTCAAGTCTTTTAAAACTAAATGACCAGTAGGGGTCATTTGAATAATTATCCATTTTATTGTTTGCACTCAATAATGTGAATAAGCTGAGAAAGCTTTAAGAATATCTTTTATTTTAAGCATTTGTTTCAGAGACAACACGCAGCACCTCATGAAGCTGAAGACCAGCACCACACAGATGAACAGACGACACTAAATTACATCAAACTCCATAAATTTAGTGACCCAGACTGTTTTGTAAGGCATCTAATTAAAAATGGTTTGTTGAATCTTGAAGTAAAATACACTGTATTAATTTCATCTTAAAGCAGATCGCACGCCTGCGTCAATAAATGAAAAAAATGTACTTACAGAACCAACTATGAAGAAATGCATAGTAGATGCATGAATATGTTCTGTGCTGTGCATCCATATAAAATCCTGAGTGTTCAGAGTGTTTCCAGGCACAGGACCGAGCTCGTGTCACAGTGTTAAACAGGTGCTCAGCTGGTCTAGCGTAGACCTGCGTCCACAGAGAGCACCCACATGGGTAACTGAGTGTGGAGGTTGCATTCAGGAGCGTAATAGTCAGAATACATACTAAACAACCCCAAAGATGCCGGCTCGGACTGGTATGAAACAGAGGCGTAACTGGAGCCACCATTATGGGTAAAAATAGTCTGTCCTCGTCTGACCATTCGGGCGATTTCCCCTGGAGTCTCTTATCAGCACACTGAGCCCTGAAACGCCTGAGTACACACAGCCTACAGGCCACATAAAAACCTCTTTAACGAGTGTCCAAAGCAACACGTGGGACCTTAAAGGCAGCAACGCACAAATGCAAAGGTGAGTGAAAGATGATAAACTCTGCAGCCACTGACACACTTGATGTAACAGGTTACAGAACTGAGCTATTTCTGTGCAGTGAGGCGAGCGCGGCTCTGCTTAAAATAAATCTAATGTCCAAAACAAGCACACACCCCCACGCTCGCTCAAACACAAACACGGGCAACACTGACACTAATGAGAAGAGGAATGAGAGCATGTGTAAATTAAAAAGCACAGCCTGCTTTAGCTCCTCATCAGTCAGTGTTGCTTCCTAATATCTGTGGCTCCAAATATCACTTTAAAATCAAATGGAGAAAAGCGAACACACATAAAGAAGCAAAAGCTGCATCCAATAAAACACTTGGATGACAGAAAGTCCAGGTCAGCTGATAAAACAGCAGCCAGCAGGTAACGACTTTGTAAAACCATCATTTGTTTTCAGATAAAAACTTCAGGGCAGAATGAAAACCTACGAGTTCCTCTTCAATGGTCTTTCTTAAATTCTCTTTAAGTACTCAAAGACACGGCTCTTTGATGCTTCCGTCTTCAGCGAGAGGTTTCTTTAAAGCCACATGTGAAGCCTCTGTCATTTTCCAGAAGTGTTAATGGTCCCATCTTATGGAGCAGGGGGGCGGGGGAGGTCTAGCTAGCTCTCGTCTTCAGAGACGACACTAAATCACCAACCTATAAAACTGTGCATTAAAGGAATATCTGCACACGTGTGACTGGTACAGACACATAAAGTTGGGCTACAGCTCGCTGCGAGGCTTAGCGAGGCTTCTCTCTTTGCAGAGCCTGCACGCTCACAGATGAGTTCCAGATTGGACATCGTTTTCCAAAGTGGATCCTGTACATTTCTGGAACAAAACCACATAGGCTACCCAAGTGTGGAATAACATGAGCTTTGCAGGCAGAAACACCACAAGCAACTGACAAGAACCCAAAGTCAGACTATCGAAGAGCATAAACACCATCACGATCTCTCAGACAGCATTGTTACGCCTGCAAAGATTTATCTTGGACAACAACGAGCATCACTGCTATGGACCTCACCTGAACTCGAACAAACTGAAACTGAGGGAACAACAAACCTGAGCATGACGCTGAAAAAATACAGCACTTTGACTTTTCTATATAATTAATTATAGGGAGAATAATATAAGGGTTGGCTTACATTATTAGTGGCTATCAATCAGTGGCAGATGTACAGTCTTGCACATTACAGCCACAAACATGAATCAATGTTATTGTAATTCCAGGTGAAAGACCAACACAAAGTGGTGCACACATGAGAAGTGGAACGACAATCATACATGATTCAAACATTTGTACAAATAAACAACCGTCTTTCACCTGGAAGTCCAAAAAACTGACTCATGTTTGTGGTAATGTGACAAAGTGTGGGAAAGTTCAAGGGGCCGAATACTTTTGCAAACCACTGTATGTCTGTTCCCCACAGCAGCATCATCATCATCATAGAAGATGATGATGTTAGGATATTATAGAAATGAATATCCTAATACTTTTATTCTCAACTATCAGCATTTGGGTTTTGTAAGACGAACATGAAATGAAGCCCCAAAATATAATCATCGATTATCTGAAATAACTAAGCAGCAGTTTTGAGCTTCATTAAAGTATAATTGTCTACTTAACTTGGTAACCAGTGATCACCCGAGTGGGACTCTCACACTGTGTAGACCTGACAAATCATGAACCTACAAGTATCGGACCAGACTGCTCGCACATGGCTCTGTAGGGAGGAGTGTGTGCGTGCTTCATACATGCGCAGGTGTTTCAGCTGCTCGAAGGCCCTAATCTGCTTCAGCGATTTCTGTTCTGCCAGAGAGCAGACAGCATGGTTTGACCCGTCGTGCTGTGCCTGTGTGCAAATGTGTACAAATGTATTTGCGTGGCAGACAAAGTGTCATGGTGGGGTGAGGAATGGTGGATTCTGCTGCTAATCGAAGCTACATTTACCCACTTCTCTCTCTCCTTAAGGAACCACTGCCCCCCCCTTGGAGATTTAGTCTCTCTTTGAGTTTTCTGATTAAGGCACCAGCTCTCAGAACACACACACACACACACACACACACACACACACACACACACACACACACACACACACACACACAGCCTAACAATAACGTGCTTACTCGAATGTCCACTCATGGACAAACCACAGGAACCATTAACACTAGGCTAATGCTAGGCAAGTTAGCACAGCTAATTGGGCTACTGTGTCACTGGGCTCCTGAGGTCTTAAGGAGAAGCGCCGAGACGGGAATAGAGCAAGGTAATCTCTTTTAAAGCCACAGAATCCATCTGTGAGGGCCATCTGGACGCCACCTCGTAATACACACCCCCATACATACACACAATGTGGCCTGCACCAGCTCTGTAGACTGCAAGGACAAGACATGTCCACATGGCTCCAGCCAAGCATTGTTAGCCACCGGTTCAAAGAACTGCTGTCTTTGTGACTTCTGGCATCACATGACACTGCCAACAAAGGAGGAGAATCAAAGGTTCCCACACACTGCAGGGCTGCTGCTTTACCTACTTACCTATTGTCATATGATCCTGACACACACACTCTTGCACACGAGCGCGCGCACACACACACACACACCCTTCCTGCTGTAAATGTACTGAAAATATTCTCATAATCGTCACTTCCATCAAATTGTTTACATAATTTCCTCCAGGGATCAATGAAGTGTTCTGAAATTCAGCAGCACCAGCTCCATGCAAGACGTCCACCATGTGCAACAATGTGAAGGAAGCTACTTGTAACTTATTAGAAAGTGTTTATAAGAGAGCTCTGTTCTCATGGAGCCCTCAGTGAGAAATGCAGGGCCCTCATCAATAGTAAAACACATTAAAGGCTGCAATCAACCTGGCAACACACACACACACACACAGTGTGCGAGGCAGACAGATGTGGCGCTCGGCAGCACAAAGCCATGCTGAGCTACTGAAACATTTGTCCAGGCCCTCTGGGAGGCACAGATCACTGACCACTGAATAAATTGTCTTCTTTTGCATCTGACTTCCACACGCTGTCCCTCGTGGGACTCGGCTGAAGGGGACAGAAGGTCGACCTCGAGGCTCTTTGCGCTCCGTCCCTTTCATGTCGGCTCTTTTTAACTACATTAGTGTCAACAAGGCTGCAAATATTCTTTTTAAAGCAGTGACGCTTTCAGCATAACACTCGAGCAGAATATTAAAGCGTAGACTAAAATGCTGTAAGCTAATAATGTTAGCTGTGCGAATAATTTATATAAGGATTGTGTTCAGTGTTGTATTTTTAATCCTGCAAACTACAAAATAAAACTGATGTAAACTAGAACGCACCAAACATCTCATAATCCACTCTTTGTTTTTCATTTCGGTATGCTCCAACTTTATCAGTGCGAGTCATAAGCCTTGTTCAGCGTGAATATTTGTGGATTGCAGAGTGAGTCACAATGCATGAAAACTGATGGCATCACCTGTCATCGCGACAGAAACACTCATGGGTTTTCAACAAGGTCAGAGGTCAGCGAGCTGTGGATAACACCACTATATTATTTTACTCTATTTGTCCTTGAAACTTTGTTTAATAGGAGCATCAGTGGTAAACACAACAGGCCCCTTTATGGCCTCTGCACCTGGGGTCTTGGTGCAGACCCGATAATGGGTCACTTGAGATTTGGAGCGGGACCTCAAATTCTCCCAGCAGAAAACGGCATCACAGAGAAAACGTGAGGAGATGAAGACGGCGCAGAGCGACAGTCTGCCCACTTACATTTCCTAACAGTGTTTCAGTTGCACTAAACACATAATGAAGCCAGAGTCATGAACAGAGGGTGGACTTTAAAAACAGGCGTGTAATCCTTTAAATGACACGTTAATACACGGCCCTAAACTTACATATAGGAAAAGGAAACAAACCAAAGTGGCACATGCAGATGGTCAGCAGGACAAACACACCCTGATGTGTGTGCGCACAAACACACAGCCCATCAGATGGGACTGCTCAGCAGGACACACCCTCCTCTGGGGACCTGTCTGGCTGTCCCCACTCTCTACAAAGCAAAGATCTCCCCGGAGACTCTGTGGAAGGCAGAGCAGGAGGAGGAGCTGGGGGGGTTGGTACGCACACACACCACGCCCCCACCCACACACCTCCCATACCCCATCATTATTGTCCCAACCAGTCCACGAGGGGACTAGAAGAGAAACAGTGCCGTCCCCTCCTCCCCCGTCCCTTTTCCATCCACTGCTGCCCCCCCCCCGATAGCACTGTGCAATTAGTGGCTCGGCACTCTTGTCTCCTCGAACAGACTCGCTAGCTTTCATCCTCAGAAATGTGTACATACATGTCTCCATAAGTGCACTGCCATCTCCCAGAGTGTGTCTGTGTTTGCTGTGGTGTATTAGAGATCTGACAAACTGGGGGCACACCCAAAATACCGAACGGCGTGACCCTGCCTTCTACATCCATCTCTCATCTTTCCCAGTCTATCCATCACTCCCTTGCTCCCTAAACTAAACTGCTGTGACGAGCCCCCTGGCGAAAGCGACACTGTAATTATGTTAACATGCCAATGTGACTGCTTCCTGTCTGGAAGAACTGTATCTCCTGCTCCCGAGGGCATCCTCCTATTGGCTGGAAAGTTCTTTTGGCACCTACTTCAGAGAGAAGAATGCTTTCTCGTGCTGTGCCCTCTAAACAATGTGCTTTTAGGTGGTTTATTCTTAAGTCTTTGAAATGAGTGAGAGGAAAGTGTCTCCAACTTGAAATGATATGACAGCTAAAGACGCTGCACTACCAGACGAGGTCGGGTCATGCATGTCCCATGTAAGCTACACTGCACCGCAGCCAAACGTTGTAACATTGCTCTAAGCCAGGGCTGTCCAACTCCAGGCCTCGAGGGCCGGTGTCCCGCAGGTTTTAGACGTGTCAGCTGATTTAAATGGCTAAATGACCTCAACTGGTCTTGAGGTTCTCCAGATTCCTGGTAATGAACTCATCATGTGATTCAGGGTGAGATCTAACACCGGCCCTCGAGACCTGGAGTTGCCCACCCCTGCTCTGGGTGCTAGCTACAGCTGCTATTAGAGTAAAAAGGGTCCTTCAACCTTTGTATTTTGAGCAACTCTTGAGGCAAACTGTGCTTTTTAACGGCTCTTTTTAAAACAAACCTCTGTCGTTTGGTGCTGAGCACAGATTACACTGGCCTGCTTTGTTGCCAGATACTAATCTACAACTGTCCATCTCCTTTCACAAAGAGGGAAAACACCCAAATTATGTACCTTTAATGGTTCCTTTAAAAATAAATGGTCAGAGGGGCAGCCGTGTATATTTGTAAGACAAAGGAGCGTCACCAGATCAAGCCCTTTATAGCTGAAAATGTTTGACATGTGGATGTAAACAGGTTCAACTGCACTGCTCTCCCAGTCCAATTTAAACTTTTGCAGATGCAATCTGTTTGTTCTGTTGTCTGCTGCTTGTGTGTTATATTAATAGCCTCGTGTGCAGCATTTTCATTGTGACGTTTAGATATTGTGCAAGCTGTGACCTTCTTTAAAGTAACTGCAATCACAGCTTCCCACAGTGATGAGCGATTACTCAACGTGGAGCTATTGCGCCATTTTCAGCTGCGTATATTATATAATATTATATATATAATATATATATATTAATAGCACTTTATATAGCCTCTGTAGAAATTATCCACATATCTCACTTATCTTAACTGCACTACTGTATAGATTCTGTAAAGTTATTTATTTCATATTCTGTATAGTTTTTCATATTTATATCCTGTTCATATCCTGTACATACTTAGTTATAGAATATTCACAACATACTTCATACCGTGTACATTATAACATACCATAATAGACCCATTTCTGTAATATACTCACATATCTATATTATTGCTAATATATAAGATAAGATAAGATAAGATAAGATAACCTTTATTAGTCCCACACGTGGGAAATTTGTTTTGTCACAGCAGGAAGTGGACAGTGCAAAAGTTATGAGGCAAAAATTAGAATACAATAAGAATAAATACAGTACACAACAGTACAGAATAGAATAAAATAAAATACTATATACAGTAGAATAAAATAAAATAAATATACAATAAGATAAAAATAGAATACAAATACAAATACTATATACAACTGAGTAAAAATACTGTAATATATCTATATCACTAAAGCACTTCTGGATGGATGCAAACTGCATTTCGTTGCCCTGTACCTGTGCATGTGCAATGACAATAAAGTTGAATTCTATTCTAATCTATTCTAATATTCATCCTTCACTGGGCCTTGGTGTCTGTCTGAAACTTTAGCTCATCTACCTTCAACATCGCCGCCCCTTTTATTTACACAAACCTGACATCAAACATCAAGAATGAAATATTTGCTTTTTTTGCTGTTTTGCTTTTATTCATTTTCATTGAGCAAAGTAAATCCTCACACAGCACGAACGATGCGTCCATCATCAGGACTTCTTGCTCAGTCCTGCCCAAATATAATTACAGATTAGGGCTGATCGATATAACGATATATATCTGATGACGATATAAAAATGTTCATCGTTTCATTTTACGCTATCGTTTGTTTCATGGTGTCGCAGAATAAACCGTTTACAGCAATATTTGTTCATGGTTTTGATGTCACAGTAGTGGCTATATTCATTTCTTAAAGTTATCTCTTATATTTAATATAACCACACTACGGACGGACAAGCGCCTGTTTTTATGCGTCTCGTTAGCAACAACGATGGTAACCTCCTCAGTGACCTCCTGACCCAGTATGAACCTTCCAGATCCCTCAGGTCATCTGGATCCGGTCTTTTATCAGTTCCCAGAGTCAGAACCAGACACGGAGAAGCTGCATTCAGCTTTTATGCTCCTTATATCTGGAACAAACTCCCAGAAAGCCTCAGATCAGCTGAAACACTCAGTTTATTTAAATCCAGGTTGAAGACTCACCTGTTCTCAGCTGCATTTGAATAAAGCACCAAATCCACACTTTTAAGCTTAAATTTCAAAACTTACATTTAACTACTGATTTTATCTACTGTTCTGATTTTATCTGTTTTGATTTTATCTACTGTTTTGTTTGAATCAATTTTAAATCATGCTTTTTATTTGTTTTTGTTTCTAATGTCTCTGTAAAGCACTTTGAATCACCTTCTTGTTGAATTGTGCTGTACAAATAAACTTGCCTTGCCTAAAACCATCGCGTGTCCTCTTGTTTATTTTCCATATAAACCTTTCACAATAAAGCTCAAGATCCTGTTGAGACTTTTCAAAATAAATGTGTCGTTTCATGCATCGTTAAAACACTCGACTCCGGGTAAAGGACGCGCAGCTGGAAACACTTCACGCAAGTCGAGATTCACAGAATTTACAGAAAAAGTTACATTTTTGTGATTTATATCGTTATCAGACGATAGACGTCTGATATCGAGACCTGAGATTTTGGTCATATTGCACAGCCCTACTACAGACGCACACATATTGATTTCGTAATGTGCCAAAACACCTTTCCTCTCACCTGTGGACATAGTGTAGCTGATGAACCGAGTCGATGGCCAGCACCATCTCAGCCAGGTAGAACTTGGCCATCTCCTCCGGCAGCCGGTCCTCAAACTTGCTGAGCAGAGTCAGCAGGTCACCGCCCACATAGTAGTCCATCACCAGGTACTACAGAGACAGACGCCAACGTGTCAGACAGCAGAAACTGTGCAGCACTGCTTAGAGGCAAACTAATAAAGAGCAGCCTTTTTTGGAACAACAAGAACAAAGCTGCAAGAAATGAATCTACAGTCGTCCATCTCTTCTTTCACAAAGAGGGAAAACACCTAAATGATGTCACTTTTACAGGTCCATTTAAAAATAACTGGTCAGAGCGGCAGTCGTGTATATTTTTAAGACTTGGGGAGTGTTCGGGATAAAACATTTGCTTTGAGAATGTGGGAAATGGAATGACAGTTGTGGCATTTGAACTCAGGGTCGTGGAGAGAAGTCAGGTTAATCTTATTAAGGGACGTTACCTCATCTAACACAGACATATACAGACGTACCAGATTATTGTCATCCTGGAAGGCGTAGTGCAGGGTGGTGATCCACTGGCAGTCCCCATTCACCAACACATCCCGCTCCTCCCGGAAACATGCCGTCTGGCAAGAGATGCAACAAACCATGAATGTCACACGTACTGGAAACTACGTGAGGTCAAAGGTCCCAATCTTCTATACAAGTGTGTGCTTAAAGCTGAGAGCATGTTAGCAACTCGCCTTTGGCCTCTCGATCATTCTTACAGGGCTGGTGTAAAATCTCCCCGAGCTGCTGCTAAACACATGAAATCAGCCCCTTTCGTTTGCTCCAGGGAACGCTGGCAGTGTTGGACTCGAGTAGCTGAATAAAGCCCAAATTTAAAATTTAAGAAAAATATGATAAGACTGCTCGCCTCCACTTAGCTCACTGAACACTGGAATGTAGGGTTACAAAAAGTAGGCGTCACTACTGTACGATGCAGGTGGAGGAGGCTCCATCAGGCATCAGGTTGTCTGGACATAAATCCATCTGATGACATGTGGAGGTTCAGTTATTTAGGAAATAACCTGATTTCTTAAGCCTAATCCATCCTGCCCACCTAATATATCAGCAGCCAAATCTGCACAAATGCTTTGGTTTCTTATAAAAAGCTCCACACATCTACAGAAATAAAAACATTTTCATGTTTTACACACACCCGACCTCTCCGTGATCTTTCAATCTCAGCAGTCTGACTAAAACAGAAACCGAAACTGTTCCGGCCGCCTTCAAAGTTAAAAACCTGAAATAAAATCAGGCTCGTGTTCACGACGACAGCATGCTCGTCATGCATGTCTGTGTGTGGCTTTATGTCCTCTCCTACATCCAGGCGTTTGTGCGCACACACGTTTGGTTTGTGACGTTTGAGGCATGTAGACTGAAGACCCAGGGGACCGACAAGAATGCGAGACTGTCGGGAGAGGTCGATGAGAAAAACATGCAACAAGCAGCTCTGCAAGAACCTGCAAGTGAAGGCCTGTTCTGTGCTCAGACAGGCACTTTGTTTTTTAAATGAGTGATCAATATTTATTAATATTGTGTGTAACCAAAGATACTCACCTCTGCTCGCTTCAGCATCTCCCACTTGTTGAGAATCTTCATTGCAAAAACTTTGTCAGTGTTTTTCACTTTTACCACTGCAACCTGCAAAAAGACAAAAGAAAGCCGTTATGAGAGTGAATTTAATACTTGGTGTGACGGCGAGGCTGACGACGAATTACAAAGATCCATCCAGTTATTATCTGAGCCTCGAGGCAACAAGAAAAGAGCAGGCTGTGGATGCACAAGGATCCTTTAAGTGATCATACTAACACAGATGCACAAAACAACAATCACACAGATGTGAATAAACAGTTCAGACGTTAAGGAAAAATGTAATCTAATTACTTTAAATGATCTAGATCAGAGTCCGTGAGTATGGAGACTGAGGTCAAAGAAAAAAGAGGAAGCACAGGAAGGGATAATCATGCAACACTGGATTAAAACGAAAATAGATCCAATATGGGCCAGGAAGGGAAAATAAAGCATTGAAGGTGCGGCAGAAGAACCAGCAGCGTGGGGGGAGGGCGCAGGAAGTGACCGCAGACACTACGGTCACTTCCTTCTCTGAGACACCGTGTGGACCACAGACTTGCACAGCTGGACGCTTGAATTTTTCTATGATCAAAAAATGAAAAATTGTCTCATCAGCTGTTAAGTGCACTGATGTGATACTGCATCATGCAGAGCCGGGTTAACAACTGTAAAGTAAATAAATCTCAGCTTCGCAGCTTCTCACAGGCCAACTTTCCCGAGTGATGATTGCGACACACTGCTCTGACAAACTTGCCCCGGCCTTTACGTTTTGCCAAAAAAGGAGCTGCGCAGGCAGCTGTGCTGCGAGCTCACAGCCAAAACACATGTTCATGCAAATTTATGTCCCTGCTAATTTCTCTCCTCCTTTGTCTCCTACTTTACTGGCCCACAAAAGGAAAAAAGAAAATTTGCTTTGGCCTCGTTGACCAAATTCAAAACTAAAAACTGAGTCCACACTGAAATAAGCCTAAATGTAGAAAAAGCACAAGGACGTTATAAAAGCAGAAGAAATACAGGCCGAGACAAAGATGCAGAAAAACAGTGAAACAAACAAAGTCAGTCTGTGCAGCAGAGGGGTCTGCAGTCTATTAAATTAATGCTACTAATGCAATACAATGACAACATTCCTGCAGTGTTTGGATTTCCCCGAGTGAGCCCTCACCAGAGGAGGGGACTGCAGGAGGACAGGGCGAGCGCACTTTTCTGGCAACGTCTAGCTGTTTTTGTCCTTTCCTCCATCTCTGCTTCCTGTTCTCTTCTCCATCGTGTCCTCCCTGCCCTGCGTTTATGACTCCACTCCCCCCGTTAGTTTATCAGTAAGGACCCGACCAGAGGGGCTAACTGCATTACTCCACAGAGTAAATTACTAGTGAAACTTTGGCGAAATAACAACCGAGGTTGTGTTTACAAGCATGCGGGCTGCTGACTGGTGACTCAGTGTGACAAGCAGTTCAGAAATGTATAGCACTGACTGGCAGCCAGCAAGGAAGACATGGCGTTTAGAGTGAACGAGCTCTTCCACCCTCATCTCAGGCACTAACTACACCAGACGGAGCAGCTCTTGGCCCTTTGTGCTAAAGACGACGCACCCCAGTCCCTAATGGGAGCATCCTCACAGGCAACAGGCCAGTACAAACTGGTCCATTCATCAGGCAAACTCCACGGCGTCACGTATCTGCGCCATCTCTCTGCTGCTGCTGACAACGGGAGGATGAAATCAAAACATCCTGCGTGTTCTCCAGACCGACTCTCTGCTAACTTTACTCTGCTTCCTGTGTCTGCTACCACATCTCCTTACCACTCTGTGCTTAACATAAAAAAAGATGGCTCAAAATCATAACCAGTTATATCTGACCTGGAGCGTAGTCGTGATTATGAGCCATCATTTTTACAGCTGCTTACGGCACACACACAAAAAAGTAGATCCAGTGTAATCCATCGTTGATATTAGTTATTAGCATTACTAACAGGTGTGTCGATTAGCCTCGTTCACAGGAGTCACCACAGCGTTTAGCTCCACAGGTTTAACAGGCAGGAGGGGGCGTGTCCACCACAACTGACCAGGTGAGCTTTTATTCATGAGGGAAATGTGGAGAACACGACGCCGTGCTGAGGCCTGAAATGGGTTTATTGACATCAGGGATGTTAACGGTTAGCCAGCGAGGTGTTTGAACGTTGGGGCCCCAACTGGAAATACTAGTCGGTTAAACTAATCAGTCGTATATTATTAACGCACAATGACAGTTACGTTTTGGGTCACCCCGCTTTTCTGAGAAAATGCAAAGAATAATGCTTAATGCATTCAACCTGCAAGGCACACAGAGGGTAGCAGCATGACCGAGCCAAGCTGGCACTGTGTGCGTGTTTGAGAAGGCGGCACGCTTAAAAGAAGGCAGCATTTTAAATAGATTTTTATTTGTGAATGAGTCTAAAGACGGCTCCTAAAGACATGCAACAACTGTATGGACAGATTCCACTATTTTCCCTGCTTCCTCTGAAGGACATTCAGTTTTCCACAACCCGGTTCATCTGGTCACTACGCTCGTGATCATAGGAACAGATTGACCGGCTAATCAACAGCACTGCTTTTATACTCTTCAGCACAACAGACCATTTCACCAGTCAGTATATATCACTAATGATGTGACCTGATCACCCTCACTAACCTCTGGTGCACACCCAGTCATTTTGTTCTTGAAGCCTGAAACTGCTCAGCTCAGAAAAGAGAAACAAGGTCACTAGCAGACGTGCGAGCGGGGAAGAGTTAACGAGTTTTGACCCGGGGCAGTGGAAATAGAAGCCAGCTTCAAATGAAAGGCTTGTTTCCTTCTCCAGTTGACACAAATAAAGCGCCTGGTCACAGTTTGATGAAATAAGGTATATTTTTATGAGCCGATTAAATAGTGGAGCCACGGGACAATCACGATGTCTCCTGAGCTAATTTAATTTTTCTGCCACGCTACACCCGTAAAAACACATGTGGTTTAGTGAAAAGGCCGCTGGAGAGTTACCACGAGGTAGCTCCGTTCAGGAGTCAGGCAACATCACCGAAGCCCGAAACACAGACGCACTGCGTCACGTGACTGCACATACCAGCACTCCTACCAGCAGCTCGCCCGCATCTGATGCTGGTGCTGCCAGGAGCGCCCGCGTCCACACCGACTGACATTTCTCTCTCGTTCCGTGTATCAGAGCATCTTCAAAGGAATTCCCCAGCTTGTTTCAACAGATTTTGGATAACAATGCCAGATATGAATTGTCTGCAAGCTTGGAGCAGGGCTTACGACGATCATATCAAAGCTTCTCGTAGAAAAAGAAAGTCTGAGCATTGTCAGCTTCCATGCGAGCTTTCGTTATCCAACAGTCATCTGTCCCAACATTCCCCAGCTTTGACATCATTACCTGAAACCAGTGACAAATGCATTTCAGCTTCCCTGCGGGCACACATAAAAGAAATAAATAAACCCTCAGTGGATGGCTCCTCTGAGCTCGACTTCATTCTGTTTACAGGTTCAGTGTGAGCGAAGCTTCAACAAGCTCAGCTCGTGCTGCAAGTAGAGTCATGCTCATGTGGCGGACCAATGCGACGCGCTGCTGTTGGAATGCAGCAGAAAGAATTCAAGGTTGAAACGCCACAACACTCAGCTCGCACAACACGGGTATTAAGGGTTCAAGAGAAATATTGTCCGTTAATCACGTCGTCTCTGCCTCAGGGAGGACATTTCACACAATGATCATGTGACCAATTAGAGCCCATTACAGGTAAAGGGACAGAATCCATCTGCAGGTCTGTGCCTGCTGCAAAGGTTTGAGTGTGACATTAAAATAAGGTGTTACCTCTCCAAAGGCTCCTCGTCCAATCACTTTAAGGATCTCAAAGTCTTCCTTGTGCAGGCGCATCTGCTTCACTTTGGATGTGAAGGGTTTGGCTGGAGAGAAAGAAGACAGCGGTCAAGTCAGAAATTTAAAAAACAAAACAAAAAACACACCAGAAGAGTTTCTATGGATAACATTCTGGTGCAAGCTTTTCAATTTTGCTCTGTACAGATGTCAACCTCCAAGTAAACGGCATTCGAAGCAGCAAATAAACAGCTGGCCATTCATAACACCGTAACATAATCTAAAAATGTGGATGATGGAGACTGTCAGCATTTTATAGCCACGTTTCATGGTCATTGTGCAGTAAAGAAAACGATACACAAAGAAGAAAACCAAGATAAGGACACGATATAAACGCTGTACGAGTGACAAGTAACAGCAATCAGCAGCACCAACGTGTCACTTTAGCATTTCTAACAAACGTGGCTGGACAGGTGTGTGACATCATGGCAAAACACCGATCGACCTCAAAGGTCTGACGTCACACCGCGTCATCACGGCGTCATCGCCGAGGTGCTCGATGCAGGCAGGAAAGTGCTGCAGGGAGCCCAGAGCTCCACGTCCCTTCACCACATTGAGGACACTGGATGAAGAACTCCCGAGACCTCCACCCAATCGAATCTGCATCTAGGCGAAGCTCAGAGTCCGTGATCACAATCTGAGCGGCCAGTCTGGTTTTCCATTTCTAAATGACATCACTAATCACCTTTGGCGCTCAAAGCTGGAAGCTCTAAAGACTTGAGCCTGAAATGACCCACGCTGGTGGAAACATTTGTGTTCGTTATGTCATAACAAGAAGCAGCCACTACATTCCCACGTATAAGGCCCCGTGTTCCTCTAAATGGACTTTAAAGTGTTTGTGACCACCTGGTCTTTACAGCAGATGACAGCGGATCCAGATAGGCTGAACGATGAAGCTGGCTATTGTTAGGTTTCTGGTTGGGGGAGCTGCGAGGGATCTGTGAGGGCTGCTGACGTCCTCTCACAAAGCTAGACAGATTCCATCTAAGGCTCACAAAGTCAGCGTTTCCCTCATTTGTGGAAGGCTATTCAACCACTTCCTGGTTTACATGATCTCAGCATGCCAAGGATAACCTGGACGAGCTGAAAGTTCACCAAGGTCAGGATATTAGTTTCAGTGACGGCTTTCTGAAAAAGTTGATAGATATATGATTGTAATCAGAATTATTTATGCCTATTTCTCAACAGGGCTTCAGCAGTCTTATTAGCCACATTTAGCGAGGCTAGCATACATCCAAGTAGGCATTCGAACACGAGCGCACGTTTGATGTTTACGTACAGTCGCACTCTTGGTTAACAAAAGACCAAATCTCCATCTGATGTACAACGGGCTTGTGTCGGAGGAAGAGAGACTAATCATCAAGCTAAACTTGTCTGGTTGCTGTAACTTTACAGAACCTCCAGTGTTGGAAGAAAAGAGGACTTTCTCCCACTGAGAGACGGGGAAATGCCTGCCGATATAAAACAAACAGGTCACTCATAGCTCTGTTTTCCTCACACTCCTCCCGACTCCGCCGACAGCTGGCCTGCTGTGACCGCAGGGCAGAGAGAAAGCGAGGGCCGGAGTAGTCTTGGCACACATTTCCACAAACCTAAAACACACAAGCAACCCGGCAGTGACACTGCGTGAGGCTGGGAAATACATGTTTAATCATATCATTAATTTTCCTGCAGCGTAAGTCGACCAGAAGCACTGAGCTGAAATGTAGTGGTTGACCAACCGTGATATATTTGGAGTCAGGAACCAGCTTTCAGAAAGCAGCCAGGGAAATGCGACAAGTCTGCAGAAACGATGACAAACAAGGCTGCGACACAGCCGAATAGTTCTTTCTCACAAAGCGCTCTTGTGCGTACTTGCTTCGCTTTTTCATGCGTTATCTAACCTCCTGACAGAGCCAGCTCCAACACAAATAAAGAGCCAAGAACTCGATACGCGGCTAGAAACAACATATCCAAGCAACAGCTACGTCTGCGTATCCCACATGTGTGCAGCTACACGGTGTCCAAAGGTGCCACACTGAAAGAAAGAGCCTGGACATCACTGTGTTTGTGTGCTCGCAGCAGGCAGGCGGTGGCATCCCACTTCCTCAGGAGATGCTCCGGCAAACCACACGACCAACTGACTGAAGTCACATGTCCCCAGAAAAAACAAAATAAAAACATACGTAGGTTCGAAAACCAGTTTCAGCCAGTTTATTTTACCATTAATTTTGACCATCACCATACTGGCAGGTTCTCGTGTTTGAGGGTCAAATCAGTGGAAAACAAGAACTGGAACAAGCATCTCCACTCTGGAGACCAGCTCGACCTAAAGTGACTTCTTGAGAACAAACTAAATAGAAATGAATAAAGAAACAATAGAAACTTTTGTATGTTCTAATTATTTTCTAACTAACGTCTGAGCTCCATGAGTATGTACACACAGAGCAGCAGCAGTCACTGGTATGTGAGAACATCCAAACCAAGGTTGAGGCAGTTCACGTGAACGGTGATTGAAATGAGCTCATACGATATGATTCATTTAAGATATGATGTCCAGCTATGTGACATTTTTAATCTTGCCCTGTACGAGTGTCACGCACCAATCAGTGACTGTTTTATTCGCCACCACTCTATAGTCGCCATCACTTGGCTCCGGGCTGATGGGAATCGTGCTGTTTGCAGCAAACTGTGGTTTCAGCTGCCAAACACCATTTTACCCTCTAACCTGATGTGGCACGTTTGCCACGGTTACGATAACATCTTGCTATGAAATCTAAATTCATTTTAATTCCTGTATCAAAGGTAAACAGCCTGAGCAGCAAACAATTAGACAGGCGATTAAATCCATTTGACACGGCGTTTTTCTCTTTACTGGGAAAACACAGCGGAAGGATCCAGAACTGCTTTTACACTGTAAAGACAAAAAACCTTCATATTCAGTTTGTCGTGCATAAACTGTTTATAACTGGATCCTAACATAAATGTTGATGGTTGAATCAGCTGTCCACGCGCCCAGCAAACTCTCTGAGACCACACAACTGAAACTCACCTCCATAAAAGCTCAAATCCAGATGCGTTTGTGAAATTTTCCTGAGGACATCAGGGGGATTTGACAGCAGTGTCCCAGCTCACTACGGGAAACTCAGCCTTTCAAAGCTTCCTGTATGCTATACGTTTCCTGATCAACTCCAAAAGTTGAATCAGATTTTGGGCCGAGCCAGCTCTCTAATAAAGTTGTTCATGGCACAAAAATCAAACCAATCACATAATCTCTGAAAATAATAGCGATGTGTTCTGAAATTCTTCACGCCAGTTTCCATAGATGCAGTTATGGTTCAACACAGTGGACACAGAGGGCGTCGTGTAATGAAACCTGATGTCAGACACCACGTGTAGCTTACGTTACTCTGCCATACTGACCGGACTAACTGCTAGGATGACCACACCATCCCTCGCAGCCCACACGTCACCCGCCTTGCTTCCTCACCACTTCTACCTTCTCCAAGTTGACCCGACGAGGTAGAGTCGGAGGCCTATTTGGACTGTATTACATATAATACAGCAAAAAAGCCAAAGTCAATTCTGGCTGCACTCTACAAATGAAAGCTAACATGGCGGCCGGCCGTAGAGTAAGGGGGAGAGAGTCACGCCAGCCGAGAAGGAGAAAACACTGATTAGTAGCTGCACGCTGACTCAGGAGCTCCACTGAAGCAGCCACATGAGATACGGCTTTCATCTGTGAGCCAGGAGCCCACAGGCACCGTCCACAACAAAGCAAAACTGCAAACACGGACACAAACATGTGCACGCAGACACACAGGGCTAATTCCTCACATCTACATCTGACACATAATTGCTGACTCAGTCTTGCTTTGGCCTCGGCAGAAACTTTACAGTCAAACATATTACACGAATCGCTTCTCTGAACAGGAATCAAACAGGATAAAAACCACTTGAAAAGCAGATGGTTTATTAGTGAAAGGCCCAGATATGACTCTGTTACACTTGGCTATAATTTACACACCCGTCATAAGTTTGAGTGTTTTGGAAATAAGAGACAAATAAGGACCATTTTAGTGACCCCCCCAAATCTTCTGTTTCATAGGGGGGCGGTCTCTCTGACTGCACTCACTCATTTACACGGGGATCAGTTTGTCCATAGATCCATAAAAGTCATGCACATGCTTAAACAAAAACACATACCATAAAGTATGATCACACAACTCAAGCCACTAGCAAAGTAGACACATTAAAACATAGCAACCGTTGCTATGACGAGGTGTGGTAGGGATCCATTGCAACACTGCAAAGGTAACCGTCCGAGCCTCCAAGCCTCAGCATGACTGCAGCAATGTGTAGCTTTTTAAAATAAAGACACGTCAGTGCCATGAAATTGTCCTGCAGGAAGACAGTGAGGCGCAGGCAAACAAGTACAATGAAAGAAAAATATGCACACTACAGTGCAAACACACACACGATTTAGTAGAAGGCCTTAGGATGCAGCGAAACTGGAAAAACACGAGTGACGCCACCTAATCCACACAGCCAGACCGGTTTAGCCCAAAATGCTGAGTGCTTATCGAGCCCATCTTGTTCCAAAACCACAAGTCAGTGCTGGTTTGTGTGAAAAAGGTCGACTGTTCAGGTAGCAGCTGTCCCCCAAAAAACGCTGGACTGAGAAGACAGACGACAGCATAGACCTCCAGGCTGTGTTGGAGAGAAACGTAACTCTGGGTGTACCTGGATGCCTCTGATAGAAAATAAGCCAACCTGTGAATAAAATAATGCAAATATTTCCACTAAAGTCATATTCCTGGTTTGTTTTTGGCCTTTCCACACACTGCGGCTCAGAGCTACATACACGGGGACAAAGATTTAGACGGCGCTCATACATTACGCAGGCAGCTTCTCTACAAATGTTGTAATCCACACAAACTGAGTCTCGACTTTTTAAAGACTTCAACTGTAAAAGCATGTAAAGATTACACTGGCGACAGTCACAAAATACATTTTATATCAATAAAGTTGGATAAGATCAAACTCAGATAAGGGAAAGAGAAAAGAAGACATGCAGGACAAAATGTAAGGACACGCTGCAGGGCTTCATAAACACGTGCAAGGTCCAAAGAGGAGTGCATCACAGGAAGTCTCCCAGCAGCTTACACCAGGACAACTAAGTGATGGTTCAGGATTACCTGATCCGGCTCCAACTATAAACTTTATCAAAAGGAATATTTTTAAAAGCACGGAGGACATCAAACTGGGAGCTGGTTCCACAGGAGAGGGCTGATAGCTGGGAACTCGGTCTTCCAGTCTACTGTTGGAAACTCAGAACCACAACTGAGCCTCCAGTGCTCGGTTAGGATAGTGTGACACTATGATTTCTTAAGAATATGATGGAGCCTCATTATTCAAGGCGAAGAATTTGAAACCCGGGTCTGGAAAACCAAATTCACAGGAAAGAGCACGTTAGGCAACTGTAGGATAAAAACGTGAATAAAGACAGAAAGGAGAATGAAAACAACATTAAGTTCAGCTTGTGAGAGTAAGTGAGGCTGGCAGCACTGGGGAATAAAAACAGTGTGTGGGTAGAGAGCCAGAAAAGGCATCCCAGTCACAGGCAGCGGCTGAGCCAGTTACAGCAAGTGTCCAAACCTTGCACCCGCGACGTGCTCCAATCCCATCCCCGACCCCGGAGTGGGATTGGAGGGACATCTGGAAGCCATAATAAGTGATGTAATGACACAAAAATGCTGCTTGCAAGAGAGACAGGGGAGACAAATGAAGAGAGGCCTTTCAGTATCTGACGTGAAGAAGGAGAGCGGCATGGACAGAGACGAGCAGAAGGCTTTTCCTCCTATCTGACCAAAGTGCTGGAGAGACAAACCAACCATAACCAGTCTTCATGGACTGGAAACAAATAAGGGTAATACGAACAGGTCTGAATACTGCTGGTTATGGTTTATTTTTATCCTTATTATTAACATTTCAGAAAAGATATATTATTTAATCCCTTGATGAATATCCAAGTTTGCTCAATTAACAGTCTGTAATTTGTAATGGCAGTCAATCTGTCAGCCACTTACAGATCCCTGATCTCAGCTGGCTGTGTGTTTAAAGCACTTTCTTCTATTCCAAGGCGTGATCATTTGGACATGGAAGAACTAAAATGACCATCAGTAGTCCTCGGTCTGGAGGTCCGTGCTGGCTGGATGATCATGAGAAAGGTGGTTCAGCCCAAAAGTAGACGGGAGGAGCTTGTTAATGATCAGATTTGTGAACATCCAAAAGATTTAGCAAAGAGTTGGGATCAAATCAAATCAAGCATCAACGCGACCAGCTCCGGTGGTTCTTCCTGCACGTCAACAAAGCAGAGGCCAAAGGAACAGCACGTTAATGGAGTCATGGAGTGGCCTACCTGCCCTGCAGACCCAAACCTACAGAGAAACCTGTGCACAGAGCTGAAGCTTCTCATTGTTGAGCAGCAGTGAAGGATTGAGAGGGCTTCTGTAAAAATACAAAACCCCAAACCTGGTGACCAACTACCAGAAACGTGTGACCGCTGTGCAGCCACAACGGTTTCTTTAACATTAATAGTAGGTCACACACTCCTACTCGTTTTGTGATTGTAACTTCATACAACTCGACTGTAATGTGGAAATATTAACATTATGAATATATTAACAATATTTAATATTACGTAATATTTGGAACAAACCGTCATAGCTTTAAATTAACAGTAGGGGGCAAAAACACACCCGGGGGGGGGGGGGGGGCATAGTGTGCTCCCACACTGTATCAAAGCGCACACGAAATCATTGTGGTTCGGTTCACTATGGCTGCAAAAACCAGAAGAGACGGGATGAAGACAGGATCCTCTTAGAGCCAACATGGCTCCCTCTGTGCCTCTAACATGAGCGGGATCACTGCCTGCAGGGATAAGGATCTAAACACGGTCCTGGCTATTTTTCATACAGGTCACCTAATATACCAGCTTGCAGTTATACACGGTCACTGGTTTTTCTAAATTATTACAGATGGCATGAATACGACATCTTAGTGATGTCAGCAGAAACCCACCTCCCGTATCATCTTCCTGCTTCTGCTACTTTATCCTTGGAATGAGGTCATAAAGCCGTCATTCCCAAACAAGGTGTAATCAGCTTCTCTGTTTAAAAGTTTCCAGCTAACAACATGAAGAATGAGATATCCATCCTCTATTTTTAGGAAAATGCTGCCATTATAATCCGTTCCACACCCATCATGCCCTATTTTATATAAATAAATACAAAGCTTTGGTCTCCTACAAATAACAGCTGCCTGATTACAAAAGTACTTCCCAGTTAAATGAAGGCTGAATAAATACTATTAAGTGAGGGCTATATAAATAGTACAGCAAGGTCATCAAAGGAAAAATGAAAGCTGTGTGATTCTAATAAGCTGGTCCTTAAAAGGGAAAAGGACTCGGTGCCAGAGGCACTTCAAAAACCAACTCTTAGCAGTTTAACTGCAAGTAGCTTAAAAACATCCAGTAAATTACACAAATTACAGATGGAAACAGAACCAGGCCCCTTTCAGTCACAACCAGAGGCCCCCCAACAGATGTGCTGCCAGGCACAACCTGCCCAAAGGTTTGTGCGTCCATGCAAAGACCTCACAGGTGATGTCATGGGGCACTGAAAGAAGCCAAGAAAACAGATTTCGTGACGTATGATGCACGTTAGCTGCCACAGATGTGGGCCTACGCCACTAAGTCAATCACAAGGATCGGAAATTTAAAAAGGAGAACTAGGGGTCGCTTCCATAACACATTAACAAGCCTTTAAGCATTAAACTGTATTTAATACTAGTGTGCACACCGGCGACACCAGCATTCCCAGTGGTGTCTGCCTGCACAACCCTCCCCACTCTACCACCACCAACCTCAAATTCCACTCCATGTCGTTTTCCCTTCCCTAACATCCCGACCAGTTTCTTTTCCTTCCCATGCCTTCATCTCTACCAACATATAAGCCCCTTCTCCCTTTCCCTCCCTCTCTCTCTCTCATTCCTGGTCTTTTCCTGCTCCGTCACACTAATAAGAGGGCAGGAATGGTCAAAGGCCTTAAACTAAACAATCTGTGCCCCACAGCATTAAACACACAAACAGGATGTTCCCAAAATATTAAAAAAAACCTCAAACACCAAAGAAAAGGAGAGGGCAGGGCTTGACAAAACAATAGATCAGATCTAGTGTGTGTTACAGCTCCGAGACTGCTGCAGCGAGCATACACCCAGGCCAGGCGATGTGAGACAAGCGGAGGGCTGGGCTACATCACTTTCTGCTGGCTGTACAGGAAGTTTTCACAGGACTTCAAAGAGGTCTCCGAACCAGCACATCGACCTGTTCAACCCACACTGCAAACAAGTCGATTTACACAATTCTGTGTCAACACAGCGTCCCGATACCATCTGCAGATAAAGAGCCAATATGAAAGGAGCCTGGCAGGCTGTTACCCAGCTCGGCCGGCTCTCCTTACTGGCTGCCGCTCTGCTGGTGGTGGAAGCACCAGGTGCTGCATTGTGCCTCTGCATGGTGTTGATAGTGCACATTGATAACACAACAGGTTTTCAAGCACAGTGGTGTGCAAGTCACACATAGTCTTGATCACCTTACAACATATAATAATAACTAAATTGATGCTTAAGATGCACTGGAAATCAAGGCCACCAGTATGACTGGTAGAGATGCACCGATTGACTGGCAAGGGACAGGAACTGGACGATTTCCAGCATTCCAATCCCAGACTGGAATCTTGTCAACTTCCCATGTCTGATTGCAACATGCACACTCACAGCAACATGCTAATATTCAATTAGCATAAAAATCCCTCCCTGTGAGCGAACACAAAGTTTGCCAAAGAATAAACACGAAGCTAATCAGACACCTAAATCGACTTCACTGATCTGAACTCGGACATTTTAAAGAAGCTAACAAAGGGAAAGTGGCAAAAGCTAAAAGAAATTAAAGCTCAGAGCTAGCTACAAGTTAGCAGCTTCAGTGTAAGCAAAGGAGCAAAGAAAAAGTGTGATGTCTATAAGATACCGGAGAATGACACAAGTACTTAACTTTTGTTATGCTATACTAACCTGTTACTGCAAATAAAACTTTCATGTGCTTTTATCAAGTGGTGACAACTAAAACTAAAACATTTGTTTAGAGATGGGGAATGTTAGCCGTGAATAAAAGAGTAAATAACAGTTAAAGTTTTAATGAAGATGGGGAGAGAGAAGGATAAATCAGGTGGTTGAAAGGTACACCCGGTTAAAAAGCTCAATCCCTGGCATGTCTGTCTCCTTTTGCCAGGACAATCAGCTCTAACGGACTTAAAAACACATACATGTGATGTTTGGTCTGAACACATCTCCATGTTGGAGAGAGGTGGATGTTACCAGAGAAACCGTGACATGAATTTTACTGCCAGCACAAGACTCGTTTCTCAGTCCAAGGAACAAATGACTTTACGGCAGCCTCTTAGTGCCTGTACAGGGCAGAGCTCCCACATCGGCCTAAAAGGAAAACACTACTGGGTGGTTACAAGAAGGGCGAGATAGATGCCGAGCATGTGCTGTGGGAGTGTTCTGCAACACAGGCGGCGTTTTCCAATATCGTGTGCGTAAAAGTTCCAGTTGGCACAGCGCGCACGCAGCAATGTAACTAGACTGGGACATGGCATCAAGTTCCAGCAGCAGTTCATAAATTTCAACATCAGTTAAATTGAAGTCATCAGACACTTAAAGAAGGCAGGAATTTATTGCCAGTGGTGTTCCAGCACCAACATGTCACAACACACTGACAGATATTACAGCACACATTTCCTATTGCCTTTTCTGGGCTCCTCTCCTCCTCTTTCCAGTGCTACAGTCACTGCTAAAACAACCCAGCACTGACATTGCACCATTTAAGGCTTTGATTCCCAATGGGACCACCCATACTATAAATGGATCCACCCAAATGGATTAAGGCACCCACTTGCTTGTACTTTTCCTAAGAGCTCTAAATCAACAGCCAAGTGGCCGACAATGATGACAGCATTTAGATGGCTCTGCTACAGAATGAGAGAGACTTTCAAGTCACAGGTAAAGACAGTGAAAAGGCATGCTTAATAAAAAGAGACAGTAAAAGGAGGGAATGCAGGAAATTCTTCCACTGCCATCACCCCAAGAGCCATTTGATCTACAGACGTAAGGTCTTTTCTCCTTAGCATTAAGATGTGTTCAAGCTCTCTGGTGCCATGTATGTATCATGATGCAGGTGACCCAAGATCCCTTTCATGCGCTGCAACCCTGCCCAGGTAGGCACGTTCACGCTCATGCTCACAGGAAGAACCTGAAGCTACGGCCACGAGAAGAAAAATAGTGACAATGCCACACAAAAAAGCAGGCAAAAATTAAACCTGTTGTCATGGCAGAAAACCTGCCTCTACATCCTCTCGGACATCTCTAGGTATCCTCTGATGCTTTTTTTCAAATACTGATTCAGACTGTGCAGGAATCAATCTTCCAAGCTAACCACATCTGGCTGAAATTTAGCACCAAAGCTAAATGAATCAGCTGTCAGCGGGAGCAGACAGAAATGAACTATTGCTCCACTCGACTGAACTTTTCTACAACCATTCTCTATTTTCATGGTTTTGTAGAAAGGACAGCTCATGAAATCACTGCCAAAACCACAATGACTTAGATAATCCATATATTTACACAGGCCATTCTGTCCTCCTCCCTCTGCTACCACAGTGGATCCGTCACTACATCACTACAAAAGATATTTGCAACAATTTACAAGATTCTGTCGAATCTGAAGCTACATAGTGATCGCTTTCATTTTAGATGGTAACAATGCTCAAAACAACATGAGCCCAAGAAATGCACTCCAGTCATGTGAAACATAGCTGAAAAGACTTTAACGTGTTTCTTGTTCAACAAAGGACTCTGCAGTACATCTGCATCGTCCCCAGTGGTGCTAGTTTTTGTCATTATGCAAAAGTACTGTTTAAAGGATGGGGAAACCTGCAGTCAGCTGAGACTGAAGAAGCCACCTGAGTCAATGACCAGACGTTTGTCCCACTGAAAACGTCCATATGAACAGAATCAATTGGGGGGGGGGGGGGGGGGGGGGGGGGTCCCTCACCTGGATGACTGAGCATGCATCACGTCATTCTCAGTCATCATTTCTTTATCTAATCTCGAGATACGTCATCAAAACCAGAAACGTTGCGTTTCACTTGCAGTCCAGCAAACAAAGTAAATGAGACGACAGTTGATCACACAGTGAGAGCCTAAATAGCCCCTAATTCAAGAGCACTTTAGTTTCCAGTGTGCCCCGTCTTGTCTCTGCACCCTATTGGACCATCTGAGAAAGCAACACAAACTGATAAAATCTCAAGGATCGCTGCATAACCAGTGGGCCTCCTGTTTGTGCATCTAGACCAGCATGAGGATGAGTTCACACTAGAGCTGGGCGATAGAACGATAACGATATGTATCGCGATATAACTTTTACTCGATAGAGAAATTAAGCTATCGCGATAGACCTCGCCGCTCTTGTCCTCTTAAAAAAAAAAAAAAAAAAAAAAAAGGTCAGCCAATCCAAATTAAGTAGCGCAGAGCCGAACCAATCACAGCCGCAGCGTCACGTCGCGTGACTTGTTACGTACAGCACAAGTGCCAAGCCGCACGTGTGTTTGTTTGGGAAGCAGCCAGCGCGTAATGGAGGAAATGAGTGTGCCGACTAGAAAAATCTACCGAGCGTGACCGAAGAGAAAACAGATGATGGTTCCAACGCCGGAGAGATTGTCGAACGGAAGAGCCATAGAAGCTCCGTAGTGTGAAGGTATTTCGGCTATTTCAAGTCTGACAAAAAACAGAGTAGCTGCACTGTAAATTGTGCCGAAAGCAAGTCTGGAAATACAATAAACTGGTGCATGCGTCACACTGTGCGCCACGTTATTGTTTCGGTGAAATGAATTTCTACAATACTGTTACTGTTAATTCTACTCTCTGCAGTGTTTAAATGCTTACATATACACACAGTTACTGTCCGTCCACACATACGACTTGGTTCTGCTTCTATGCCCCAGCTTTGTTTACTTTTTCCCACCGAGGCTTCTAGACTTCTGATTGGCCAACATTTCTGCACGGTTAGGAATCTAGCGCCACCTGCTGCTTTGGCATGTTCATAGCAGCGTTTTCCTTCATTTCTGCCTTTATGTGTGGACGGGATTATTTTTCAAAAATACCCGTGTACGTGTGGACGTAGCCTCAGTCTCTGACTGGAAGCGCTAATTCGTCATTCGGCTTTTGTCAGACTAAAGTAACTGTTAAAACTGTTTGAAAAGCTCAGCTATACAACAAGGAGAGATTGAGAATTTCCTTTTAGTTCTCAGTTTATTTGATGTTGACAAAAGTTAGTCAGTTTTGTCTGTTCTTCTGTAAAACAAACTAAGATTTATTTTTAGAATTAATATTTTGTTTCTAAGTGGAATTGACAATTTAGTCTGTTTCGTTTGTTCTATTTTGAAACTTAAACGCTTTAGCGGCTGCCTTTTGTGTAGTTTGCAATATTTGCCTTTATTTATCTGAAAAAGTCTCATGTTCCTTAAGTACATCTACCCTGTTGAACTTATTATGGGAAATAAATATTTAAATAAAAACAAGCTGCTGATTATTTCACATTTTACTTGTGAGCAACGGCACATTTAAATCTTACAAATATAGTTATTTGGCTTATATCATGATAGATATCGTTATCGCCTGAAATGAAAAAAACATATCGTGATATGAAAAAATCTCATATCGCCCAGCTCTAGTTCACACCAAAGCAAAATCCAAAAAATACAGTTTAAAACACAGAAAAGTTCTTTGTCAAGTTACAAAGTAAGTCATTGCTAGAGCCCCAACACTGTGCCACAGTCTTGTAGTCCAGATGGTGGCCCCTCCGTTTTCAAGTGAATATTGGGAAGGCTGTAATGTTAACAAACTGAAATAAGGAGAAAACCACGAAATTACGGCTTTCTGCTCCCAAAATAAATGGAGGGGACTGAAGTGCTATATATACACACACACTTCCCACTGCTGCAGCCATGCACAACAGACACTTTCTAGGCCACAACCAGTCGCGTTCACTGCGAAAAATACTAGCTCTGCTACTAATTATAACCTCCAGTAGAAAGGTGTCGGTGCTGGGACTTGTAACCAAAAGCATGCTGAAAATATTCATCTGGCAACAGCTGGGCAAGTTAGGACGTGCTGCTGTTCAGAGCCGAGGGAAGGTACGCGTATGACCATCACCGAGGGATGAGCGGTGAGGATGAGGCAGGGCTGGGTGTTTCCCAAGCCATTATTACAGAGACTAACCAGGTTCATATTACAAATGATCAAAGTAAGCAGAGATTAATATGAGCTAATAATCCTTTAAATGTCTTGCAGAACAAACCAGACTTCTTGCATAATTCATAATTTATTTAGGCACAAAATCACTACACTAAATTAATTCAATTAACCTGAAAACCAATTATAGGATCTATCCAACAGTTAACCAGGCAAGGAAGCTCAGGTCTGATCCATTTAGGAATTCTCCATGAGCTCAAGCTCGGCACTGTAAGCTGTGAGAACAAACAGCGGCTGCACAATAGCCGTCAGACACTTAGATAACAGTTACAGGGCTAATGACCTCACTGATAAGGAGATTGAGTCAGGCTACATACAGCGGGGACGGCCACTTGTTCTGACGAGGATGCGAGACAACCCCAGGTGATCGCCGGCACCGAATCTCTCAACATGCTGATAACCGCAGGCTGCACAGTGCCGGACGTAGCGTGGAGTACCACCAGGTACTGCTCCACCTCCACACACCTGCAGTGGGTGCGCACAGGCTGAGGGTCACGTTCCTGTCTCCCATCATCCTTTTACTGCTGGGTGGACTCATCAATGTGAGAGAAACAACCTGGGTTTCTAATGGAGAACGAGGCCACTGACAGAAGAAGCCGACTTTATTTGGAAAAGCAGAGGAAACACAGATAAAGCGGATGTTGCTGATACCGCCCATAGAAAGCTATTCAAGTCTATTGGAAACCATTAGACCTCGTCACACGTGAGGGACTTTCAAATCTATGAAATATTTGAAATTTTAAAACAAAGCAAAGCCTCCATCAAGGATCTGTGGTTACGGCCAGCTTACTGTCTGCTCAACACCCCAACCAAAGGGCAACTGTTCAGTTACTTAGAGTCTGTCTTTACAAAAGCCTATAAAAGTCTTTCTTCTTCTTCAGCATATAAACGTTTACAAGCATCAAGTCAGAAGAATGCTCGCTTCAAGTTAAATGGTTCGGAGAAATAGAACAGCCTGTTTCGCGAATGCCTAAGCCAAGGCCCAGCATTAAATAAATAAGGATTATTTTAAAACCTGAAAAGATGAAAGTCCCAGAATCATACTCAAAATATGGAGTTGAAAAAACAATGTAAAAATAGTGTCAGTTTAATTGAACCAAATGGCCAACAAAGTTTTGTGATTTTACAGAGACTCTAATGTACTAATGAGTCCAAACGAACTTTTGTCCCAAGGAACTGCTGAGCTTGTGAGAACGGTTTGGATGGGGAGAGGATATGACTGCTGTAGGGATGAGGACAAAGTATTTAAACTGTCCAACAGTATCAGGAGGGAAAAACCTCACGGATTTCACAGTTGCTTGCTACAAACGCTACACACTCTTTCTAATAAAAGCCCAAGCTGAGAAATATTTGATATACATGACGTTTCCTTCTAATAAACATGTGTCGCCTTTAAAATCTGTCCAATCAATGAACAGGAAGGAAAAATGAGTGAAGCACCTAATTGGTCTTGTTTTAACTGCACGAGGGGAGAAAAAAATGGATTTGGGGTGATGCCCAATTGTTTTGTCTGTATGCTGACCTTCAGCAGAGGGAGGAAACGGTGTGAGGCAGCTGTCTATATATAGAGGTGAACAACAGAGACGACTCAGTGGAAAACAATTGAGATGACAATCAGTTCGACCGCAGGATTTCCACCAGAGGCTTCTCAGGAGAGGGACGGCGCAGGACGGCGTGGTGGGCTGTGGGCTCGTCAAACCACAAAGAATTCATTTTAATGTTTGGGGCAATTTTAAGACGTCTATTTACAGTCAGTCTCTCGGTTGTGTGCATTACAGGTCACAAACCCATTCTCACACACTTATCCACAAAACCACCAAATCACTGTGTGTGGAACAAACAGGCTTATGAGACACTGGGTAACCAGACTGCCCAGCATTGCACAGACGCTTTGTTTTATCATCGAGAATTCGCCCAGACAACGAATCAGCTGCACGCAAGCTCCACCGGCCTGAATGACCGCCATTCAGGTGGAAGATGGAGAATTGTGCTGACGAGCTGCTGACATTATTTGACTCATGCGTCTCCGAAGGCAGGAGGTCAGAACGACGAGTGCGAGAGACATAAATGCATAAAGCAGTGTAGATATTAAAGACAGGCCTAAAAATAGGCAGGTCACTGTCAAATTCGCCACCACGCTACGAGCCAAGGTCAACACTTGATCAGTGTCAGCAAGCAGCACGGAGGCACAAAGAACGACAACTACAACCGATACGAGCCAGCTCTGTGGGCTCCCCTAATCTATTTCAACTATTTCAATTTGTCCTCATTGCTCGTGCTCTCATCATCGTCGCCTAATTTGTCACATTCCCCCCTCTCATTATCCAGTTACGAAGATTGAGCCGAAATACCACAAATTGCAAGACTGAATGCTTATGTGTCCCAGAGTGGTCTGACTAAGCACACACGACTGACAGCGTCCATCGTTTGGAAACGGGGGGGGGAAAGCCGATCGAGGAACTTTAACACATACCATCACGGACAAACGAGCTACAGTGAGATGTTCAGTGAATCCACTGAGTCATGTGTGGGTGGGAGTATTAATGTATGGGACAAGGAGCGGGTGAATAAGAGAAATTCAGCATTACTCGTAGCTCACTGAGTGCAGTGTGTTATCATGCCGATCAAACTACAGCACAATTAGCTCGATTACTGTTTTTGACCGTTATCCACCAGCTGCATTCCTTGGCTACAGTAGAGAAGATGCTGATGTGCGATATGATGCATATATGTGCAACATAATGCTTATTAATTTCCACTGTTTGGCTATGCGCCTCTATACTTTTATAAGTCTGTATAATTTTCTTTAACTCTCATTTCCAGCTCCAGTAGAGTCGAATCCTGGACTCTACTGGAGTAGTTTTGTATCCTGGCAGTTAAAAAGAATCCTTTATCTTATACTGGACCTTGGTGCAACCCCTCAGTAGGGCTGGGCCATATCATACCGTTCACGGTAATACCGGTACAATGTTAGCCAACGATAAGAAAATGAAATATTGCGATAGAATATGGGTAAAACGCGCATGCGCAGTGCCTTTGTTTTCATACGCACATGGCAAAAAATCACAGCGGCGACAGAGAATGAGAAGGGAGAAAGCGGATCGTTGAGTGACACAGATGAACCAGAACTGGTTTGTAAAAATGCTGCAGTGATGTGGAACTGGTTTGGCTTTTGTCCGTTAGATACACAACAAAGCACTATTTTTGGTAGAGCATGCCAGCGGGCCGTCGTTATTACCGTGTTTGTCAGAATAAGGTGCTCTTAAATCTGGGAGTAATCTGGGTCCTAAACTCCGCCCCTTCAGGTCCCAAAGTCAAACGAACACTGCGACATCACTGAGAGTTAAACTGTCTAAATTCTTTCATCTTTACTAAAGTGATCAGCGTTGCTGCTTTACCAGGTGTAACAATTAAGTTTAACATCCAGGCATCCATGAAAACAGAATTTATTACACTTAACGGAGTTAGAAGTTAGCAGGAAGTTAGCTCGCTAGTTTCCTAAGCATGATATAGCATGTTCTGACTGAGAGGTTTCTGAAGCATTCAAGCGTACAGCTCTGCCAACACTTCCAACATGAATGAAGACAGGAAACTAAATAGCAGTGGCGTTTGTAGGGTTACTGAAGTTGGGCTAGCTGGTATATAATGATGTGCTACGTGATTGCTAGCGACACAGCTATGTTAGCATAACATAAACACAGTGAAGCTGGAGGACGAACACTAACACTTTCCCACTAGATAAAAGTTAGCGTGAGGGTTCCTGATGGTCAGGAACAAATGCAATCGCATGGCAGGATGCTGTAAACGGACCAAACTTCAGTCAGGAGAACAACTGAGATAATCCATCCTAGGGCTGCTCAATTAATCGAATTTTAATCACGATTACGATCTGGGCTTTCAACGATCATTAAAAATGACTGAGCCGATTATTAGCCCCTCCCTCATTTATCCGCGACACCTTAAAGGCCGGTCCGTGAAAATATTGTCGGGCATAAACCGTCCGTGGCGCAAAAAAGGTTGGAGACCGCTGATTAAGAGGACCCGAGGGAAGCTCGGAAAGCTAAGCAGAAGTTATTTGGAGAGGAGAGTGACTGCCGTTGGTTGAAAAGAGTTTAAAAAAAAAAAAAAAACTTCAGTGGTGTTGCACACTATGTTATATTATTTTTTTAAAGTCATTGTTAACCCTTTAAAGCCGGTCAGAGCAGCACGCTCCATTTTGCGTAACTATTTTTAAATCCCTGTAGAACCTGAACCGTGTAAGCTAGCGCAATAATTTGTTTTGCATATGAAACCGGAGGAGTTGTACTTACATCTGATGCCATCAGCTTGTCCTCGGTCACGGTTTCCTTCCGCATAAAGCTTTGCAAAAATTGCATAAAAAGCGCTTGCAGCAACAAAAACATAATATTCCAGAAACACGCTTTGCCGTTCCTATCAGCTGTTCGTAACACTTCCCACAGTGAAATGATGCACCTGCTGTTTTCTTTGCAAATTTGCATCATAGGATTGTTTTGTTTTTCCTGCAGTATATAAAAATTGCTGTATCTCCAAAATAAAACTATGAAGACACTCAAAATAAATTTCCTGTGGTGGGAAACTATTTTTTGCAACTTTATTGTATTTAAAGTTTTGAGGGATAAACCTCTTAAACTTCTCCAAGTAGAAATATATGTAAACAAAACAAAAGCGATTTTCAATTTTTTTGTAGTTTATTGCACTTTTTTGCAATTTATGTAATTACTATGCACTTAATGCATACATATTATTAAAATATGGGCTATAACAGTTGTATAGCAACTTGAAATGCTCCCACAAATGGCACTACAGCATGTAAAAAAAATAAATAAAAATAATATAAGCTCTGGTGGACTTGGTTCTATAGTAGGTCTTAAAGGGTTAAATAAATATCGTCAAATAATCGTCATCTCAATTTCAGTGAAAATAATCGTGATTATCATTTTTGCCATAATCGAGCAGCCCTAATCCATCCACAATACAAGGTTAGTCATTAATATACTGCAACAACATGGGAATAGAGCAGCTGATAGAGAATTCAACATTAATGAATCAATGGTACAGAAGTGGAGGAAGCAAGAAGAATGAGTTTAATAAAGTTTGATTTATCTGACTGCTTTGTTTCGCTTAATGTGTCTTATAATCCCGTGCACCTTATGGTCCAAAAAATACATATTTGACTTTTTTATTTGGCACACTGCAGTTTAATGTTGCAAAGCACCTCTTTTTAACTTCAGTGGATATTATACATGGTTATGCTCAGGATATGTCAGCACATTTCTACTGGAAATGCCTTTTGGTTAAACTTTCAGCAAGGAATTTGCATATGCACTGTTAAATGTTTATATAACTTTAATGCACATAAAAAACAGCTGCCTGTTTAAGTGAAAATCAGTGGGTGGAGCCCTGCTCTACCCTCAGTTCATCAAAGTTATTTTAATCCAGCTTTGTTCTGATTGGCTGCCCCTCCTAACCAGAACATTTGATGTCTTAGTAACATCATACAGAACAAAGAATTAAAAAACAAACAAACCTTTGAAACGCGCCTAAGGATCGCAGTAATTACCTGCACGTACACCAACTTCATTATCTGAAAATGTGGTCATATTTATTATAAGCATCCACCACTGTAATAGTACCTAATAGAAAAAATCCCTATTAAAATCAGTTACTTTGAAAACAGCAAGGAGTGGATAAAAATGTCGCTACATTTCTCAGCAACTGTGGGATTTCATAGCCTGGCTGTAAGCGGCTGCAGCACTGTTCTAACACTCTTGCTAATTTGGCCCCTGGTGTGTTCAGTCCTTATTTAGTCTGAGCAAATTCAGAGGGCAAATACCAATCCTCTCTCTTTGGCATGAAGTCCCCTTTTACAAATATGACAGCATGCAATAAAGGATCAAAGTGTGTGCTTTAGCAGGGATGCAGCTCGGCTCCGTCCTGTCAAGATGCTGAAGGTTGTCTACATTGTCAGCTTCTACACATGTGGTGCTTTATGCACTTCATGTTAAGGTAAAGTGTGCAAACATATCCTGAGAAAGAGAGGAGTATGAACAAATATGCACAGCGCGTAGCACTGCTGCCCTGCACAGACACAAGCAAAGCCAGCAGTCTCTGTCACCAGGCAAAGCTGGGATGCAGCAGTCTGGGGGGGAGGAAAGAGCAAACAGGGCGAGAAACAGGAGGTGAGGAAAAGAGGAGAGGATACTGAGGCAAAGGGAATATTGTGCTGTAAAAGTGTGGAGCACTGGACTGAATAAAGCAGTGAAAGAAAGTGAGAGCTGACAGAGAGAGGGGAGCAGAGCAAATGTGCGAGTGGTGCTGGTGGACAAAAAGCCAGACCTGGCTTCATCGAAACAGCTGCCGCTCTCCCCAACGTTGCACCTCAGCTCCAAATTCCACAGGCAGCCCGGCCGTGAGGGGCTGGGGCCTGAGTCAGCGCTTTTTACACAGAGCTGAGCCCTCTGCTCAAAGCAGCCGGGGGACAACAGAGTCCTGCAGCAGCCACGTTAGTCAAAGGTGCTGCACTCGAACCATCAACTGATTTCATTTGGTTTTTCATGAAATAACCAACGAAAAGCTTTTTAAACTCCAATTATTGCATAAAAATTACATTTTCAGCTACTAATGCTGTAGTACCATTACATAAAAGGTAAATAGCCTGTATTTGTGTAGCGCTTTACTTAGACCCCAAGGACCCCAAAGCACTTTACACTACATTCAGTCGTCCATCCATTCACACACACTCACATTCACACACGTAAAATTAAATAATGCTGCAAACGATGCATCAAAGTCAAAGGTACTGACAACAATAGTAAAAATTGGGGCTTGACGATATTTAAAATGATCAAGCTAACCCCTGACAGTGTTTACATCACAAGTCAGAGACAGCCTCCACATTATCCACGCAGCGGGGGGTTCCACGACATCGACTGGTGGCCATATCAAGAGCCACGCCGGGTTGTAACACAGCAGCAGAGCAAAATAAAAACTACACTAGCAATACCTCAGGGACGACTGAAAACTAGTCCGCAGCGTCACCGAAACACAACTTGTGACGTGACGCTGCGGTGGGACTCTCGTCATGGCACTGATTGCCTAATTGTTCCTCCTGCCACAGCTGGTGCAATAACCAATAAATAACATCCCAATAACTGAAGAAAAAAAAACATATCACATGCCTGAGTTTGGATGCCCATCTGGTTGGAATGAATTCTTACTGGGACGCGACAAATGCCGATGTTACGTTACATCCAAACTACGAGATAATAGGAAATATAAATTAGGAACACGTTCCCATTAGCAGAGCCAATGTCAAATAAACTCTTAAGAAGAAAGAATCGTTTCCCTGCTGGCAGCTAGTTCAAGCCTGGACAAGCAGAGGCTCTTGGCATCTGCCTGTACCAGGATGAGATTTTAGGCCAAATCGTCTGGCTCCTCGTCTGGATGTCAGAGAAAGATTCTGTACGAGGAGGAAAAAACAAAGGTCCAGGGAAGATCATACGCTGCAATTTTCTCCCATGTTTGTGAACTAGTAAGCAGTGACAAGGCAGCTGAGGTTAAACTAAGAGGTGTTTCTATGGTGTATTGATAGTCATGTGCTTTTGTGCTGAGGTGTTTTTTCTGTTATCAAACTGTTCTCCCACCAGGAGCTCAGTCTGAGTGGAGTTTTTTTTCTCCTCCTCTTACCTCATGTAGTGTATTTTCGTTGTTTTTCCTATCAGCCTACCTTTCTGACATGTCTCCCCAATGTGATGTTTGTGTAAAGTTGGTCAGAAGGTTCCTTTGTGAGTGCGCATGCACCATTAGCGTGCTGCCTGCTGTAACCCTAATTTCCCTCGGGATGAATAAAGTATTCTGATTCTGATTCTGATTTTGACCTGAGGTCTGAGGCAGTGGAGGGTCAAGCTGCTGGCACATCAGCCAGCTGACAGGAACATGTGGGTTTAAAAGAACAACAACGAAGAACGATGATTTTAGGCTACTTGCACCTCAGAGTTGAACTTTTCCCTCTTTGAGAATCCGACCATGCTGAATACGTATACAGAAGAACACCAACACCTTCCTTAAATATTACATAAATCATACAACACAGTGTACAAACAGTTTGAGCTGGACTGAGCAGAAAATGCATTGAGGCCAAACTGTGGCTATTGTGCATCGACTTTATGGTGGTTAAAGGTGACGTTTTCTCCAGAAGGTTTCACATCAAAGGTCTATCACAGCACAGAAGAACAGCAGTGTCGTTCGAGTGCACTGAACAACATCCACAGTTAATGTAAGACATGAAGAGACTTTCAAAATCCTTCACATAAACACTCCGTGTGGTTTTAATGAACTAGTCTTTGAAATGCGCCTCTCTAAGACCTTTTTTCCAATATCACTGCAAAATGGTTTTGTTTCCTCAGTAAGGCCGGTGACACAATTCCAGTTCAGTGAGTGAGTATGGGAAAAGACAAAACTATGCAAGCGAGCGCCTTCGCCAGCTGGCGATGGGACCGTCTCAGCTGAATGGGCTGAAAGGGGGCGAGCAGTTTTCCCCAAATTCATCCTTTGACGACATTTAAATAAAAAAACAAAGAAAAAGGGGAACACACTGTTGGTCAGTGTGTGGCGTTGATGAGTGTGACTGCTGTCCGCTCGGTAAGTCTCGCTGTTGCTGACTAATTGCTCCTCTGAGATTAAGAGTCATTACAGGAGGAGACCAACTTGTTCCCCTCAGCATGCACAGAATAACAATAAAGCATCGAGTCACACTGAAGTCTCAACAAACTCCTCTCAGCTTCAAACTGGCAGCAATTACTTAAGTAAAAGCCCTGAATGAGGTTATCTGAGCACTATGTACCAAGTATAAGACGCGATTCCTAAAAAGATGGAAATGATGACTTATTTTGTGCTAATGCAAGAAAGGCTGCACTCCAGGTCCAGCAGGAAAAGAAACATGATGAGCCAAAAGCCGAACAGCTTCATTTTCATTTAGTCTGCAAACACTGGCTGCAGTGATGGACAGACAGCTGAATGGGGAGGTCAGCCAAAGCCAACTAGCAGCCACTGTGAGGGGAGGAACAGAAGAAAGGAAAAGATGTGAAAATGAGGAGAAATGAAGGTGGAGAAAAGTGGAAAAAGGAGAGAGAAGGGCAGGGGGGGAGCATGTGCAGTCAGACCCCGGGGATCCTGAGAGGCGGGCTGATAAGCTCCATGCCCGTCCTCTGGGAAGCCTTCCCCTGCCACTCTCTGATGACACAACTACCAACAGGCATTTCTCTGCCTACAACGCTCCCAACAGATTAACCAAGTGTTTCAAAGGCCAACTGTGAATATGCTGAAAATGTACAATTTCACATGTGTTACCCTGGTGAATTCCCCCAGAGTGGACTCCAAATGAAAACAAAAGCCAGCTTTGCTATCACAGGTAAGGTGAATCTCCCCATTAATGAAACGGATAAAGTTAAAGCAAGACATCAGTTAGCAATGAAATGTAAATGTTATGGAGCTCCTCTGATGACATGGTCCAAAATACTATTTCGAGGGCACGAAATGCTAATTTGTGGGCACGAAACACTTGACCAATAACCGTGATCCTTCCCAGGCCCTTGCAGTTGGTTGACAATAAAATCTATCCCGGCGTCCAGGTCGTGCTTACGTCTGTAAGCTGGGCTCGCAGTATCCTGTTTAAATGCCTCTCCGTAATAATGGTTCCTTGCATTGCAGATTTTTCAAAATGCATTTGTAGCTCATCCCCAGCCTAAAATAAAACCCAATCATACCGTCTCTGTCCACGGTGTGTAGGTTTAGCCTACTCTCATGCTTATGTCTCTACACAGCAGTCCAGGAATTGTATCAATATGATGTGTGCACGTTATCTATTTCGTTGCCACGTTATACCCAATTCGTGCCCTCAAACTAGCATTTCGTGGCCACAAATAAGTATTTCGAGGGCACGAAATAGTATTTTGTGGCTGCAATTTATTTATTTTTTTGGACCATGTCATCAGAGGGGCTCTGTAAAATGTAGAACTTCCACTCGCCAAAAATGGCAGAAATGACATCACTATGACATGATGACGATTTAACATTTTGTTAGCTTTGCTTAATCTAACCAAAGTCAGGAACAATATTCAGTAGACAGAACAGGAATCTTGGACCTCCTGTGCATACAACAGACCCGGCTGACGTTAAGCTAACTGGTTGGAGGAGGTGCTTTCGAGTTACCCAAGAATGATCTGAAAATGTAACTTTCAGCAGCAGAGCAAATTTAGCTGCGTATACAAAGCTGCCATGTTTCAGGCGCAAGGGAATTCTGTTTTTGAACTGCTCCACATTTAATTCAGACGGGGAGTAAATTAAACGTGGAGAACAAGGATACGTGGTCTAAGAAAGGGTAAGCGGTTTCCCCTTTGGGTCCAAAAACTAAGCTGCAGACAGCAGGACAGGGCAGGCCTCTCCATCATCTGTCCTTTCCAGACACGTGCTGGCATTTGTGATCACGTGAAAAAGTGACAGAAACACTAAGAGCTGATGAGAGCGAGCAAACAGGCATGTCGCTGTGAAAAAGGAATTCAGCAGAAAGGAAATAAACAGCGTGACCTTGCTGCGTCCAAAACACCAAAACGAGCCACAGAGCACACAATGACACAATGCGATACAGATGTCCCCGCTTCCTCGTATGACATCATGTACCCGCTGGGTCCGGAGCACCTCACCGAGCGGTTGTGGTTCCTTCCTGTTCACTGTGCCCGCCAAAGCCACCGGGCAGCCAGACAGGAAACGGCAGAACAGCTGCTGATCGAGGCCAAACACGATTTTAATATCTGACACAAACACTGACATTTGATACAGATTAGGGAACTTGAGTTATAAAATGCATTTTCTCCACATCACTCCTGTTTGAGGGTCAAATATTTTCTCACCCAATTACAATTTATCTCAAATTCTTCTTCAGCAACCTTTTCTGTTACTTCGTTTATTGATTCTTCATAATGTCAAAGACCCAAACCCAGATCGTCTGCACACAATAAATCACTGCTCTGTCTTTACGATCCACCACGCAGGTGATGGATCGTAAAGTAAAATAAAAACGTACATTTCCTGTGCGTGAATAAGGCCAGCTACTGCAGCACAGCTGGAACAGCAGCTTGCAATAGCTTAGTTTATGTTGCTCTGTAGAAACCTCCAGGCCTAAAAATGAAGTGCTGAAAACTGCAATCCCTCAATTGGCCACCAGAGGCAGTCTCCACAACCATAGTTTCCCGTGTTAAAACGACACCTCTTAGCCCAAATACCCATTTTGCACACAAACTAGTTTCAGTCTCAAAAGCTAATTTCCTGCTTCATGAAAACTGTACAGAGGATGATTCTCTTTATTGCATCACTGTGGTCTCTCATTTTGAATGCTGCTAATCCAAGTCACCGAACTAGCTTTGCCAACCAAGTTCATCCTAATGGACAGTGATTACTTTCCAAAGTACTTCTACCAGCTCTGCACGGGTCTGTGAGGGGGCGTGAGGACTGTACTGTTACTTATCATTTAATAAACAAACTGTGACTCAAGTAAATGAAGCCTCAGTTAACAAAATGTAGGGCAGAACAAATCCTGGCCTTGTTTATACCTTAGTAATAAGCTGATAACTCAGCACTCCCTCCTCTTATCTATATATGGTCACTCCTGACTGAGGGGAAAAACCCCAGGATGAGTTGGCCTTTATGCGCGACTCCAACTCGACGCTGATCTTTAATGCAGAGGTTGCAGTCTGAGCATGTTTGGTCCCAACCTGCAGCGGTGGAAGGGACCGAGTGTATAAACGCAGAGGCTTAGAAAGTGTTGTGAACATGGTTGTTTTTGGTGTGGTGGACACAACTTTAAACTATGTGATCCAAAAATTCTTCTTTGGAAGCAGCGTGATTTAAGTGGCGGCTCTTTCTTTAACAGCGGAAAAACAGGGAAGAACTCAGGTCTGTGCACTATGACATAGCCTAGTTAGGCAAAAAAAACCCACAATAATAAGAGTGTGTGTGTGTGTGTGTGTGTGTGTGTGTGTGTGTGTGTGTACACGCCTCCACTGCGAGCAGTGTGTGTTACACGCTGCCAAAGCCTTGCAGGGTGGAGCACACATCAGCTGCAGCTGAACAGCTGGCCACTGCAGGCTAACATCGAGTCTGGACTGAGAAAAGGTCAGGAAGCCTCCACAGTGTTTGCCAACTGTGGCCTGGCAATGCCGCCCACTCTCATTCAGCTGCCAGCCAAACCGGGGAGTGAGACTGGTGCTAAACACAAAGGAGGCGACGATGGGAGAAAAAGATCGAGCGCGCGGTGAGATTGGAAAGATCACCATCATGGGTGGGTTGGCGCCTGCCTACGTAAGCCACAGATCAATGTGAAACTAAACTGATCCGTTATTCATCTCCTGCTTGCTCCATGAAAAAGACCGTAGGTGTAGCTCAGCTGCTGAGAAAGAAGAGGAGGAGCGTTTTCTTCAAGTTAACTCTTAATCAGCTTAATCAGAAATATTTCAGCGTAATTAATTTAAAATAAGTGTGGGTGAAGAGTTGCTGGCTCAGACCGAGTTTCAGCTTCAAGTGAATAAACACACGCGCAGGCCTGAGCTGCTAGACCCAGGAAATGCTGCAATATGCAGCGTGCTTTCCCGTGTTCCCGGTGGCTGCAGGTCATGTTGGGGTCTCCATTTCAGTTGGAATGAGGTCACCCAACAAGACAAAAAGCAAACCCATTCCACGTGTTTGTCCTCTTCTTCGCTTCATAAACATCGTTGGGAAGAAAGGGGAACACTGCTGCACCTTTGTCACGGCTGTGCTGCATTAGCAAAAAGGCGCGCAGGCGCTGCGGCGTGGCTACAAAGGGCAGCTGCGAAGGTGCAGCCTCTGTGTGCCGCACAAAGGCCGAGTGCTCACAGGCTGAGGGGGTCTTAGGTTTCACTGGGCCCATCTTGAACCATTTTTCTGCATGTAGGATTAAACCGTGTTTTGAGTACGTGTTAACACCATCTTTCTGTTCCAGTCTGTTTCCTATAGAGACTCCTGTTGGTCACGTGCACTTTGGCTCCTCTGCTGAAGTACAAATAAGGAGCTATAACAGCACTGTGTCACTACTCTGGTTAGCATTTAGCTAATAAGTGTCCAAATCCTGAGAACCGCACTACATGTGCAGCAGGTGTGCTTTTTTCCTTTGACCCTGTGGCTGGGTTTTCTGCCAAGAAGAAGAAAAACATGGGAGTGGTGGCGCTCACAAAACTTTTGAGGACAAGACGAGACTTGACCTCAGTGCTACTATACTTTTTGTGTGCAGCTATGCCACAGAGGTGTGGTCTGCTGCCGTGGACGCGCGTTATCACAGGGCTAAAACCTTACACGCAGATTCCTTCCACCGAGAGGGAAGAACTATTGTCTGGACTGGCTCACTGTTACGCCGCTGTTTTTAACTACAAAAGCTGAACTGAATCACTTTCACTGGTCCATCTTGTCCATAATAAAAGACCATCTGGGAGGCAGTTTATAATGGTTTCTTCTTGGCCCTGAGCTCTTCACTGAATAACTCTTAAAAATATAAATATAGTTAAAGACTGAAAGGTGTCATTCATTGATGTGGTCACGCAGCAGCCCTTTGGATTTCATAAGGATGAGCTGATTCAACACCAACACAGTTCAAATATGGCAAATCATGTAGATGCAGCAATGATCTAGCCGACTGTTATTATTCCCGTACCACCACTCGGATAAAACACCTCCAGTTCAGCTAGTCTGGCACGCTTCAAGCCCCAGTTTGAACGGTTACGGGCTGTGAGGAAATCATAATTGACACAAAAACCACCAACGCGCTGACCAGACCAAGTCTTATTGTGGGAAACACTGAAACCTGAGCTGCTGAAATGTTGAGTGAAATTAACCAGCAGCAGCTGTGAAGTACATATGAAATATAACACAAATGTAAGAAACGTGATTATTTGCTGTCCTAGTGCGTCCAGCAGCAGGGTGTTTCTTCTGGTTCAGAAAAGCCTTTGGGCAGTAACACTGCAAATAAGCTGAACCTGTCAGTGCTGCAAATCTGTTACTTCTGATCATCTCAGACACAAAATGTCCAAACTAACATTTTAACCCCAAATTCACAAAAATAGTTACAGAAATTATTTTGTTACAGCGCTCGACGCCTTCGGCTCTGGACAGCACATGATTGGGGAAATGTTAGTTATTCTATGCAGGAAAAGAATCCCTGAGTATCGCGCTACATGTTTAATTGTTTATATATCAGAGCTGCAGATGAGCACGACAGGCAGATAAGGGACACATCCTGGACATCTGTCTGGACAGGATTTCCCTAGCCGTTTACCACTGGGGCAAACTGGTTTGACCAAAGTCCACAATGTCTTCTGCAGTCACACACTGGCATATTTACAGTGCTCGTCAGTCGTTTACATACAAGTCATCATACCGCGAATAGTGTCGGATCTCATCTGATCCACGCAGGCTCAAATATAAGAGCCTGGGAACCACCGAGGCTCACCCGGGCCACGAACTGGAAACCGTCCACAGTGAAGCAAGTTTCACATCAGCGTGGACTGACAGGGCGCCAACCAAGAAAGACGCCTCGGCTCCAAACTCAACACCTTCAAGCTCAACTGAAATTTTCAGCTCAGATGTCTTCTGGAAAAAAAGAAAACGTTTTATAGACGAGAGAGATGCTTGGACAACCACGTGTGAGGCCGCTGTCCCTTGCACTATGGTAATAGCCTTATTCTGCTACACTGCATAAAGTGGATGGAATCCAAATTTTTCAACTTCAACTCAACTGCTAGACACTGAAATCTGGACAAAGCTGGGTGTCCCAACAGGACGGCGATTCCAAATAAACAGCAAAACGAGTTTTGAAATGGTCAGCGCACGCTACCATTAAGCTTCTGGACTGGCCTTGCCAAGCCCTCGGTCTCACGCAAACTGAAAATTTGAAGACTACGCTTAAAAGCCAAGTCCATGCTAGGAAATCAACTTGTTTAAATTAAGCAATCCAGCAAGAATTGTGCCAGAAGATTGTTCACAAGTCCAAATAATTCTTATTTATATACTTAGCCTGGTGCACAACCGACCAGTGTCTGAAACCAGCCATTTTATCTGCTTTTTCCATCCCTTTAGTCCAGCGGTCTCCAACCTTTTTTGCGCCACGGACCGGTTTATGCCCAACAATATTTTCACGGACCGGCCTTTAAGGTGTCGCGGATAAATACAACAAAATAAAGCTAGTACCGGTACCGAAAAAAACAAGATTTATTCATAACACACGTGAAAAGACCCAGGGAAACAGAGTTAACGATAAAAACGATAACAAAATAACGCTGAAAACGATAAAAACCCTGAAAACCACACATTTCACACCTGAGCCTCAACTCTCGCGGCCCGGTACCAAACGACTCACGGACCGGTACCGGTACGAGGCCCGGGTCCGCTGCTTTAGCTGATTGGATGCCACTTGCAAACAGAAGGATGGAACTGCACGTGGGTAGATATTCTCTGCCAACGACAGCGCTGCATGACAGAACCATGTAAGGTCATATCTTCTCTGAGTGACATCCTTCAGAGCCCAGAGTAGAACAACTGCCGGGTCCACCGTGGTAACTGTACGTGTGCGGCAGAGGATGAGAACAATCTTAAGAGCTACCTTTGAATGGATTTTGTTGAAAGGCCCTTTTTAATTAGAACTTTACAATTAAGGCACATTTCTATTCTGGAAAGGACACCGTAGCTTTGTTTGAGCAGCCATTTCAACTTACATTATTAAAATGCATAAATTTGGAGGATTCAATATCAGTGCCTTTGGAGTGGTAAATAACAAGCAGCAACACGGGACCTCCAGGCAATTATGACAGCTTGAATCTGCATGTTGTGTCTGCTAGAGCTCAGTTTCTAGTGACAACACAGGGAAATGTCACGATGAGGTCACCACTTGGCACTCAGGCGCCTCTCCTTAAAGGCTTGGGCTCACTGGCATTGTTGCAAAGCCAACTTGATGCAGCACATCAGCTGAGAACTAGCAAAGGGGGGCAACAACTGATTGTCCTAAAGGAAACATGTTTCAGCAGAGGCACAAAAGTACCTCGTCATCCTCATGCAGACTCCCCCAAAAAACATGAACAATGGCCAAATCCAGCCACTTCCAGCCTGCACAACTGCGTTTTTAGCACAGAATAGGTTGGCCAGATGGTGGCTGGTGGGGTAGATGAACTTAGCAGCCACAGGCAAAAGATTTAACACGTGTTTAACTGCCATCCTGTCTGTCTGTGACACAGTCACTCACTGACGGGCCAAACGGCTAGTCTGTCTGTAGAGGGGTTTTTTGTATTTTTAGAAACATAGACAAAAAGATTCCTGCAGATATGACACACAAGCGCTTTCCTTCTAATATGTCGCCTCATTGCCTTTTGTTTTAATCCACATTTCTGCTGTGAGGTCAATGATTTGCTCCTGCACTGCCACCCTTCTCTCAGGGCTGTAAAAGACAGCGCAGTCCAGGCAGCCAGGCATGCTCCGGCAGCTAGCTGGGCCTCTGCCCTACATAACAAAAAAAGGTGAGTCGCTCACATTCCTGCTTCATGCACAAACCAAACCCCAATGTCACACACACACACCTTCTCTTGTTGGTGTGTGTGGTCTTCCTGCTGTTCTCCCTTTCTCTAACCTTAGGGAGTCTTAAAGTTACAAAACAGCCAGAAAAAGGCAGAACCCCCCCCCCTCTGTAGAAACTAATCAAAGCATGGGCGTGTGCAAGTGATTTCTGTCTGATGGGACAACTCTACCCTTCACGTGCATACAAACCCAAGCAAACTGACATGCAAAGTAGCCGTGATGACAGGAAAGCCATCTACTTCACATTAAGTGCATTCCCACTGGAATACATGGCGGCCTGCAGGGGAGAGAACATCTTTATTGGACCCGTCCCGGAAGCATTTCAAATCCGAACAGGCCTGCTCACCAGCCGATACATCCTCTTTTATCATTGTCAGCTTGGTATTTTACAGCATCTCTGTTTTTGGTAATAAACTGGCACCTTCTGTTTTAATGTCTAACCCTCCAACATGCTTTTGTTTTTTTCCAAAACACATAAAACATTTAACTACAGGAGAGTAAAGTGGCCTTGCTTGGCCCCTTCTCTCTTTAGTTTTTAGTGCGAGCCAGTGTGTTAAGAGGAGGCCAAAGTGAGCCCTGCTGCTTCTATAAAAGGAATGTGGTGGGAGAAAGGGAGGGCCACTGCGCCAACAGTATTATTAGCTTGATCATCTTACCAAAGAAAGAAAGGGAAAATGGAGTAAATAAGAAGAATACATACCCCATTCCAAAAACTCCAGGACGTTTTTCTCCCTTCTGAGGGGGGAGTTGTTGCACTCATCATAGAGGCACACCAGGATATCCAGCAGCGTCTCCACACTCAGGCACTGGCCATTAGACTGAGCCGGCCCGTCCAGGATCAGCTTCTCCAGCTTCTTCAAACGCACCTCTCCCGACATGTTCTATTCCTTACTGTTGGCCTTTTGAAGCAATGGTGATGGATGGGGTTGGACGAGCAAACACCTCCTCGGCCTGGAAGTCAGCGCAGAGGGGGGCCTTGAAAAGTTCTCGCCACTGCACGTCTCGAAAAATAATCAAACTTTTGCGCGTTGAGGCCAAGCCGGTGCTAAATAAGCGATAAAATGCGCCTAATCATGACCTTCCTCTCGAGAGCCAGTATCTTGAAGCTGGGTGAGACGTGCAGCACTTCCCCATTTTTTAATACCTATCCCCCCAACCCCTCAAAGGGTGCATAAGAAAAGAAGTAAGCCTGTAACAGACCCTGGCTGCTCCGGGCCGGCTGATTTTGTTGGAATCGCAGCGTTAGCAGGCAGTTTTCTGCTCTCCTCTGGCGTTAAGAGAATATATATATATTTAAAATAACCTAGTCGAAGCCGTTCAGAACCTCTCCCTGAGTTGAGACAGATATTTGGGATTCTCCATTCTTGCAGCAATCCAAAAAATGCAAACCAGATCTGCAATGCTACAAAGCCCCAGCGCCCCTCCTCTGCTCCAGGAATGGAAGGGCGACAGCAGCTTAGCAGCCTGCTAGGTTAGCTGTTCAGCTAACCAGGGAGCTAACGTTAACGCTACTTTTCTCCGTTCCTTGATGCCACAACTTCCCCCTTTTCCCGGGAGTTGACATGTAACACGCAGCGTTAACACGTCTCAACCAAATGCCGTCTGTCTCTGACAATGTGTGTATATATATATATATATTTTTTTTTTTATCTAACTGCAAAATATCCCCTTGTTTTCACAACTCACTGCTGGGAGATATGTTCTTTAAATCCCAATCTTCGTCAACGTCTCTTTAGTTTCTTCACAGTTCAAACGCGATGGTTAGCCAAGAGTTCCAACCAGCCTGTAAGTTAGCCGTCAAAGGAGAAAAATGCGGCTCCTTTTTTTCTCTTATGAAGGTTGCAGAAAAGCTCGTTTCACGTCAGGGGGAAGCTGTATTCTCTAGCCTCGCTTATTCCAAATACGGGACACTGCCTAAATTCCCCCCCGTCCTTCCCTTTGCACCGCCGGTCGTTCGCTGCTTTGCCGTCTTTCCCCAGTCAGCTACCAGCGGCTCGATGCCAGAGGCTTTAAACTGAAAAGATAACCCACTATACACTGCTCTGGTGCGCTGCAGCACCGCGCTGCATTGTGGGAAAAGTGGCTCTGCTGGAAATTATGAATGGCTTACAAATAGCTCTCGTCAGAAACGTAATTATGAGTTATTGATAAATACGTACCTTCTTTTTTAACCATAGAAGATCCTTCTAGAAGTAAGTCTCTCCAGTATGCGACCAATCATCCGGACTAATGTTTCTGGGCTGTTATTTGGGGAATTATTTTTGAAATTTTATTAAATTACTTTAAGTAAAAAGTAAAATTATTAATTATCACGTTTTTAGTTAGGTTGTTGTTTTTTTTCTTTGGACGTTATACTTCTACCACCGTGTTTGCTGTTGTGGATATCTCGCGGATATTTCAGTCTCGTCTTACCAGTTTGATTTGAACACGGTGTCTCTGAACACGTTTCGACGCTGTCCAAAAAAAAGGTTATCAGTCTGTGATGTTAGGTAACGCGTTTACAGTTTCCAACTTCCACGCATGCTCGTTAATCCGCCATGTTTCCCGTGTCTCGAGACGTCCTCTATAGCTCGCGGCCTATCTACCACTGTTCTAACGTCTCTGGTCGCTGCTGCAGGCAAAATCCCAGATCATCATCATGGCGCCCGTCACAGCATCTGCTGTGCGAATGGGAGAGGCGGGGGGTGTTGATGGGAGGGGGTGTTGTCAATATTGTGAATGGGAACTGCGGGCTGTGTGCTGGTGGCGTCTTTTTCTTCACGCGGGAGTAACAATGACTGCTGTCCCTGTAACCGACCGCAAACACAGCACTTAAACGAGATACAGTCCAGCCTGCGTCAGTGCAACTGTGTCGAGTCCAGCTAGCTGTGACAGTGAGCCACCTCACACAGCCACATGCATCAAATATGACAGTCAGATTCCCCACAAACCATTATGCAATCTACCAAATGTGTCTCGCTTTTGCATTCACAGTCACACCTTAAATGTCTGACACAAAAAGGGTCTGTGTGGCACGCTCTCGCTCCCTATTTGCATAGAAACAGTGCATGGGGTTTCATGTAGTTCAGAGTCTGAACTGATCATTCCTTGTTTGGAAATGATCCCTTTAGTGCTTATCACTGCTCAAAGTGCACCCAGTAATCAATAACGGCCTAAGCAGCTGAATGTTTGGGGGAAGGGAGACGGAGAGAGAAGGAGAAGGTGTTTGAGGCCACACACCCCAACAAAGGGGAACATAAAACTTCCATACTTAAGAAAATAAATAGTTCAGGGCCCCCTGACTGTAGAAGAAAGACACGAGATGTGATGAAGTAAGCGCACAACAACGTGCCATATAAGACGCAGTCACCTGATTAAAGGGAAATCAACTCTGATGTCATATAGTAGTGGTACAATAGCTATATCAAGCTATATAGTTTATGTCTTCCATATTTCCAGCCATATCCATAATCACATACTGTGTATGCTACCATTGTATGTAGTGTGTTATCTTACTTTTTTCACTGATTGTACTTATTTGTATTTTTGTATTTCCTTCTGATATCTGTACCTGAGCTGAGGTGACGCAAAAATGTCCCCGTTGTGGGATCAATAAAGTCTTATCTTATATTCTTGTACACAACACTTAAAAGTGCCCTCTTTTCACTATTTTTCCAAACTATTTTCATTGTTTGAAAGCACGATGTCAATAAAGATTCTGATTCTGAAGCAGTGCAGTTACGTCTGAGTGCTTTTGTTAATAGACACAATTCCTCGCACAAGTGTTGTTGCTATATTTCCAACACACTTGCTGTGTTTGCTTCTGTTTGTCAGCCTGCACTGAGACTGCTGTGCTTTGATTGAGTTTTCATTGTTGATTGTTTGGAGATGTTCATCACCCTTGTTGGATTGAACAGTTAACCGAGCCCATCAGAGAGCCAATCATCAGTGTTACTCTGCACAGCTCTGCACTCTTGGCCCAGTTTGGCTGTGAAAGGGAGGAGTACACACAACCTTCACTTCCAGCAGGCGTGATGGTTGCTGGAAACGGGTCTCGTGTGTCCGCGTGGATATTACATTCAAATGTGGATCATGTGATCAGGACATTTCACGTTGAACGCGTCCGTTTGCCATTTTATCGATGCATGTTCAATCTTCACAAGTAAGCACATTTTATCAGTAAAGTTCAAAAACACACAGCACCAAATGCTTCAGGACAGCGAGCAGCTCGACCATGAAAATGAAACGATGTGTGGTGAGAAAGCAGAAATCATGTGGCGTCTGCTGAGATAATCCTGTCACAGGTCGCTCTGAGCGCTTCGCAATCTTTTTGCCAAACCCAGTGAAACCGAGCGCCTTCGGTCTCGGTGCGTTCACTGCATATACTGAGGTGTATTTGTATTACAACACTTTAACGTGGAAGGATTGTTATTATTTCTCTTTCCAAAATTGTCACTTCCTGCACTGGTAGTTTAGAAGTATGTGATGAACAGGATCTAATCAGTCTGATACGACACTCAGTCCTCATTAATATCGTGTTTGGTAGGTGAATTATGTTCATGTAAAGCGTCTATAGTTAGTTTTAAATGCTTTTAAATGCTTCTGTCCTTCAGCAGACTTGATCACATCAGAGTTTGTGTGACATGGGTCTTGAAAGTTCGTAGAAATGTGAAATCCTTCCTGGTCGACACTCGGACTCTTTTTGTCCTCGCATCAATCCGGTGTCATTTTGTCGTGAAAGAATGAATATCATGTAAAACAGCAGTGATGGTTGCTCACGGCGTACAGTGCTTTACACATCTATTAGAACACCAGCCCATGTAAGGTTTATGCAACACTTACTTGAAATCAGTGGTGCTAAACATAGGGCCCGGGGCCAGAATCTGCCCGCCAAAGCCTCCAATCCGACTGCAGGGACGACTTTGACTGCGAGGATGGATTTTTGGACTTTAAACTGTGTATTTATAACTTTTATATGACGTTTTCTGCTGACTAAGATTCCTGCATGGCCATTCATGCTACACCAAAGTATTTAAGTAATGCATAAACAAATAAATGGCAGACAACTTCCTGTTTTCCGCTGTGTACTGTGGACACTTTGGGGGGGAAAGAACATTTTCTGTGAATGAACAAAAACTGTGTTATATAAATATGATCGTTTTCAGTGATTTTACCATACCATACCATACCAACTTTATTTCTAAAGCACTTTAACATAAAACCAGAGTTTCACAAAGTGCTGTACATGTTAATAGCATACGTAAAGAAAATTAAAATGAGATACGATAAAATAAATAGATACAATAAATTGAAACATGTTAAAACAAATTGAGTCAACCCCTCTAATCAATGCCAAAGGCTTCAGCGAATAAATATGTTTTAAGAAGACTTTTAAATTCAGAGAGAGAAGAGGCCTGCCTAACATGCAAGGGCAGATCATTCCACAACTTTGGAGCAGCTACAGCAAAAGCACGATCACCTTTAAGTTTATACTTAGTTTTCGGTACCTTAAGGAGTTGCTGATTGGCGGACCTAAGGGAACGGGCAGGTGTATATGGTTGTAGTAGCTCCGAGAGGTAGGGGGGGGCCAGGCCATTAAGAGATTTAAAAGCAAATAAGAGAATTTTAAAAACAATCCTAAAATGTACAGGTAGCCAGTGGAGTGAAATTAAAATAGGGGTAATGTGCTCAAACTTTTTTGTTCCAGTTAAAAGACGTGCTGCAGCATTTTGCACAACCTGCAGGCGCCTAATGGACGCATCACTAACCCCAAAATAAAGTGCGTTACAATAATCCAGCCTAGAAGTAACAAAGGCATGGATTACTGTCTGAAAATGCTGTTTCGATAAGATAGGCTTTATTTTGGCTAATTCCCTCAAATGAAAAAAGCTAGATCTTACAACAGCTCTGACCTGGCTTTCAAGTTTAAGATTTGCCTCTATTTTAACTCCCAGATTAGTGATGACTGGTTTAACATACTGTGCCAGTGAACCAAGATCTATAATAGTGGCCTCAGAAGCGCCACCAAAAACCATCACTTCTGTTTTCTGTTCATTAAAATGTAAAAAGTTCAAAGCCATCCAAGTCCTTATTTCATCAAGGCATCTGAGCAGCGGGTCTACTGAGAAGCCATTTATCTTTTTAAGTGGGAAATAAATCTGGGAGTCATCGGCGTAGCAGTGGAAAGAAATCCCATGTTTCCTGAAAATAGACCCAAGGGGTAGGAGATATAGAGAGAAAAGAAGCGGGCCTAAAACTGAACCCTGTGGAACCCCACATTGAAGAGAAGCAGTAGAGGATACAAACTCCCCTAGTTTCACAGAGAAAGTTCGCTCTGCCAAATAGGATCTGAGCCACTGCAGTGCGGTACTCCGCATACCCACCAACTGCTCTAAACGGGAAATTAAAATATTATGATCCACTGTATCAAAAGCAGCAGTTAAATCTAACAGCACAATAATAACACAGTCACCTGAGTCATTTGCCAAAAACACATCATTAAAAACTCTTAAAAGGGCAGATTCAGTACTATGTAAAGCTTTAAAACCAGATTGGAAAACTTCTAAAATACCGTGTTCTTCTAGGAAGGACATTAATTGCTTGTAAACTACCTTTTCAAGAATCTTTGAGATAAAAGGCAGTTTGGAAATAGGTCTGTAATTCGCAATAATATCAGGATCAAGAGCAGGTTTTTTGAGTAGAGGCTGAATCACTGCATGTTTGAGATTGACAGGTACAACACCAGAGGACAGACTACTATTTACAATGGATTGTACAGCTGATGCTATAGTGAGAAAAACCTCTTTGAAAAATCGAGGAGGGAGAGCATCATAAGGGGAACCTGAGGGCTTCATGTGAGCAACCAACTCCTGCAGGCAGAGCATGGAAACTGGCTCGAACCTGTCAAAGACAGCAGAACTAGGGACAGGGGTAGAAGGGTCGGGAACGGACTGGGAAGTCTGTGCTTTGACAGATAGCACTTTATCAATAAAAAAGTGTAGGAAGTTTTCACAAATTTCCTGAGAAGATTTTACACATCTTTCATGTAGAAAAACGGACGTGTGCTGTTGAAATTCTTTATGTTCTATGCACATATCTCTGGGATTAAATGTGGTTAAATGTCACAGAAAGGCTAGTTTGACTCCTCCAGCCCACTTCAGATCACTGTGGGTTACCTGTGGCCCTTGATGTAAAACGAGTCAGCATCTCTGCTCTAAAGTGTCACAGTGACCAAAGTCATTCCTGATATTTCTGTAATGGTTAATCGACCAGTGTGCGCAAGCTGTTAAATCAAAATGCTGCTTTTAATGCCAAACTACAATTATTGCTGTTATCCATGAATTTTCACATTTACTCTTAATAAAATAAAATAAATAAGGTCATTTTAAACAAGTGCTTGACAGATTTCTGAGATATTTTTCTTGTTTTTTGACAAGGAGGTTAATAAATTTAAGCACTGCAAGTATCCTGTTAAAAGTCACGTACAATGAACAATTCAGTTCAACTGTTATGTTCACAAGTGGTCTAATTAGAATAGGACAAAGCAATAAGGGCAATAAAGAGATCTAAGTGTACATTTATTCATATATTTATTTCCTCGATGATGCTATCAATCCAAGTGTCGATGTTGCCTTCCTGCTATCTATTTAACGTCGTCATGATTATCGGATCTTTTGAACGTAGCACAGCGCAAATGGGGGTTTCGGGGTGGAAGTTTCCTTTAAAGCCTCTACGCGCTTGCGCACGGCGTCCTCTGCTGTACAAACCGTTTCAGCACAGCTACTGAAAGCCACGAGCCTTTTTGTAAGTTGCACAACAGAGCTGTTGAATTTCTTGCGTGAGATTTTCCCTCATCGGGTTGTAGATTTTGAAATATTTCCTAGGAGCCACGATGGTTCAGTCCATCACAACTGTCGATGAATTAAAAGCCAATGAAAATATGTACTGATAGTCCTAATTAAACGTGTCTGATCCCATTTGTCTGCAGCGGGGTCAACGCGCATGTCTGCGCTGACTGATCCGTCATTCGCTGTGCGAAATGCAATTAAACCGTCCTGCGGTTGGTCGACATCGCGGAGGGCAGTAACAGTATTGCCCTGCACGGGTCTAGCGCTTCGTCTTTGTCACGCACTGATCGATGATTATTGGCAGCCAGCTTTAGATCCAGACGCGTCTGCGGGAGCTGAAAGAGAAGAGCTGGTGTGGACCATTAATGTGCAAACTAGTGCGGTTCATTTCTCCAAATATTTGGCGTGGAGATAAGGCGGCCAGTAGCAGTGATTGACAATGCTCGAGCGCATCATAATGGGGCTTTTGCCGTGACCACCAACACAAGTTCAATATTGACTTTTTGGAGCATGCAGCAGCTCCGCCTTGTTCCCAGGGAGACGCGTAATAATGAGATGCTACAACATAATGCGCAAACCAAACTGCGCCTCTGCCCTCTTCCTGTATACGCATTCAAAGCAGAAACAGGGAGGTCTGATGCTGCGCAAATGGAACGGATTGACCTATAAATTGGACTGCTTTTGAATGCAAATGGGCGGATACTAATTAACACCTGCGTTGTGGATTGAAGGAGCTCGTTGGGCCTTTGATTGAAAAGAAATGGCACCTATGAGTGTATGAGATGCGGCTTTGAACTAGGCAGCTCGTCTCTGAGCGTCATGGGAAGGAAGGAGGACTGAGAAATATCACACAAAGGCCATCTTAATTTCCCAAATTAGGGGTTGTAATGTGAGGCAGAGCGGACAGCAGAGTATTTTAGGCTGTGGAGAGCAGGCACTTAGACTGGCATCTGGCTGGACTGGACAAGATTTGCTTGGAATTTACATGTCTGCTGACCACAGACAGTCTACAGGTTTGGACCTCACCCGTGGCTCTTTGTTATGGAGGATGCGCTGATTATTATCATTAGCATACACTTTTGAGCAGCTTTATCCTTCCTTCGGTGTTTGAAGGAAAACAGAAGTAACAGTATACCATCAGTGTGCACGAACAACACCACTTTATTTTATGTTCAAGATCCCTGTAACAGTCTGTGATGAGTCATAACCCTGATAAACACAAATTACATTTTTTGATTAAAATGCAACTGAAATTAAAAAAATGAAGTCAAAGGTTTGTTTGTTAATGAATTGTCAAGGAAACCATGCTTGGCATAAACTGAATGTATATTTATCCAATGGCATGGAACATTTACAGGTACATGTAATCAAATTACTTTAAGTCAGCATTTTGGGTATACTTTTTATTTTTAATTTAATCCCAGCTGTAATCTTTGAAGAAAACAAAAAAGCATTTCATATTTTGGGGAAACAAACAATTTCAAATAGTTTTTAAAGCGTGCCAGAGAAGCCGAATACAAGACGTCACCCCTCTGTGGCTCAGATGTTGGACTATTGGAGTCTAGGCTGAGTTCAGGTTAGTCGGGGTTACTTGTAATCCTCACTGAGACCTCAAAGAGTTAACAACATGTAGTTTGGGGTAATGGCTGAACATGGTCTCTTTAGACTGTTGATTAAAGCCTAATTAACGAGTCTCATCGTTTAAATGAATAAAATGAACAAAGTGTCTGGTGACTAATGTTGTTTCCACTAATTGGGTTGTAAGAATGCCACAGACGTCAAATGTCCCAACCAAAAACACAATATCTATATATACATATTAAATATCATGAAACCAAAGACTGACGCTGTTAGAATGAACTAAAATTAAGCGAGTTTCTTTTTTATTAAACAAACTGAATTTTTTAGAGTTTAGAATAAAGCAAAAGAAAAACTACAGGAAGTGATACGGTGAACTTCTAAAGCTAACTTTAATAAAATATCTGCTTATTGGGATTTTGGATATGTGCATGACCGTGCACACGTTTGTATTGTATTGTTATACCACAGTGCCATTCTGAAGCGATGAACTCTCACAGTGTGACAAATACCACACATACATATATAATAATGAAAAAAGTGCACAAAAGAACATTTTTTAAGGATAAAATCAAATCAGGAGCAAACCGAACTGCAAACCTGACCTTCATCAAAATCAGAACACAAACACAGGCGCACACGGACCCTGCCAAAGGCCCTGACTTACAACCTGACTTACAACCAGCTGCAATGCAGGATCCCGACACAGACGCACGTTTTTAGTATAACTGAAATAAACAGGATGGATCACATCTATTTGTTACCCGCTGATTATCCCTCTGCACACTTACACGTACTTTACCTTTGCACACACGCAGCCACGCCGAGCCCGTTTCCAATAAATGCATTTCAAAGATTACAACACACGTGCACCGTGTCATGTGCTACTGGGGCTCTGCCACTAATTAATAATTTGTCTTTACTGGGCAGATGCAACCTCTCGAGCTGCTACAAGCGGGTCTGGCAGTCATCTGTCATTTGCTCTTCCTGTGTGCTCCTTCAGTCTGTCTGACATCTCTAAGCAAACACGGCCAATACACAACCAGAGCCTGGAGCTTCTGGGCAGCCAGTGAGAGCAACCCTCTTCTAATGTTTGTGTGACAAAAAAGGCAAGGCAAATCCTCGCAATGGAATCAGATAATCACCAACTTGTGAAGAGCCTGCCCCAATCCACATCCACCCCCTGCCTCCCCCCACACACACTCCCTTTCTCATACAGCCCCTGGATTAAACTGTCTGTTTGGCTAATAATTTTAATCTGCTGGAGTGGACCTAGAATGGGTTACAGGGGTCCGAATAAACATCTAATCCCCTAGCGTCCCCTCCTCCCTCGAGGCCCTGCACTCCTTCTCCATGGACCCCCCACCCACTCACTCCCTTGCTTGTTATAGACTCAAGGTGAACATGCTGCTTGGTTTTAGACCCTTTTGCTGGATAAAAAAGGTTCTGCAGCCATCCAGACAGAAGTTAAGCCCATCGTGTGACAAACTGCTGCCAGACTGGGCCCAGGCTGACATTGTCCAGTGGAATGTACACATCAGAGTGTGTATGTGTGTGTGTGTGTGTGTGTGTGTGTGTGCAGACAAGGGTGCTAAGGAGGAGAGGGCACTTCAGGTTCACAGGGTCAAGTAATGTCTGTCTGAGGCACATATGTAGCTGCATAGGACACACCGTGGGAGGACAGTATTCCAATTTAAGAGAAATTAGTGTCCAGATAAAGACAGCAACGGTCATTTGTTCAACTTAACCAAAAAAGCTCTTCAGCACTTCAAATACGACAAGCTTGCTACAAATAAAACCCTTCTTCTCCACAGTGTTCTTCTTTTCAAAATCAAGTAAAAGCAAAAATATAAGCACATAAAACAAAGATCACGTGATTGTCTTGTCACTTAAATACACAGCAAGAAACGGATTTTAAAGAAATCCTCCTTCTGGCCACATCAAACATAACTGCGGTGAAATTACACGGATGGCCCTCAAGTCTTAATTGTTGCTGTTTGAAGTATGGCCACTTAGATATCCTGTTTAGGATGGGGCTGTATTGTCGCACCTTTGTTCTGATAAGGGTCCCTGCCCCCATCGACAAAGTGCGAAAGACGGGGAGGACCCGCAACAATATAAGGGACCAGAGGAGTGTCAGAGGGACACACTCTGTCTCTCCTGCGCTACTGTGCTGCCGTCTGTCACACTGAAGTTTCCTTCTCTCTCTCTTTCGTCATGGATTTCCTTCGGGCTTGTGTCCTTTTCGCCGCTCTCTTCGGTCTCGTTAAGGCTTTTACGCATCAGGATATGAAGGACGCACTGCTACAGAAGCTTGGGATGGATGAAGTTCCTAGAATCCATAAAAGGGATGTGGAAAATCTCGTGATTCCGGCGCATATAAGAAATAAGTACACGAGCATGCTGAAGATGCACCACAGCAGGAGGCGCAGATCGTTGCCTAGTCTTGCGGGCATCCTGAAAGGAATCCCCGGCAATGCAGGTAGGCACTTTTAAATGTTTAACAAATGGAGCATGCAGATTCAAAAAAAGAAAAGAAAACGATTTTGCTGTAGAGTATTTTACGTGCATAATAGCTGTAACACCCGGTGCACTTTTACGCACCAGTGTATATTCATGAAAAACGTCATTTTAACCTTCGCAAGAGGCGAAATTGACTAAAAAGCTGGAAATGGTTTGTGTCTTAGATATTTCCGGGGAGTACGTCTACTCTGACACCAGTCGGCAACACGTGATGTTCGACATGGAGGCGAGGATCCCGGATAATAGTGAGGTGACCATGGCCGAGCTGAAGCTCTACCAGCGGGCTTCCCACCACAAACGATTCACGGTGGAGAGGAAGAGCCACCGGCCCGTCAGCAACGCCAGGGTCAGCATCTACTGGGTGGAGGTGCTGCCCAACGGATCCAACCGGACGTCGCTGGTAGATTCGCGGTAAGGGATCCGTTAAATTAGCCCCCCCCCCCCATCAACTTGCTATCTTAATTAAAAGACAGCGGTATTCTTCTCCGCTAGTTATCAGTTGGAGCTCACTTTAATGAATTGCCCCCATCGCGTTTACAGGTTGATCCCCATTCACGAGACAGGCTGGAAGAGCTTTGATGTCACCCAGGCGGTGCACTATTGGTCCAAGACACAGCAGAAGACACCTATGCACCTGGAGGTGTGGATCGAGGGCGAGAGACCTGGCAGTTATGCGGCAGAGATGGCCAAGAGTGTCCGCTTTACCACCCAGGAGCAGACGGACAACACCTTGGGAAAGCCCGAGCTCGTCCTCTACACACTCAACCTCGAAGAGTACGGGTAAGGGCGCGAAATACAGGATATTGTGTCAGTGTGACAATTAACCCTGTGCTGTTTTTACCTGTCAGCATTTGCATTCGTTAATAGAAGTGTTGCGTGGTGGCAAAGGGGCGGAGGTTTACAGATTCTCGTGCTTCAGAGAAATCTAGCAGCAAATTACAGACTGGCACTGAAGAGCACCATATGCTCTCTATCACGAATGATCCAAAGTCATTTGAAGTAATATAACCGAAAACACAAACCAGTCTATAAATTGACCACTGCATAGCAAGCACGGGCGTAGCTAAGAAATTTGGGGCCTTTGACAGCTTTTGGAGCACCTGACCCCCCCCCGCAAAACAAATCAATTAAATCGCATTACTGCTAATGCTAGCAGCTGTCAGCTAACTTTCCTTGTTTTTCGTCCTCAGCTCTCGCGGTGACTGCGACAACCAAAACAAAGACACCTGCTGCAGAGAGGAGTACTTCATCAACTTCCGCGCACTGACATGGACACAGTACTGGATCATTGAGCCGGCTGGGTACCAGGCTTTCAGGTGCGCCGGTGGCTGCAAGCAGCCCAAGCGCAACTTCGGGTACGGCGAGCGGCGGTGCACGGTGTCCGAGAGTGCGCCTTTACCCATCATGTACCTGGTGAAGAAAGGGGACTACACCGAGATAGAGGTGGCTGAATTTCCCAATATGATCGTAGAAAGGTGCGCGTGCACTTTGGACAACATCTCGATAGTATGAAGTCACGGGAAAGGCTCGTAAGAATCCAGACTGGGGGCGGGGATGTGTTCTGAGTACACGCGTGGTGTTGTTTTCAATGAAGTGTTGATATATTTAATGCACACCTGATACTTTATATTTAAAAGGACCTTTACCCGGAGTTTCAGTACTCCTGCCTAAACTCCATCTACAAGCACTTTGATATATTTTGTACATTTTGATAGTTTTTTCCTTTTTTTATACTTGAATTTGTGTGAGCTGCGTTGAGTCATTCAAATTCTGTTTGATGTGTTATATTTTCCACCTGTAAATAATATGAATGAGTTTATGTTTAGAAAATTAAAATATTTTGTCTCACTTAAAGCTCCTGGTCGCTCCTCCTCCTCCCTGCTGTCGGGCACGTCTCTCTGGCTCCATTCACATTCATGATCACATTCAAATGTAGTTACATACAGCTGCCTGTGTCTTTCGCCTTGTTGTTTGCACTTATAGGAAGTTGTAATGCGGAGCAAATCATTTGGCTAATGACTTATAACACCTGTTACACTGAGGCCACGCTGTCATGTAGGTCAAACGAGCTTTATTTGCAGTGGGAAGGAGCTACGTGGGTGCTTACAGAGAAACATGAAGTCTATTCACATGAAGCTCGTGCGTTTACAGCAGGCTTAGAGGGCCAAACATTACTAATCAGAGCCAATAGCTAATGCACTGTTTGCTGCCTGACTGGGAGGTCTTGTCATTCGCTAATATGCTGCTGATGTGGGTAAACATGCTGCAAAGACAAGCAGCTGGCTGTCTGAGTGAATATCTATCACGCACCTCAGCAGGAAAAGAAAAGGAAACACGGGTGGTACAGGAAAGACCACACATGCTTCACATGTGCATATAAACATGTTTAATAGTACTTATGCAGTATCGGCCTCACCTCTGAGATGCTTCTGTTGTTCATTCAGTCTTTTTCTTGGCCGGATTACTCGGTCAGCAGTTATCGGGACCTTTGGTGGTGCTTCATGATGTGGTCCTTCACCAATGGTGCCATTCTGCTGGAATTAAATGTCACTTTAAATGATGACATAACCACAAAAGTCCTTCCCAGTAGATACGGGGGTAACAATTCAACCTTTTACAGAAAAAAAAGATTCTGCAAGTAATTTTATATAGTGAAGTTTACAGGAAAGGAGACACGATCACTGTCAGTCATTTTAAGTGATTGTGAGCAGTGGTGGCTCAACCTTGCCTTTCACATTCACAGACACGTGGATGGTGCATGTTTTCCTTTCATGTCATTAGCGCTGTGCGAAAAGTCAAAATCGGCCACACAACAATACATTACAGTGAAAGAAGAAAAAGTGGAAGAAACTGTCTTGTTCTTAAGACAACATCAGGATGAAGTCATGATGGATGCAGCGTCTCACATGCTGGTGAGTCTGGGGGAGATGGTTTTCTTGCTGGAGGTTTGCAGTTTCTGGCTGCTCGTGTTTTGCAGCTCGGGACAGATGTCAGATGTTGCCTGCTTGTAATCACTAAGAAGCCGGGAAGACTTTGTCAGCACAAAGGTACATCCTACACTAAAACAGGAGCTTTTGGCCAGCACGGGTAAACTTTACGATTGGTGTAACCCGGGGGTGGGGAACTCCAGGCCTCGAGGGTCCCGGTGTCCCGCAGGTTTTAGATGTGTCAGCTGATTTAAACGGCTAAATGAGCTCCTCAACATGTCTTGAAGTTCTCCAGAGACCTGATAATGACCTAATCATTTGATTCAAGTATATTTAAACAAATATAAGACTGACGTGTGACAGCATGTCTGTTTCGTCTGAGCTAAATGGTAAGATCTGCAACTGAGCCTCAGGACGAGCTGCAACGCTGGAGCAAATCACACAAAGCTTTTGTGGAGGAGCACAACACTCCTTGATGTCTGCACTGCAAGGTACAAGTACCACATGATGTCACGGAGGTGGTATCTGTACCTGTTCTGGCAAAGCATCGTGCTCGGTGTTGTTAATGCACATGCTGATCTTACATGATTTTCATTTCTCTTGTTTTAAAACAATATTTTCATTTTTCCCATTTATATTAATCTGATGTTCAGATTTCTGCACTAAGTTGTTGAAAGTACTTCCAATATGAAGCAGGATTTTTGTTTACATTTTCAGCATGCATATTTGTTCAATGCAAAAAACAAACAAACAGTTTTGTTGTTAAATAAAACCAGCAAAAGTTATGATCATCATACATGTTTGTAAATTTGGTGTCAATAAGAAAAAAACTGTCTAGAAAATTCATTTCCAAATAAGGAATACGTTTACTGTGTATGCCCGATGTGGCATACGCTCCAGCGTTTTAGAACAGCCCGATTTGTCCAGTAATTTATTGCAGTTGAAGTCATTCGGTCCAGTGAACAGCTTGAACTGGTACAAAGGTAAGTGGTGAAACACCACAGGTTTAAAACAAATGATCCCAAAACTGAAACACAATGTCCGTTTCAGAACGATACAAAAAGACCTTTTTCAGGGAACAACATGGGTTAACTGTTTGAAGCTGCAGTAAAGGAGGTTGATACGGCCTTGAAAGCTGCTGCTCCAACTTTCCTGGATCACTTCAGCCCCTCTGCCTGTAGTGTTGGAGCACACTGTGGTACCAGACCCTGGACAGCATCAGCTGAGCAGTATTGTACTGCAGAAAGTGTTGGCACAGAAATGGTGAGAAAAAGGGAATTAACCGTGGAAGAGACACAGACCGCCACAGAAAAGTAGGAACGTCACAGTGTGAGTCCAGTTTCCTTCAGCATCAAAGTCACTCAGAAACAAAGTGTGACAGGAAGATGTCTGCAGAGCCAAAGACACGCCTGAGTCAGAGGACAGCAGCCGGTGTGATGGGCGGCTCACTGCACAGCAGCTTCAGGCACAGAGTGAGTCTCAGTTTCAGGTGTGAGGAGAGGACGAGCTGCAGCAAGAAAGCCAAGATGGCTTTCACTATTACTGTAAACCTGTCAGCTGTTACTTATGGTGCATAAGATTCATAACACATTTCCTGCAACAGTATTAGCTAGACTCTGGTCTGTTTCAGGCACTTTTTGGGAAATGTGTTAAAAGTTGTCTTTGCTGCAGAATAAGTAGTTTGTGCAGTCATTGCATGTGTTCACAAAGTGAATGTTGTTAGCTTGATGGTTGTTTCCAGTTTTTCACTTTGAGAATCCTGCTTTGCTAAAGCTCTTATTACAAACACCTACAAGCTGAACAAAACTGTTTTTGCAGTTTTGTGCAAGATGGTCTGCACAAAACTGCCAGTCAAGGATGTCATTTCTAGCAGGACAGTGGGTGCAAACATAAAGCCAAAGGTAACCACTAAATGACTTATGTTAGATTATATATATATATTCTTAGGGTCAGTCCAGGCAGTGCACAGGTTGGTCAGTCTGGTCTTGCTTGGTCTACCAGTAGCTGGTGTTTTGCGCCTCTGGTATTCTTGCCCATCCCTTTCTGTGCCTCACTCATGTATTGATCCATGTGCCTGTTCATCTTAGCCGCTACGATGCCTGACAGGAGCTTCCACGTGTTGCTGAGGCAGGTTATTGGTCGGTAGTTGGATGGGACCGGTCCCTTCTTGGGGTCCTTGGGGATCAGGACCGTCCGACCTTCGGTTAGCCATTCCGGGTGTCTCTCGTTAACTAGCAGCTGGTTCATTTGTGCTGCCAGACGCTCGTGGAGTGCAGTCAGCTTCTTCAGCCAGTAGGCGTGAACCATGTTGGGCCCTGGTGCTGTCCATCTCTTCATACTGGAGACCCTTTCTTGGATATCTGCCACTGTGATGGTTACTGACCCTGTTCAGGGAGGTCGCTGTGGTCTGCCCTCAGATCCTCTAGCCACTGAGCATTGCCGTTATGGGTTGCATCCTTCTCCCATATGCTCTTCCAGTATTGCTCCGTCTCCAGCCTTGGTGGTGCTGTTCTCTTATTGTTCCCTTGCCACTGAGAGTACACCTTTGCTGGTTCTGTGGAGAACAGCTGGTTTATTCTCCTGCCTTTGATCTCTCTGGTGTACCTCTTCAAGCGGCTGGCCAAGGCTGTGAGTCGTTGCAGAGCCTTCATCAGGAACTCAATGGGGATGTGGCGCACAACAATGGGCCACATTCAAGCCCATAGCACCAGTCACCATCAAGTGCGGGATCTACCGAGGAGATGCTCTGTGCCCACTGCTGCTCTGCACAGGCCTGAACCCCTCAGTGAGGTCAGTGACCAGACTGGCTACAGATACAGACTACAGAACGGAGCAGCTGTCAGCCACCTCCTGTACATGGATGACATCAAGCTGTATGCCAAGACTGAACGAGACATCGATTCACTGATCCACACCACCAGGATATACAGCGATGACATCGGGATGTCGTTCGGACTGGAGAAGTGTAGTCACTAGAAAAGCTGCAACCACTAAGTACCTGCAGAGGGTCAGGCAAGTCCTGAGGAGTCAGCTGAATGGGAAGAACAAGATCCATCAACACCTACGCCCTGGCCGTGATCAGGTACCCTGCTGGGATAATAAGCTGGCCAAAGGAGGCGATAGAAGCTCCTGACCATGCACGGAGGGTTTCACCCCAAGTCCAGCACACTGAGGCTGTACGCTAAGTGAAGGAAGGAGGCCGGGGACTGGTGAGTGTGAGCACCACGATCCAGGATGAGACAACGAACATTCACGAATACATCACGAAGATGGCCCCAACTGACCGAGTGCTCAGTGAATACCTGACAGACAAATGGTGGTGGCTAACCAACCGGACATAGTGGTGGTAGACAAGCAGAAGAAGACGGCCGTAGTGATCGATGTAGCGGTTCCCAGTGACAGCAACATCAGGAAGAAGGAACACGAGAAGCTGGAGAAATACCAAGCGCTCAGAGAAGAGCTCGAGAGGATGTGGAGGGTGAAGTAAGTCAGGTTTATTAAGTGCTTTTCGTAGACAGGCAGTCACAAAGCGCTGCACACAAAGGTTAAAAGAAAGAAAACATTAAGTAATAAAATAGAGAATATAAAGTGTTGATTAACAGAAGGCCTGTTTAAACAAAGTTTCCACAGAGTCAACCAAACGTGAACCACAGCCTTGGTGCCACAGACTGAAAGGCTCCGCCTCTTTTCGTCTTCAGTCGTGTACGGGGAAAAACCAACAAACTCTGAGCGGAGACAACGAGCAGCAGTGAATTTTAAAAGAAGCTTGGATAAATAATCTGGGGCCATTGAGTGCTCTGTATGTTAGAACAAGAATTTTAAAGCAAATTCTAAAATCTGTTGGGAGCCGATGTAAAGAATATAAAATGGGAGTGATGCGAGCTCGCTTGCTAGAACGTGTTAGTAGCCTGGCCGCTGCATTTTGTACAGCTTGGAGGCGAGAAAGACATGATTTGTCCAGGCTGGTAAACAAGGCATTACAATAATCTGAGGTACGGTGGTCCCAGTGGCTCCAGCAGATCCCGGGAACATCGGAGATCTCTGTGCAGAAGAGCGCAGTCCTGGGAACAGCTGGGATGCTGCAGGACCCTCAGGCCTCTGGCAGAGGACCCGAGCTTGAAGGAGAGACCGGCCGCAGGCGCGAGCGGGGATTTTCTTTCTGTTATCTCTAAAGAAAAGCAGGGAAACATTTTACAGGAACTGTAACAAAACACACGGTCACTGCATACCAGCTTCTTTAACTTTAATAGAGACAAAAAAAAATACAATCCCAATTTTTCAAACACAAATATTAAAAACTGTCAGATAGAAAAGACAACAAATCTGAAAAAGCTCAGAGCTTTTGCACTGTTGGTTTAATAAAAGACCTGATATACAACCTGCAACACAAAGCGATAAAAATATAGTGTCTGTTGTATTATAGATTATACTGTAAACCCAAAGCTTGCATTCTGCTCGATTTTAATATCCAGTATAATAAAAGGTCAAACTCTCCAGACATTTAAATAGTTCATCACACAGCAGTACGTGGCAAACTAATACTTTCTTTATCACAACACATTTATTAATTCATGAACATTCGTGCATGGCTGGATTAGTGATGCATTTAGTATTTACATGTTTATTAAATAAGACGGGCAAACCAAAACAAATCTAAAGAAACTGTTGGATTGATCAGATCTATTGTAACGTTAAAAAGTCAATCTAGTGTCAAACATGATCCGGGTACCAGGTCGACGTGGAGACAGTATATGTGGAGCTGCCGTTATTGCTGGGCCACACAGTCACCAACACCAGAGCATTTAAAAAACAAACAAACAAAACACGGCGCCGTCAGAGTTGAAAGGTCGGTTCGGGCGGTCAGCCATCAAACTGTGCAGCCCTTTCTGGGTTTGCTGGTGAAAATGAGCAATCCGGCCTCCTTTTAAAAACCACTTTCTGTGCTAAACTGGCACCATCAAAACTGAGAGAGCGAGGTTTACACGAATCACCAGTACGAGGAAGAAAAGGGAAGTCGTTACCGTGGAGACGTTTATAACTGGTCAGTGCTCGGCGTTTCTCAGAAGTCTACTGCACTAAAAGGAACCGTTAATCAAGACAATCTAGGAAACAAACGATCTCCTGAGAACGTCAGTGCTCTAACTTTAATGTTTTAATAAAGACCTTAAAAAGCATAATGTATGACCAACATGGCTTCCTTCTGTCCTTAAAGATGGCTTGGCCAAAACACGTTTTCAAATTAAAAGTACTGAACAGCTGAAGGACCGGAAACAACATATCAAAGACAAGACACTTGAGGTTATTTATTAACTAATGAGGTGTTTAGCAGGGCTGATAGCAAACCAGGCCACGGCCCGTTCAAAGGTCATTTACACACCTTTGAACCAAGTCAAAAATCACAAGCCGAGAAGAATGTAAAAAAGCCAACGATGTGTTTATTGTAGCTCTGTGGAGTTTATGTTACAGGATTGATCGTGGGAACAAAAAGAAAAGCTGTAATTTCACTGCTTCAGTCTGGCTGTTTGACTCTACAGACAGGTACAGGCCAACCAGCTACCAACGCTTCCTGTAAAGAAGCCAAAGTTCCAATCAAATCATCACGTTCCTTAAACCTTTATGCAAACTACGCATAAAAAAAATATTTACAATTTGTAATACAAAAAGAAAAACAAAACAAAAACCACAGCACAGATAAAATGCACAACCCTGAAAAAAGAAAATCTCTTCAAAGCCTGCTGGGCCGACTAATCGTTTCTGGTTCCTGAAATTACAAACATGTTTTAAAAGCATTTAAAAAGGTGGAGGAGGGTAAAATATACAACAACAACAAAAGATGGCTGAATGAGGATGAACCCACACTGTGTACATCTGTGTGACGATACAGAGCTTCAGTTACAGTCGTGCTGCCTGCTCTCCTCCGATGGAATGTCGTCGCTCCGTTTAGCTTTAGTCTCGTTATCAGTCGTGAGTTTTACGATCATTAGTAAAAGTGGGTTCTAAAGGAAAGTAAGCAAACGTTGGAGTGGATGATGTTCCGTGGCTAGCGGTGGATCCCAGTGTCGCCCACCAGTCCATTAGAACAAATGTCTCAGTAATATCCAGGCTGGTACTGCTGGCTCCACGGCTTCTGGTTCCAGAACTGCACAGAACAGAACATTAACACTTTGATCCCCTGATTTATGTGTAACAACTACAAACGGCAGATGCACAAACACTGACCCCTTGCTGCCAGCTCTGGTTGAAGGCCTGGGCTTTATCCATGCCGTTCCTGTTGCCTCCATAGTTGCTGTTCTTGTTGCCAAAGTTGCCACGGCCCCCCCCTCTCTGCTGAAACTGTGCAGGAAAAACAAAGAAAAAAAAAAAAGTTGATTATGCATCAACGGACGTCAGAGGAGCAATAATTTGATCAGGAGTCATTTTGAAACCAACCTGATGGGGGTGACCCCTGTTTCCACCACGACCCATGCTAGCTCCGCCTCCTCTGCTCATGTTCCCTCTGTTCACTGGACCGCCTCTGCTCATGGGTCCTCCTCTGTGTCCCATGTTGCCCCTCATCGGGCCGCCCCTGGGGGATCCACCCAGGCTAGGAATGGGGCCGCCACCACGGTTAAAGTTTCCACGATTGGGGAATCCTCCTCTGAAGGCTGGGGGCGGCAGAAAGCCGCGAGGAGGACGGTTGAACCCCCCGCGAGGCCCGGGAGCTGCAGACAGACCAGGGTAAAGGTAAGCTTGAGCATCAACTGTGCCGTTAAGGAGCATTCATTTCCCACCCATCAATCCCACCTCCTCTGAAGTTGCCTCTGTTCTGGAAGCCTCCACGGCTGCCACCTCTCTGCCCAGGTCCGCCACCACGGGCAAACTGGTTTTTGCCACCGCGTCCAGCACCACGCTGTCCACCGCGCTGTTTAGGCGTCGTGCTCCCCTGGTTGGGCTTTTTCTCGGCAGGCAGAGCCGTCTTGCTTTCCTCTTTGTACTGCTCCAGGAGCTTGGCAGCATCATCTTTCTGCAGCTCGGCGTAGATGACCTCATTGAAGCTCTCGCCCTCCTCGGGCAGAGAGAAGAAGCCTGTAATGGAACGGAAACGATTCAATAAGAGAAGCAGCACCCAGGAATAGCTTCTGTCCAAGTGTGTGATGGACTGTAACAGGGTAAAGACAACGGTAATGCTTTTACCTTTCATTTTGAGTAAAGCATGCTCAGGCACTTCCTTGCCATCAGTCTCAACTTTCTTCTGGACTCTTTGCTTGTAGTCTTCATCAGACGGGCAGACGACTACAGCCTTGCGTTGGAAGCCTGCGAACAAACACATCTTCCTCTTCTGGCCCGGAGCAGACAGGTTGGTCTGCAAAGACAAAGAGGCTCATTTGATCAATCTATCATCAAAGACATGGTTGTGACCACACTCAGCAAGAGCCACTTACATGGTCCAGGATGTAGTTCCTCTTCTTGCGAGCAGCAATCTCAATGAATTTTCCCAAGAAGAGCGGTGCACGCTGGGAAATGGCAGTCAACTTTGTGATGTCCTTGGACTGACGCTTCATGCTGCCGATCTGCACGAAAGAAGAAAAGAGCATTTTCCTACCAACAGGGAGAAGCAGCAACTATTTCTGGGACGCTGTAACGTTGGTCTGAGTACTGACCATCATCTTTTCCACAATCGTGTCACTGCCCAGGATGTAGTACTTCCCAGGGTTCTCTTGGATATGCTTATTCACCCACGTGGTCTTCCCTGAGCCCGGCAGACCAACCATGACTATGATCTGGAAAAGAGAGAAAATTGAGATCACTATATGGAGAACTTTGATACCGCAGCGTTGCACTTTTGCATTCATGAATGAAAAACGCTCCTAAACTCTTTTACTCACCTCACAGTCAGCCTTGGTCTGCGGCCCTTTGAGTGCACGGACTCGATCACTGACAGGAATCTGCTGCAGGAAGGTGTAGCCCTGCGGCTGGGGGAAATATGGCGTCTCCAGCTGGCCAAAGTTGAACTCCACAGCGCAGTTGCGGCAGATGACGTGGGGGAAAAGGGCCCGGCCGTTCAGGGAGTCCTTGCCGACTTGGAAAGCGACAGGTGGCTCGCCTCCGTTCTTGGAGTAGGACAGCACCACCTCCTCACCTTCAAAGTCCTGCATGAATAGAGCAACACTCCAGCTTTAGTGTGTAACAAAGACATTTGCCTCAGCAGAAAGGGAAAAAGAGTCAAACTAATACTCTCATGATTCTGTTTAACGCTCTTTGCCTCTTCCATACATTACTGTTCTTCCATCTGCACACAAAGGGGAAAATTAAAAACAAACAACAATCTCATATCTTACAATTAGACAGCAGATGACATCATTCTCCTCGTAGGTCTCTCCAAACTCCTCGGTCACACAGTTGGTGGTTTTCTTGGCTTTTCCGGAGTAGGCATAGGAATGCTCTTCCTCACCTAAACACATGACAAACACTTCTGGATTAATACAGAGTGGAGGTGGTGTGTGAATCATTGGGCTGGCACTAGGCCACGCAGCGCTGCTGTGACGCAGCCAGAGCTGAAGCCATTTTGTACAAAGGTGTCATGAAGCCAACTGGCCACCAGAGGGACCCCTAGAGACACGACCTTCCTGTAAATGGATACACCCAGTACAGTTCGGTTTGTTTGTGTTTCAATACAAAGTTCACCCTCTGATGGGCTGAACTGATGTAAATGTTTAACCCAGCGGTATTCAGCCTGTATGAGTCACAGCAAATAGCTGCTGCCCTAAGATGCTGGCAGCCTTCAGAGGCCAAAACATTACAGCACACCAGTACATCCAGTGATCCTGGGAATGCATTGTGCCATGAGTAAAATGGAAAGTTACAGCGGGCTCCGCCAACACTGAGTCAGTGTGGCGTTTACAGAGTTGCGGCAAACATTGCACTGACCCAGCAGCAGTGTGCCCGTTTCCAGGGACCATCCGACTTGGACGTCATGAATCTCCATGTTCTTGCTGGAAATATGCTTCACTGGAATCTTCTCAGTGATCTGCACACACAGAAAAGCATTACCACTCGTTTCCACTGACCTCACTGAGCCATTCAGAGATTTGTGCAAGATGTGAGCATCGTTACCGTACCTTCATCTCAAAGCAGGCTTTGCCTTTGTTCACACCGTATGTAGCCTTTCCCCCAGACCACAGGTAAGCAAAGCTCTCCATGGTGAGAGACGAGGCGCTGTAGCGGTCCCGCGACACCTTAAAGTGCAGGTCAGAGTTGTCTGAACGGGCAGAAAAAGTACAAATTGAGACACGACTCTTGGACAAGACGGTACACATTTATACATCCTGAGGATGGAGGGACTGGTGAGCTAGATCACCTCTGCTGCCTTCATTAGTAGGGAGCAGAAAAACTAGTCAGGTAAAGTAACACTCGTTTTACTAACCACACTGCTGTTGGTTAACTCAACATCTGGGGAGGAAAAACCCAAAACGTTTTGATGACTACACCAGCACTGACGTACAGGTCGTGCTTCAGGACTGCGAATACTACAACCACCACGGAGAAGACAACGGGCCCATTTATAAGACTTTAGGAAATGAACACCTGGCAACGCCACAACTCAGAGCAACGCGTAAGAAAGCTGAGACGGCTTGTGCCTGCCATGTTATGCACGATTCAGCTATGCTGAAAATGTGACATTGAAGTTAATCAAATATAACATGTCTACATTTGTCCATTAGAACAAGCTCAATTCTGAAGCCGTTTTCCAGGAATGTTTCTAAGCAGTCGTTTACAGAAGGAAGCTGACAAGTCTAAAAACATCCTGTACAAAAGTAGCAAACATACAGCTATCCAGGCAGACTTTTGTGTCATCATTGTCTTCGTCTTCTTCCTCCAACGGGGGAACAGGTGACTTGGACGAGGCACTGAAAACAGATACCAAGAGTCAGTATAAGAAGGTTTGCGTCACTTTAACTGCATGGAAAATATAGATGCCTTGGGTACCACTTGGTGAAGAATATTTTAGGTAGACAGGAGAAGAAACAGACAGAGGGGAAAGCAAATAACTGAGCGAGCCTCCAGACTTTCTGGATGTTGGCTGTATTGTAGGCCTCAGCAGACACTTACCTTGCAGAATCCAGCGAAATCTAAAATGTGAAAGATACACAGAGAGAAGCACGTCCACCTGTTCTAGTATGCAAGGCTATGTGAGAGTCACAGTGATAAACTACAAGCAGACCTCTCCACTGTCAGATAAGTGCGTGTTTGTGCCTCCAGAACTGATATGGGGCAAGTTATATTTAACCTCCCCGTGTTGACTTCTAGATGAAAAGGTCACCACTAACTTTTGACTGTGTTGCTAAGCAGAATACATTGAAAGCATGTTTTAAGAGAAACCAGTGTAGTCAAAACTACAGCAACTTACCAACTCTGTAGTTCAGGAATCTCTAAATATTAAGGATGATGCTTTAGCATCACTTCACCTGCCATCATCCAACTATGGTGCAACTCCTAATCATTTAGGAGAAGGAAACCACTGCGGGGCTCATCACTCCTTTCTTATCTACAGCTCGATGTGTCACAACTGTCCCCAAAGAGCCCAGAATGCCGTACAAACAGCTGCCGTGGGGAGATTTACGGTGCTGGTGGACAACACAGTGCCTGAGGTGGAACTTGTAGTCGTCTACATGGAGCTAAGCTCTGAAGGTTTAACTGGGGGTGAAAAGCGATGGAGCAGCAATACTTCGGTGTGCTAACAGCTCTGCTGCCCTGGCCTAAACATTCATGACGAGGGTTCTCCCAAAATAATAATTTTAAAAAAGTTATTCCATTATATGCCTGTTGATCCTCAGTGCATCGACATCGCAATGAAAACAAAACACTGACCAAGATACACACACACACCCCATGCATGATGTCACCTAGCAGGGGTAGAAAGAACTTTGCAAATGCACACACACCCACACCATGAAAACAGACACACACAGGACATGATACATGAGACAGAAATAGCATTTCGACATCATACAACCAGTGAAATAAAAAACAAAACGAAAAAAGAAAAAAAAGAATAGACCATTGCGAGGCGTAACGATGGACGGTCAATAGCGAGCTTCTCCGTGGACGTTCCAAACAGACGTTGGAGGCTTTCTTTCTTTCTTTCTTTTTTGCTACCCTGCGGCAGTGGACCCCTTCTTCCACAAATCCGAGCTAGTTTCTCCCCACCCATCCACTGAAAATTGCACATCTGCTACGTTGCTCTGGGTTCCCCTTTGAGCAGCCTTGTTTCACCTTGGGGACACAACAGGCTTTCCAAAACAGTACTTGGCATAAGGAACAGGTGTGAGAATTCATAGAGACTTGATAGATGCACTTCTGCTACAGAATGCAGTCGATTAAAGAAACAGTGTGAGTGGGCACTGTAAAAAGGTAAATGGTAAGGTTCTTTAAGTAGTCAGGGATGACCCTCAAAGCATGTGTGTGAAAATAATGTTACAAGTAGTATAATACTTGAAAAAAATGAGGGTTTTCCTCTTGCTAGTTATGTGCATTGGCACTTAAAGCCAATACAATTCAACAAAGCTATAGATGGCGCTTCAGGGATGCTGAAGGCCATTTTCGCTCTGTCCCATCCTTACCAGCTGTATTTGTTCTCTTCAATAAATTCAAAGTAGCCCCTTCCATGTTCCTCCCGGCGTCTCTTAACACCCTTCTTATTCTTCTGATCAGCATTCGTGTCTTTGTCCGCATCCCCTTTGAAAATAGAACAAAGATATAGAATGAGGTGCTCCTTTTTCTGGGAGAGAGAGGTCGGACTGGCAGTGGGGTTCTGGCCCACAAAGCCCGTTCATTAGTTACATTGTGTGTCGACCATTATCATTTGTATTAAGGTTACTTGGAGGCAACACCTCATCGTTACACTTAAAACAAGACAATCATACTGTGGAAACTGTAACAGCTTTGAAAGACCAGGTAGTAATTACAATATAAGCTGGCCCGTATAAACATTGTGAATGGGGCTGGATAAACAAGTCTCTAATAAGTAAAGTGTTACTATCCTGCAGTAAAGGGCTTAAAAGATACTGCTTTTGATACAAATCTATGTCATTAAAAGGAGGGCAAATCTACTGCTGCCAGGGACAAATGCATCATGCAGGGAAACGGGAAAGCCTACTTAGACCTTGATTTACACCCCCCTCCCCGAGACATTGCACTGAATTGCCTAGATTCATAATTTCTATGACCATCCAACACTATCTATAAAAACCACGGAAAAAAAACTACCCACGTCCTACCTAAACAAGCAGTGCGGCGCCCTTCTTTTTCTCAGCACATCTTGGGATTAGCTAATTCAGATGTTCCCGGCAACCTTTAAAGGCAAACGCCACGACCCTAAAACACGATGTCAGTACAATTAAGGCGGAAAGGGTGGCAAGACAGCCCACTGCAGTGGCCATTTCTAACATTGTGTTTTCACGTCGATCCATTCTAAAATGGGATGTGAAAGCAAATGTTCTCCAACGCCCCCAGCTGGAACAACGGGAACCTCTGAATTAGCTAACCGGTTGAACAGCTAGTTGGCGCTGCACAACAGACACAAAGAAACTGACGCTAGCTGGCAAGCTAACACGCTAACCAAACCGAAACTTAAATCCAGACTAAGCTAAATTCGGTAGCAGATTTCTTATTAGAGCCGCTTTAGTAATTTTAGTCGACGTCTCTCAATGTGACGCTAAAGGTCTCTTTAGTAGGCTGGACTGTGGCTACTTAAGGTCACGACACGACTGCTAACCAAGCTGCAGACCGGTGCTAACGCTGGCTAGCTTAGTAGTGAGGTCACGCTATCTCTCTCTCAACATGGACGCTCTGCTGTGCGGTAACGCATTCAAATTTAATAATTTCCTCACCGCTAGCGCTTTCTCAAAAAAACCCGACACATCCAACCAGCCGCATTTACATAAGCGATTCTGTCGACTCACCCTCGGCAGCCTGCTCTCCCGGCTCACCGTCTTCCGTATCTATTTTCTCCATGTCGTCCACGTCTCCCTTGAGCATGGGGTCCATCTCATCGTCCTCGTCTCCTTCCTCTTCTCCCTCGCCCATTTCTTCGTCCACGGCAACGCCATTGCCGTCGCCCCCACTCTCCGGCTCTTCCTCCTCGTTGGCCTCCATGCTTTCTTCAATAGGGCCTTCTCCCTCCCCCTCTCCTTCTTCCTCCTCTGCCATACCTTCTTGGTCGGCGGCCTGCTCGAAACCGTCATCCGCCTCAGCTGCCTGCTCCTGCGGAGAAGCGAGGGCCTCCTCGTCCAGCGCGGCCTGCAGGCGGTCCATCAGCTCGGCCTTCAGCCCCTTGTCCGAAAGATTACGCTTTTTCAGCTCGTCTTTGAGCTCGTTAACTTTAAGCTTTTTGACGTTAATTGTGCTCATGGTGAATGTTTGACGGCGAACGCGCTAAAATAAGACGGGAAATAAATAAATGGACGCCCTTTGTTAACGGATGTAGCTCAAAACTGCGCCAAACGGCACCCGCTGTACAACCAATCCTTTGCAGGCACAGAGCTGCGCGAGCCTGCTGTGTGGGGGAGGAGTCGTCTCCTACCGTAACTGCCCAGAGAGAGGCGCAGCTTAGTTATGCAGCCTGTGGCCATCTGTCACTGCAGCTAAACGTTCCTTTCAGAAACCATTGTTGTGGAAAAGCGGGACAGATAGTACACGAAAAGATGGTTCCAGTAAAGAGCGCGAACGTTATTAATTAGTTTGTCATTATTTAACAAAACGCATTTTACAGAGGGCTGTTTAACTAGGTAGTGAGTTTAAGACAGGTCAGGACAGTAGAATAAAGGCACACATGTTGCGTAATGTGCAACGCTAATAATCAATATCGGTAAGCTAGAAACAATGCAGTACAAAGATATCTCTCTTCTCGCCCCTTTTTCAATTTTATAAAATCCAAGAAGAGGCACAAATGTGATATCGTTTAACTACGCCGACACGTCTTTCTGAATACGCGTTATCGCTCTCCTGTGTAACGAAAACAGCTGTTTAAAAATTCCTTTTTGTCATATCTGTCAATTGTAGAGTTTTCAGAGTTGATGTTGAAAATGTCCATGCACTTCTAAACAACACATAACTCCGTGGACTCTTCTGGAAAGCACTTTGGTGATTTGCCAACTCTTTGTTATTCTCATTTAAAGCAGCGCACACCGATTTCACATAAAGAGCTTCAGTGGCCGCAAAGCTCAGCCTTGGTTACATCATCGGAGTTTCCTTAGGTTTGAGATGTTTTTGCGATAGAAAGTCACATCCAAACTTTTAAAATCTCTTTGTTTTCAGTCTAAAGACGTAAGATGACGTACCTCTTTGTTTTGATACCTGGCATTGTCAAACTGTGAAGGGCATTACAGTTAATATCACTAATAAATGGTAAACTGATATTTTTCAAAATGAAAGAAAACTAAATCGTGCCTACGAGTCAAATAATAATTAGTTTAGAAGATTGTATCTGGATTAACCTAATGAGTCAAAATAAGAAGTTAAAATAAGACACGGAGAATAACCGCTGTCAAAATAAAACAGGAAACAACGAAGCAAGGAATCACAAACAGATAAGAAGACTGAACAATACACAGCAGGATACAGGGAAGACTCGATTAATCTAAACACGACTGAACACCAACAGAGACCAGATAACAAAACGTAACAAGACTAAACATGCCTCCAATACCAGAACTAAGAGCTCCAAATAATGCTGAATGCTTACAATACGTCCCACACAATGCCATATCTATCACAACACACATTTATATGTGAAATTAATGAAAAATAACAAAATTACTGTAACTGTATTATGTAGTTTTCAGAATTGTGCACATAGTTTATCTGGAAAAGACTGTACGACTGAAAAACTTTCGTTTTTGCACATACAGCTTTTTAGATCCTGGTGATCACTGAAATTAAAGTTCATGCAAATAACACTTCAAAACAATTGTCCTTCTGGATCTTCCAGAGGGAATTAGCTTTTCAAGTCCTTGGGTTTCTAACCCGATTGGTTACAATTAAAAAGGTAGTTTGTGTTGACATTTGAGCAGTTGAGATGGAGACGCTCATTATTAATACAGGGCGGGCCGTTTGTATGGATCCACCGCAATAACATGGGAATGGTTGGTGATATTAAAGTCCTGTTTGTGGCACATTAGTATATGTGAGGGGGCAAACTCCTCCAGATGGGCGGTGACCATGGTGGCCATGTAGAAGTCGGCCATCTTGGATACAACTTTTGTTTTTCAATAGGAAGAGGACCATGTGACACATCAAACTTATTGGTAATGTCACAAGAACAACAATGGTGTGCTTGGTTTCAACGTAACTTTATTCTGTCATGAGTTATTTACAAGTTTCTGACCACTTATAAAATGTGTTCAATGTGCTGCCCATTGTGTTGGATTGTCAATGCAACCCTCTTCTCCCACTCTTCACACACTGATAGCAACACCGCAGGAGAAATGCCAGCACAGGCATCCAGTATCCGTAGTTTCAGGTGCTGCACATCTCGTATCTTCACATCATAGACAATTGCCTTTAGATGACCCCAAAGATAAAAGTCTAAGGGGGTCAGATCGGGAGACCTTGGGGACCATTCAACTGGCCCACGACGACCAATCCACTTTCCAGGAAACTGATCATCTAGGAATGCTCGGACCTGCACCCATAATGTGGTGGTGCACCATCCTGCTGGAAAAACTCAGGGAACGTGCCAGCTTCAGTGCATAAAGAGGGAAACACATCATCATGTAGCAATTTCAAATATCCAGAGGCCTTGAGGTTTCCATTGATGAAGAATGGACCCACTGTCGTTGTTCCCATATACCACACCAAACCATCACTTTTGTTGCTCCAACAGTCTTGGAGGGATCCATCCACTGTGGGTTAGTGTCAGACCAATAGCGGTGATTTTGTTTGTTAACACCATTCACATAAAAGTTTGCCTCATCACTGAACAAAATCTTCTGCGTGAACTGAGGGTCCTGTTCCAGTTTTTGTTTTGCCCATTCTGCAAATTCTGTGGCCGATCTGGGTCATCCTCGTTGAGATGCTGCAGCAGCTGGAGTTTGTATGGGTGCCATTTGTGAGTAGCTAATATCCGCAGAAGGGATGTTGGACTAATGCCACTCTCCAGTGACATGCGGCGAGTGCTACGCTGTGGGCTCATGCTGAATGAAGCTAGGACAGCCACTGATGTTTCTTCATTACTGACAGTTTTCTTGCGTCCACATTTTGGCAAATCCAACACTGAACCAGTTTCACCAAACTTAGCAAGCAGTTTGCTAACTGTAGCATGGGAGATGGGTGGTCTCGTAGGGTGTCTTGCATTGAAATCTGCTGCAATGACCCGGTTACTGCGTTCACCAGATATCAACACAATTTCGCTCCTCATGTGTTAACCTCTTCGACATGTCAATGGCTGTGAACAAAGAGAAACTTGTAAATAACTCGTGACAGAATAAAGTTACGTTGAAACCAAGCACACCATTGTTGTTCTTGTGACATTACCAATAAGTTTGATGTGTCACATGACCCTCTTCCTATTGAAAAAAACTAAAGACAATGGCCGACTTCTACATGGCCACCATGGTCACCACCCATCTGGAGGAGTTTGCCCCCTCACATATACTAATGTGCCACAAACAGGACTTTAATATCACCAACCATTCCCATGTTATTGCGGGGTATCCATATAAATGACCCACCCTGTACCACTACTTAATCCCGTAAAGCCTAAGTAAGCTATGTAAACTATGAAATAATTGCCAGAAAATTATTTTTTAAAACTAAATTGTTTATTGAATCTGCTGTCAAATAAAAAAAACCCAAAAAAACAATTTTATTTATATAGCGCCAAATCGCAACAACAGATACTTTATATTTTAAGGTAAAGACTGAGAATAACTGAGAGAAAACCCCAACAATCCCCTATGAGCAAGTATTTGGCGACAGTGGGAAGGAAAAATCCTCTTTTAACAGGAAGAAACCTCCGGCACAACCTGGCTCAGGGAGGGGCGCTGCTTTATATAGGAACCACAAATAAGTGTGAGAGCAAACTGTTCTTGGGTTGACAGGGTACTACGAGGTCTTAAAGATTAGAAAAAAGATTTCAATGCACAGGTTTTATTTTTTTTAAATGTATTTATGTATTTATTTATTTTTTGCAATTTATTGCTTAATATTGTTCAATTTATTTAAAAAATGGATTAACCTGTAACAACACTGATGACTTTAGTTTAGGCAGATGATCTGGTGACCCCTACAGCAAGCAGACAGAAGAAGAGGACAAACACACATTTTAAAGTTCACTAATAATAATAAATAAATAAATAATAAATCACACAAAACGTTGACTAATGAACTTTGTCCCAGTATTCCAAAAGCTGTTTTTCCATTGAAAGAATAAAATGAAAAGAAAAATAACGTTTCTGTTAGCTGGACTTGTTACACATACATGACTTTTCTTTGCTTAAAGGACTTACAGTAAAATAGGTATTAAGTAAACACTAACTTATCATGTATTAATAAATTAATAAATACATTTCTGAGACATGGATTTCAGTTATTTGGAAATATTGTAGCTATATTTGCAGTTTCTCGTTGATACCATTGCTGCTAAGGTGAAAACAAACATTGTAAGAATAATGTGGATAGATATTTCCGCACACGTCTATTCAGGCATGTTGTCGGACTGTTCCGTTGTAAGAAGGTGCAGTGACATTTGCGGGACAGCGACAGTATGTAGGACATGAATCACGTCAAGAAATACAAACACTCAGCCGCCTGCTCCTTTTTTAAGGTTTCTCCGAGCAGCTGCTCCGTGCTGCCTCCCTGAGGAGCTTATAATAAATAGCCAAGTGACTTCATGAAGTGTTCTCCCGTGCGCTCTCACTCATTCTCCACTGTGCCACTGCCATCACTCCACATCTTAGAGACTGTGCCCAGCATTTCAGCTTGTTGTAGTTTGTTTTTTTAGGCGTTCACGTCAGTGGATATTTTTGCACCAGGTCCAGGATTGGCAACAATAACAGAAAATGCCCCCCGCCTTTGTTCGGATATCTTTTTAAATATTTACAAGTTGTCATGTCATCTCTGACTGGAAGAGGAAGAGAGGGGTTTCCAGCCTCGATCAGAGGAGGTCTCTGGGTAAGTCCGATTTGTTCGTTTTGGGCAAAATTTGTTAGCATTTGTGGGGTTTAGAGTTTCTTGAGAGTACTGTTGCACTAGAAAAAACAAAACACTTGGGTGTGGTTACAGTAGTCCAAGTCGATTGATATTTAATTTCCCCCTGCCAAAGCCCACATACATCCTTATTTATCATGATTTATTTCTCAGAGCGCAGAAGTGCAGCATCACTTTGAGACCGCAGGGAAGGACCGCCAGCCCAAGGAGCGCCCCTCTCCTGTGGGTGCCGGAGGGTCCAGGGGCGACCCATATCGGAATATGTGCCAGAGAGCAGACGATGTCCCGTCTTACAAGTCCCTCCCTGGATCTGTAGGAGACCGCATCCGGACAACCATGTCCTTTAGGACTATATGTAGAGGAGGCTCCATGTCGGCGAATCCCGGCTTTGGGAGGTCCGATCGGAAAGTTGCTCGTTGCGAGAAGTGCTCAGCGACCCTTGTTGCTCTGAAGAAACAAGCCCTTAGCCTGGCTGTTCACCATCATTTCTCCTGCAAGGTCAGTGACAATGATACTGTGATGGGGATCAAGTGGCAGTCGTGACAGTGCAGCCGTGTGCTTTCGAAGCAGTCTATATAAAATTTCGTGTTTGGACTCAACAGACAACACGTAACTGAAATGAAACAGGAGCTGAAAGCATATGGATGCTTATCAGCAGGTGGTACTGGTGTATATTTGTTACATTAATTAAAAGAAATGCACATTCATATTTTTTGTGATGCAATTTAGTGACAAAAGTATTCACAAACTTGCTTTTTCCTCTCAAATAACCTCTTTGGGTATGAATATTGTGAATTGAAAGAATAAATATGCATGAAAAATGTTAAAAGCAGACATGAATGCTTCAGCGAGGGCCGATAAACTCTAATAAACCTGCTGTGAAAACATTTTATGACACTTATGTCACACAGAAGCATAACTGGTAGTTCCTTTTGAGGCTATAGTGGTGATGCTTAACAAGTGTTCTAAGGCTCATGTGGGACCTTCGGTGCTTCCTTTTAGAAGCGTGCACGTTTGCACATTCATCACCACCAAAATCCATCATTCGCCAAAGTAAACCAGTGACATTCCTGCGCCAGTGGTTTTAAATGGCCATGAATATTTCATGGCGACATCCCTGTGTCATCTCCACAGTTCTCTCCATTGAGGGAAGGCTATTTATTTTTGTCCTCTTAAGTGGGATGGGGTGTGTCATGTTTTTGGAGACCACAGGGAGAGCAGGAGGAAGATGGGAGGCACCGTGCGGCCACAGACGTGGTCAGTAGAAATCTGATAAGCCAGATCTAGCTGCTCGCAGGTTTATTGATCCAAGCGTGATTTCTCAGTAGCATCATGGGTGTATAACGTCATCTGTTAAGATGGAGTTGCTGCTGTCTCTGCAGCACCTTATACTCTATCTGTCATCAGTCTAACCTGAAATTCAGTCTGGCTTATTTTTGCCTCTTTGATACATCAGGATTATTATCCCTATATATTATTTATGAGGGAAGTTTATTTAGCACCAGCTGTTTCAGCACGTTTAGGCTTTGAGTGAAATTTTGCAACATTTAAGAGCTCCTGTTGAACTCCTGTGAGGGAACATCGGTCATTGTAGTGTGTAGGAGGGAAGGAGAAACAGTGCGTGCTGGATGCTGCTGTGTGTGTCTTTCTCAGGATGAAAAACAAGATGATGGTTTTTGATTCCTTCTTGTTAGCTGTGACAGCCGGGCCAGACCTGAACCTCAGGTGTCAAAATCTCTGTTTTAAAGTAGCACGATTTTACTTGTTCTAACCTCCTGTTGTCAGATTTTTCCAAATTAAATTGGATTTTTTACATCCAATCCAGATAGCAGCTGTCTATTACAGTAACACAGTGATGACATGACATTCAGCAAAATGCTAATATTGGCTGAAAAAAGACACAAACACTGACGTCTCGCTTTTCCTGTTTTGTTTCAGACAAAAAAAGCCCTTCTTCCAGGATGACATGCTAGTCTCCGAGAGTTTCCAGTGAATTGAGATTTATGACATGTTCCATCCACTCGTGAGATGCAGTAAACACAGTTTTTTCACTGGGCTGTTAAAGATCATAAAGACAGTGTTAATCAATACCTCCATGTAGAAAGTGGCTTCCCGTGACTCTGTTCTCGTATACTCAGTGATCATTCATACAGCCAGATATCAAACAGAGCAGATTAGACTGTTACTGTGTCCTAATGTGAAGATTGCGCTCGACTTATCTTATTTTGTCAGTCAATTACAGGCGAGTGTTGTGCAATAATAAAAAGGTACTATAAACAGCAAAGGTTTTTCCTGTCTGTAACTCCTGTTGCCATGTTCTCTCACTTGTGCAGGACTTGAGTGACCTGTCGGCATTTCTTCATGAAAACCTCCGGGTCCATAGTCGGTCCACCACGGACTTCAGAGAAAGAGACCAGGGGGAGTGTGGAGCCTGCGGTACAAACCTGTACCAGCTCAAGCAAGAGGCCATCCATGTGGCTCTGAGCCGGGGTCAGGCATTAGCCAAGCCTTCTTTTGAAGCCAGCCTCAGCACTGGCTCACTGTTTGGACAAATTGAAGCAAAGCGAGGAGACAGGGCTTCGAGGGAGGCTCTGGATCAAAGCCACACTCCTCAGAGCCCACGCAGCCCCAGGACGCCTCAAAGGACCCCACAGACCCTCAGACGAAGGGGGCCCAAGCTCCCCAACCCTGATATGGGCCGCTGGGTGGAGGAGCAGCAGCAGCTGGTGGCTTCTAAATCTGCATCCAGAGCTAATGGTGTCACCACAAACCCTTACCGTCAGGTACCACTATGAGCCCTTTTCTTAGCATTGAATCTCACATACCCTCCTAACGAGCTATATGGGTAATGTGTGCCTTTACGGGTGCACATGTCAGCGAGCCAGTGATTCATAGGGCCTAATCAGAGCCTATTTCGATCCCGTGGCTGAGTGTGTTGTTCAAAAGTACTTTTGCTAATGGAATGGAATTGGGTCATGATTTACCTCTGTCGCAAGAGCCGGCCGGTCAAAAAGCACTTGTGATCAATAGAGCGACGGTCGTATTAAACACTGCGGCTGGCGAAATATGCATTAGTGTGATAGAAGGTGGTTGAGCGTGTCCTTCCCAAGTCCCCAATAAAAAAAGATTATAAACCTGTACAAGGTGACTGAGAACTGACTTTTCTTTACTCAGTTGGCTCATTTTCTCTGTAAGCCAACAACTAAAAATACCCCAAATCCTTCATTTAATGTAGTTAGTGACAGATTCTAGGACTATATTTGACCTGGTTGACAGATAATATGTGTAGGCATCACAGTTTTCATTTTGCTGAATCACAATGTTATTGTAAACTGCATATAGATATATCTTAGGAGGGTGTCTACAGTGTAAAATTGCTTCAAGGGTGGAGGTTTACCGGGAGCTCTCTCAAACAGCTCAGGGACAAGGACAATTTCATGCTAGCATATTCACTAAAGGAGCTATTCCTAACATTAGCATCCCTGTCACGCTTTGTCTCTGCCAAAGCTAAAAATTGATTTCCATTCACTAATCGTAAAATCTAAACTTAGTCCTGCTTCTGGTACTGATAATAAGCTCTTGATATATACTTAGTGAACTGCAGACACGGGGCAGCTTGAGCTTTTAAGGATCTGAGTATAATGTTAGCATAAAATAAAGTGTGATCTTACATGCTGATAGCACACATTTTTAGAATCCTTCTTAACATCATAAGCATCTGTGTAAGGTCCTTTTAAAAGATTTACCATTTTAAAAAACGGAGTCAGCTCTAGATTGCATTTTCACTCAACTCTGAGAGTTAGCACTACCGGAGTTAGCTAGCTGATAAAAATCTGCTAGCAGCAGTTGTCAAAAGTGGCAGTCACCATCCAGGAAGAAAGTCTGCTTTGTGTACTTTTGTCTGAAATAACAGAGCCATTGTTTGAAAAATGACTGAGAATTTCAATTTATCAGCCCGTGTTATCACTATGTGAGAATACTAAGGAGTGCTTAAATGGACCAAAGGAGTCTTCAGAGATTCTTTTAAAAACTGTTATTTTGAAGGCACGTCTAATCAAATGTGACAATAACAGCGCTCCTGTACTGTGCACGGCTGTGGAAGAAATGATTCGTACGTGTTTCAGTTTGAGAGCAGATCAACTGAGGTTTTTACAGCTTCGGTGAAAGCGAAAGCGTAGGACGAGAAGTGAGGAGACGCAAAGAAGGGCAGAGGGAGAAAGGAAGAAGAGGAGAGAAGGAAATGAAGTGTGCAAGATTGGAGGCAAGGAATGAAAGGGTTGAAGGGAAGGAAGGGCAACGAGGAAGGAGAGGGGAAAACAAGACATCATAAAAGACCGCATGAGGAATTGGAGCAAGGGAAAGTGAAGCGATAAAAAAAGATTACGACAGAAGACGCGAGTCAAAAAGCAGAAAGCAGGAGGGTTCGGGGAAGTGTGCATTATCCATATTATCTCTGGCTTCCTCATTCCCGACAATGACCGCAGATTTCCTCTGGCACTAATTGGCACTTTGCGTTTGTGATGCTAACAAAAGTTGACTTTGTTATCTTGCCTTAAGAACGAGCTGAGCCACTGCTGGCTCAGAGGCCTGCAGCACGAGTTCACATCGAGCTGCGTGCAGAGTCGACCACGCCACTCACACACACAGACACACACAGACACACACTGTGAACTCATGAATGAACCCTAAACGCCCACGCTGGAGCGTTGGAGTGTTGGAATATATTCGTGTAAGGCTGCTTGAGTGATGATGTGACTATGTGTCACATCTGAATCACGTTTTGCAGTCACTGCAGCCTTCACAAACTATCCTTCACACTCCAAATGCAGTTGGCTGCATCTGTAATATGACTAACGGTGTATGTTAACCCAGCGTGCTCCTCTCAGCCTGCGTGCCCTACTTACACAGACGCCCACCTCATGTTCCTCCCCAGAGTAATTCCCGTGATAATAGCCCCTTTTGGAGTGGGTGCTGCAGTGCAATTACACATTTGGATTTTTTAATGAGCTTTTTCCCCCTGCAGGCTACAGATGATGCCTATCAGAGCTGCAGGGATGTCGGGGCTGTACAGACCACCTCTAAGATCCCGCACATATCCAGAGTGGTGTCCATCGCCAACACTGCAGCTATGTCCTTTCTGACTAGGTAAGCCAATATATGCACACCAAATAACGGCAAGTGTTTGAAAAGGATCTGTACTGGCTGCACCAGGAGTTTCCGTGCAATGACACACCCCCTCACTTCTTTCCCGTAGGGCAGCTGAGAAGCTCAGCCTGACACTGAGGAAAAAGGGCCATGCTTCTGATCCAGCTCCCTCTCAACTCTCCACCTGCTTCAGGGAAATCATCCAGAAAAACCCACCGCCCGTCCCCACCTGCCTGCTGCAAGCTGCCACTAGAACCAAGGACTCGCCCAGCGTTGGCAAGGTAGACTTCAAATTCTAGCACATCAAATTGATCTGTACTACACTGAAACACATTAACTGCTCAGAAATCCCATCAATTATGATACTTGGAGGAGAGAACATAATTTAGGCACTTACTAAAATGTGTCATGAAGCAAAAACAAAGCAGAAATTTTAGTGATCACCAGGCTGGAGACCATTACTTACACTGGGGTTGGATAAAAATGCACGCCTGCCTATTTATTTATTTTCCCTCGATGACACGCTGCTGCAGGCCTAAATGCATTTTATAATTTGCTTATGCAGGTCTGACTAAAAAATGTAAAACTGTAACCAGCCACTCATTAATTGTTGCTAAAAAGAAAGTTCACAAGAGAATCAGAATTTAAATGTGTACATGTGTGAGCCTTAGATAAAAGGTTCCCCAACCGTAATGTTCTGCTAACAACCGCTGTTGTTCTAGTATAGACCACCAAAAGGCTTCAGCACTGGCGGTGTGGTTGTCAGAGCAGTAGCCATGCTTAATTTATAGTCCTTATCTTAACCGTGGCTCAGGGGGTCGGGAAGCGCATCTGTAACCGGAAGGTCACCGGTTTGATCCCCGGGTCCTCTGTCCTAGTCGTTGTGTCCTTGGGCAAGAACCTACTGGTGTTGGCCAGAGGTGCCGATGGCGCGATATGGCAGCCTCGCTTCTGTCAGTCTGCCCCAGGGCAGCTGTGGCTACAACTGTAGCTGCCTCCACCAGTGTGTGAATGTGAGAGTGAATGAATAGTGGCATTGTAAAGTGATTTGGGTGCCTTGAAAAGCGCTATATAAATACAATCCATTATTATTATTATTAATGGAGTGGAGCAGCCTACGCCGTAGTGGTCGATGTCATTGTTTGCATTTATGCTTCGATGTGTCTGCGTTGTTCCGTCACAATAAGTCAAACTGAGCTAATCTCGTTGAACAACAGTTGCATCAGCACTGCGAAGGGAGAAAGACTGGAAAACAGTCTAAAGTCTCCGGGAACTTCATTTGTTTAGTCGATCACTAACGGAAATATCTAGTCAGCCAATCACATTCCAGCAGCTAATGCATTCAGGCATGTAAACACGGTGAGGTCAACTTGGTGAAGTTCAAAGTGAACATCAGAACGGGCGAGAAAGATGACTTAGGCAATGTTGGCGATTTCGGACATTGTCGTTGGCGCCAGACGGGCTTGTCTGAGTATTTCAGAAACTCTGCTGGGAGTTTCCCTCACAAACATATCTGGGTTTACAGGAAATGGTCCCAAAAAGAGAAAATATCCAACCAGTGGCATTTCAGTTGCACAGAGTGGATAGAACGGTAACAGTACCTCAGCAACCAAGATATCTTCGATATCTTCGATATCTTGGTTGCAATGGTTGAAAATCCTCTCTGAACCTACAACATCAGAATATATTTTTAATCCCAGAGGAAATGACGTGGTCACAGTTGCTCCAAGACAGTAAGAACAGTAACTAACAATGTACCTTTGAGCAGACGAGCTAAAGCAGCAGACTGGGTGCCACTCCTGTCAGCTAAGAATAGGAAACTGAGACTACAGTTCACATGGAATCAGTGATGTTCCTTAACAGAAGATTGGACAAATATTGTCCAGTCTGATGAGTCTCAGTGTCTGCTCTAGCAGTCGCATGGTAGGGTCTGAATTTGGCATAAACAACACGAAAGCATGGATCTGTCCTGCCTTGTATCAGTGGTTCAGTCCGTGCTGTGGGGGATATTCTCTTCAACTCTCTGTCCAAATAGCACCAAGTGACCATTGTCTGAACACTACGGGCGACACACGTATCGTTGCTGACCACGTCCATCCCTGCAGTATCCTCAGCAGGATAGCGCACTCAAATAATCTAAAGCTGGTTTCTTGACCATGAGCTCACTCAGATGGCCTCAACAGTCTCCAGCTATCAACTTAATAGAGCCTATCTATCCTGGTATTATGGACCAAAGTATTTCCAGCACTTTATTAAATCTACAAGGAAGAATTAAGGCAGTTCTGAAGGGAAAAGGGGGTCCAACCCACTACCGACGAGGTATAACATGTGAAGTGCACAGTAAGGGTTAGTCATCATACATGGATCACTGGCAGAATACTGGCTCATCATTTTAAGCAAGCTACAATTACAGTCAATAAGATTTTTCGCTCACTCAAGTGTTATCCTGATCAGTGTACAGTGTTTTCATGGCATATTACTAGCAATAGGATCAATCACAAAAATTGTGCTCTGCTTTGCTATAATGTGTACTTAGAATTCTGCACATCAGGCTAACATGATGGATTTAATGCAGTGCTATAAATCAACTGACGGCCACCACTGGATATAATGTGCAGCATCTACTGACTGCTTTATAATACACACAGACATCCTGCATGCATTATTTAAAAAGGAAAATATATATAGGTTTCACTATGAAATACGCCACTGGGCAACTACGTGTCCTGTATTGTGAGGTATAAATATATAGAATAAACCTGGACTGGTGACTGATTGACAAAGAGCCCACAGGCACCATCTTGGAAGTGTTTTGACCATCCGTGTTGTGGGGTAAGGAGATCTCAGTCAATTTGGACGAGATCCTATATCACCCGTCCGTTGTGATACACTGTAATGTGGTGCTAATGTCTCCATCTTGTTCTCCTCCTCCCTTCTCCTCACCTCCTCAGGGAGAGAAACTCGGGGAGATCAATATGGCTGGGGGCCCTGCCCTCGTCTCATAGATGGACTCCTGGGTGTAGTCTAGAGTTACAGATAAGGGCTCAAATAGACCACACCGCCGGCCACACCTGCTTGAGCACTCAGCTTTGTACATCTAAACGTGCAAGAATATGCATGCGTGTGCGAGTCGAGGAGGATTTTCTCAGCTTGCAAATGGTTCTCCTGAATAATTTAACCCTCATAAAAAGAGTTTGACACGTGTTCAATATGGTTAAGAAACCACTTCTTGCGTAAGGTATTAAAATCATGAGGAAGGGAAAAAAATCCTTCATGTGGCAGATGGAAAATGGCTTTTCAAATTCAGTCAATGTAGGATGATCTCATCATGGTGTAATGCAGTCCTGTGCATTTTCAGGAAAACCACATTTGAGTGGGTGTCAGAACATACATCTACTTGCAGTCTTGCAGACCTGAATTCAGAAAAAACAATTTTATAATTGGCTTATAAGCCCTAATAGGGTGCGCTGTCTGGTATATGCTGCCTTGTTTTCCTGCAGACCAAGACCTGTGAGCCTTGTTAGGAGCCTGTCAGAATCAGGATATAACTCGATTTAAGAGCTTAAAGCCGCTAAATCTCAGACTTCCTCCAGAGATGTGCATTAAGGAATTAATGTCACGACATGCAGAGATACAGCAGGAGGAATGCATTGTCATGCAGCTGATGTATGATGTATGAGGCGGTTGTGTAGTTGCTGCACTGACTGAATCATGTGGTGTGTTGCAGCCTAAAGGTAATATGCTTTTGTTTCAATTCACCATTTTATTCTTGGTTGTCAGTTCATTTATATTTGATGTCCTTACAAAACAGGCGACTGGTTGTCCAAAGACAGTTTGTCTGTTTAGCTCAACAAAGTTCACCTCCATTGCTTCAGGATCTCAAAGATGCCCTAATACTCTTTGACATTTATCACTTTGTCCTGCCCAGGTTTTCTCTTTTCCAGCTGAGGATTTAGACAGTATTTCAGCCGCCTGTTGTTGAACAGCAGGGGCTCAGAGCACAAGTCTGACTTTTCCTTTACTCTTCAGCAGCTGTTTTTGGAGTCAAAAACCTCTGTTGGTAATCATACGTTTAAAAAAAAATGAATGCATAAACAGAACAGACACCATATCGCTGCTGTTTGCTGTCTGTGGTCTGCACATAAATCAGCTAGCATACATACACGCTGTACAGTAAAAGCAGAGTATCTAGTCCCTTTATGCATTTAATAAACTGTAGAGTTTTCAGATAAAACAGTCTGACTCTTTCCTAAAGGCTCCATGTGCGACATAGTACTGCTCAGTCTTGCCTCATTGGCGTTTAGATTAAGATCTCATTTTGTTGGTACCTGCTAGCATTTAGCGCTGTATATTTACATGCTAGCATCATGTTAGCGTTCAGCTTTTTAGCTTAGACTGGACAGTAGCAACAAATACATTATAATGCCATTATAATGAGGTTAAAGCATTAAATATTAAACAATACAGACATTTTACAGTTTGCCTGTAGCGTCATGCCATGATGATATGGTGGCTAGCACTGCAGCAAGAAAGACCTCTTTTTGTTGTTGTTTTTTAAACCCACAGTCCAAAGAAATGCTTGTTGAGGTTAGGTTCACGGGAAATACTAAATTGGCTGCAGGTGACCAGCAATCGTTGTGCTAGGCATGGGGCATACTGTATCAGCTACAACACAAGGTGATGTGGCTTTTAGTTAATTAGCTGTAATTGTGGCTAAGACCAGCCTGGACGTTATGCTCAGTCCATCAGGTTGTAAACAAGACTACGCTACAAACAGCTAGAGGATCTATGAAGCCTTGCTCATCCGTAGTGTTGCTTTACCAAATATTAACAAGAGCGTGCTACCATATTCACAATGCTACAACAAGCTCTCACATGCAGTACTGATGGCTGGTTAGAAGTCTTACTCGGGTATTATAGATTCCCTGGTTAATGGAAACTTCAAAGCAGCATTACACGAATGGCTGTTTCCCCCCAAACTCAGGTTAAAAATGAAAGTAAAATAAAAGCATTTAAATGACTCTAAATTCTGCTCTGTGATTTGAGGACGCTTGAGTCTGTGTAACCTCCTATAATTGAATGGGAAGGCTTTTCTGACAAAGCACCCATATCTGATGAGCTGGGAGTGAGAATGGGTTGGTGCTGATGCTGCAGTGGGTATGTCCAACCTTCCTCTGATATTTGATAATTTCCCACAAACAGCAGGGCGTACAGTTCATACAGCAAACACAGAGCGCAGCTAAAGCTGATGGAAACTGCATTTTTGGGTAAATAATAATTTGAGATTAAGCTCATGCTCTTTGCAATCTCATGACAGCTGTTCTTACTGTTATTTTTTCATACAGTATTTTTCAGTTGGACAGATATTTTGTTCTGTACTGTGTCTAAATTTCATCACGACTCTGTTTCCATTTCCTTTGGCGAACAGGTGAAAGTCGTGCTGAGGGTGAACCCATCGCTGTCAGAGAGCCAAGGCCAACCACCTGTTCTCCGGATCGACCCGTCCAAGAAGAGAGTAACCATAGTGGAGCCGGTCACCAAAAGCCATCAGCGTGCTACCATGACACTGGGCAGGGATGGCAAAAGTCAGCTGAAGACCTTCACCTTTGACAGTGCATATCCTCAGGAGTCAAGCCAGGTGTGGCTCTGTTGCAAAGCATTTAAATATGACTTTAGTTGTTTCTATGGTGATCAGGTTGGCAGACAGTGGATTGTGTAGCATTACATGTATACAGCACATATTCCCTCCTCTTTATCCTACACTGTTAGTTCCCTCTCTCTGTCTGATGACCTGAAAACTGATAGGCCCTGGATAGCCACCACAATTACACAGTCCATCAATTACATTCAGCCTTATCCAAGCTCTGCTTACAGTATCTGAGCCCAAGGGAATCAGTCTGCATCCCCGTTCTGCTTTGCTCTTGCTCTGTACCGAGTGCGCTTCTTCACAAGCTGCTCGCTGTCCTTTGTTCTCTCGACCAGGCCGAGGTGTGTGCAGGCGTCTTGGCTGATGTCATCCGCTGTGTGCTCAGCGGCAGCGATGCCTGTGTCCTGGGCTTGGGTTGTGCTGATGTGGGTGAGTAATCGGTCCTTGTGAGAGGCCATGGGTTAAAATCTCAAGATGGGAATGGGATGCTTTTATCATCCCCGCCCCACCTCCTCCTCTATCCCATTGCAATCTTTCAGCCTTTCTTTATCACTTCAAACTCCCTCTGTCCTCTCGATACAAATCTCCAGCCTCCTCGTGTCTTTTGTCTCGTCTCCCAGTCAGTTTTCTCTTTTTTGCTCTTTAAAAAAACCAACAAACAAACATTTCCCTTTAAGTTATTCATCCTTCACCTGTTACTTTATAAATAAAAGCCTGATCATCAGTTATACAGCATGCATGTGTTTGTAAAAGCTTCCCATTGTTTGACGTTTTAGGCAAATATTTCACTTCATTTTGCTGAAGCGCTGAGCAGAAGGGCCTGCAAACAAAGTGGACTGTGATATGTTGCTATTAGAGAGATGGAGCCCTGCACTTAGCGGTAAAGGGGTTTAATAGATTTGTAGCACACACACACACACACACACACACACACACACACACACACACACACACACACACACACACACACACACACACACAGGGTAAGGACAGGGTCTCCTTGGACCTGCTTTTTCACATGACGCCACTCTCCGTAAATCTGATTGAATTAGTTGGCCAGTACAGACTACATGTGGCCCACGGCCAGGGGGGCATCAATCTCCTCCACAGAATACTATTCTCTCTGAATAACGGCCGCTCGGCCTTTAATTGGAGTAAACCAATTCTCTTATCCTCATTCAATTAGAGTTTGGATAAGACGAGATAGGGTGAAACAAGCCCATAACTCAAGAGTAATGTGGGGCAAAAGTGCACTAGAAAGAGACACAATATGGCATCGGTCCATAAAAACATTTATTTGTCTATTCTTGTGAGATTATATATGATGTGTTTTGTTTGTGCCAATGCTTTCCTGCAATTAGCCCCATTTCAAGACTTTGCTATAAATCTGATTATCTATATATCCATATATAAAATCTTGCAGATATTTTTTATGACTGATATGAAATCTTTTATTATTCAGTCATTTCTGCCTGCAGTGCATTGAAAGTGAACGTGTGCTCTGTGATGTGCTGTTTTCAGCACGCCTCCTCCCCTGCCTTTATTTCAGTGTTAAGATGTTACAGTTCGATGTTCATTATTTGGTGTGTACTATTTTGAGCCCATGGCCTCAGCTACGACTATGGCCCCATTGTGTTTGGTAGCACACGTGCAGAAGCCAGACGTACAATCATTTTTAGCTGAGCTACCCAAAAACTAACTCTGGCTGATGATGCTTTTTTTTGGAAAATTAAAAAAATAGTTCCCTTGCTAAGTGGAATAAACGACTTGTATCTCCTGTTACACACGTGAACAGCAGAAGCTGTGATTTTATTTATTAAACAGCCCAGAAAAACTGTTTCTGACAGCAACACGTTGCATTGATATGGTTAGTATATTTTTCAGACATAAATAATATAAAAACTGATTGTGCCACTCAGACTGTGTATTTGTGAATGTAGTATATATTGTGTGGATGCATACCTTCATGTATGTCATATGTAGTAGGGTTTTCAAAGGACTCAAGGCGGCCCACAGTCCAACTAAGTACACTCTTAATAAGTGCACACCAAAGAATCACAGAGGGATCCCTAATTAGCAAGAAGGTGCTGTTAGTCAGTTGCAGCTGATTCATTGATGATCTGCAGGTGTGAGCACATTTTGACAGTTTGCTGGTTTGGAGCATTCAGGTGTGGTTAACAGAAGGTCACCCAAATGTGTGTAACCCATGCTTAGACGGTGCATAAGAGCTACATTTCAGTTAGCCTCAGTTAGCATGTTAAAGTTAAAGTTCATTAAGGCACTGCTAGAAAGACTGAAAACATATAGCTTGTTTGGATGGCAGCGTGGCTTAGCTTTCAGGATCAGTGTCCTTTGAACAGACAACAGCAAAATGTTGGTGCTTGGCTGTAACACACAGCAACATTTGAGCCAAAACCCAAACAAACACAACAGATCAGTATAAACACCTGATACCAAGTGTCAGGCACGGTGGTGGAGGTATGAGGATTTGGGCTTATGCAGTCACCTGGGAACCGAGTAGTCAAATAATCACCATAAACTCCAAACTAACCTAGAGACAAATGTGAGGCTCAGCCAGCTAAAGCTGTGTCATGCAGCAGGCAATGACCCCCAACAGTCAAGGTGACCCACAGTAGAACTTATAAACAAATGCCTGCAAAGTTCAATGAACTTAAGCAATGTTGTAAAGACAAAAATTGTTACACAACATTGAAGGCTGATACACTCATACAGAAATCAATTGGTTTAAATTAATGATTATGGTCTATAATAGCTGCAAGCCATCGAATCTTGGGGTGCACTTCATTTTTCATAAGACCGAATCGAGTCTTGCAAAAACTTCATTTTTATATATAGAAAATCTGTGCATCTATGTGTTCCCCTTCCACCTCAGGGTCCTGGTCCAGCATGGTGGGCAGTGGTGAGAACATTGGGAAGCTCGGCTTGATTCCTTGTGCCATCTCCTGGCTGTACAGCGCCATCGAGCGCCGCAGAGAGAGGACGTGGACCGATCTCAGTGTGTCAGTGTCTGCTATCGAACTGTGCTGCGGAGAGGAGGACACGCTGAGGGATCTGCTGGGGGAAGTTGTTCCATCATTAGGCAGCATCCACGACAGCCCGAAAGCCCACATTAAACTCCAGGAGGACCCAGTCTACGGAGTCCAGGTAGAACTGAAGGTTTTTACCATTAAGAGAAGGGATTGTTAAACTCCTGTGCCTCCCTTACCTCTGCATCGGCACGCTGTGGCCCAGTGACCCACATCTGTAGTAGTGGAGTTACTGTTGTTGGCATAAAAGTCTAATAAATCTTCATAAACACAAACCCAAAGTAGACAACAGGGAGCAAAGGTGATACTGTTTACTGCAGATAGGAGACAGCAGCAGCAAAAACCCCTTTTAAAGTTATTCTAATTGTTTCAAAAGAGACAGTATTCTCACGTTACACGTTCATGCCAACTAGATTAGTTAGATTAGTTGTCTGTGGTGCTTGCGAGCTGGCGTGAGTGTGTGCCCTCTGGATGTGAGAAACTTTTATTCATCTTTATTTAGACAATAATGGTCCGCACTGTGTTGGAAAAGATAATGGTGCTGGGAGGGAAACCTATTATGCTGCACAGCACATTATATCTGATTACACTGTGTCTGTGTGTGGGCGCCACATCCTCTCTGTTCTTTCAGTCAACACTTGAAGAATGACTGAAGCCCGAATGTTTTGCTGCTGAGACGAATGACACAAGATTCATTCTAACAATATTGAACCTGTTTCAAAATGAACAGTGATCAGCAACAGTGGGATAAATGTAACAGATGAAAGGGCTGATTTTACAGCAAATGTGCATCTGCTTCTTCTCTCCTTCAGCTACACAAGCACAACCGGGTGAAGGCCCCCACTGCCGAGCGGGCTGCTTCCCTCCTGGATGCAGCCGTCGCAGCACGTCGGCACAGTGACTTTATTACGTACCTGTGTGACAGCTCCATCATGTTCTTCACCCTTCACGTGCAGCCTCCACGTACAGAGAGCAGCACCATTGGAAAAGGTTGCAGTGAAATATTCAGAAACTGATTCTAGAATTTCGATATTTTATGATTTGCATCTGTTAAATCTTTTTGCATTACCTCCTCTAAAGTCCAACTGTATCGTTTCCGTAGGTTCCCGCGGCGCCACCAAGTTGACCATGATAGACGTGTGTAGTGGTATGAGGGGTGTCAACAAAAATAAACCCCCCCATTCTGAGCTGGGCCCAATCGTCCTGTCTCTTCTAAGTGGACAGAAAAGCACCGCAAACAAGTAAGAATCTAAAACAAAGGAGGAAAATTGTTTGTTCATTAAAAACTTTGTTTTCTTTAACCTATTTATACTCCGGGTTTACAAGCTGCAACACAGGCCACTGTAAACCACCCCAAACTGCAAATTCTTATTGGAGCTCTGATATTTATTTATTTTCTTCTCTTTTTATGTCGATTTATTAGCTTTTTTTTTTGTGCGCTGATGTAACCGGAGCCTCGTCGGCTCGTATGCTGCACTGGATTTGCAGAGATGACAATAAAGTTTACTCTGACTTTGGTGCAGTTAAACCTGCGACCACAGACACTCACATGACGTTGCACTGTTTCTGCAGGATTGGGAAGTTGACGTTGCTCCTTCGAGAGTCCCTGGGCCACACAAATTGCCACACTACAGTAATTGCTCAAATCATGGATTCTTTGACACACCTTCAAGAGAACTTCTCTACCATCCAGCTTGCTTCTCGTTTTCGCAGGACACAGAAGAGGACGAAGGTAGTATAAATGACAGAGTCTAATCATGTCACTCTTTATCTAGCACCCCAAAATTGTTGAATGTTGCTTTGGATTTATAAGACTTATCTAATAGCATCATCCACCTTCATCCGACAGCAGTCTACCTCATGTTCTCCTTGTGCGAGGAGTCTGACTAGAGAAAAAAAAGGGCTGCAGTCGTTCTCCCTGCGGGCGTTCCACTCTACCGATGAGGTAGACGTCGACATCCGTCCTTTTCGCCTGCGTGATGAACTGGATGAACGCTCCAGTAGTGAACAGTCTTGCGACACAGTCATCCAGATAGACTCAGACGGCTCAGTCCACCCCAGATCAGCCCCGAGGCAGGCGCAGCCCGAGTTTGTACCAATCATACCGTCTTTGCACCCTAACAAGGCGGACTTGGACGACCCAGAGTTTGCTGCTCTCCTCCAGGAGCTTCTGAGAATTCCTCAGCTGCAAGTAGAAAAGACGACAGAGTCAGCTCTTCTGGGGCAAACCGACGTTTTGAAAGGAGAAAGGAAGCAACCAGAGAGGGACTGTCTCAAATGTGACACGTTTGCTCAACTTCAAGAACGTCTGGGGTGCATCGATGGAAGTGAAATGACCATGGATGTGCTCAGATCTTCCTTAAAAGGTGCCTGTTTAAATAATGTCACTGTTAAGTCACAGCACCCGGAGGAATCTGTAAAACGCGCAGACACTGAAGCTCCACAGACACTGCTGAATAAGGGGCTGAGCTGCAGTCAGACCTCTGCTGGAGAAAAGCAAACAGACGGTGCTGGAGACAGTTTTCAGAGAGAAGATTCGGGTTTGTACGACTGTGAGGAGTGTAGTGCCACCAGTTCCAGCGAGGAACTGCTCAATCAAACTCTGGGTCTGAACGCGACCTGCCGCTCTGAGCCTTCTAACACCAGGACTCTTAAGTCAGGTAATGGGGTTTCTTCCAAGCGCTTTAATGTGGATGCAAAGGTCACGGCAGGGGCCAGTTCTCTTGCACTTGAACCTTCACACAAACAGGACAGAGCTGAAACTGCTGATTGGTTCAAAACAGACAAAAGGACCTCACCAGTTGGCAAAAGCTCCCCCATATCTCCTTCTTCTACGTGCTCCTCTTCACACTCCCTGGCTAAAAGTGTTGTACTCGGAGACGTCCTAAACAGTCACCCCAAACAGGATGTTAAGGAAATGAAAGCCACGATCACAGTGACCGTTCAGCAGCCGCTGGACTTAAAAGGTCAAGATGAGCTGGTTTTCTCTATGGTAGAAGAGGTGACCATCAGTGGAGCGTACGACAGAGCAAGGACAGGTGGAAATATTATTTGCATCAGAGACGGAGCTCATTCACAGGCACACGCTGAAGACTCGGCTAGTTCTCAGCCAATCCAGATAATCAGCAACGTCAGCGAGGAATCTGCAGCTCCAGGCTCCTCTGGTGCTCCCGAAAGCTCTGCTGCTCATCCTGCTGGCACTGAAAAGTCCCAGCATCAAGTCAGAAGGGAGAAAAGGGTGTTGCCTTCATTTATTAACCCCATGTTGATTAATACAGACTTGGATTGTGACTTGGATTGTGCCAAAGACAACGAAAGTCACTGTGAAACTTTAGCAGGAGTCAGGTCAGAATCAGAGTCCATTAGAAATACAGCTCGATGTTCAGAACACAGGGAGGTCCTTCAGGAGAAGTGTGCACCTGTGGCTTCTCAGAAACATGTCAAAAAGACTGACAAGTCTTGTAGCCAAATGTCTTATGAGCCAGTCGTCTTAGAACATTTGAGTTTTTGTAATAAACCTCCAGACAACAAAACGTGTGAGCAGACAAACACAGACAAGGCCCACCCCAGAGACCGTGGGCATGTTTACTCCTCGAACACTGCAGAGCTTTCAGAGGGGACTGAGATCACATGCAGAGATACACCCAAGAGGACTGGTGAGTCACCTGGTTGCCAAGAAACCATCCTTTGCTCCTATTCAACAGGTAGCTTACCTCGAGCATGGCAAAGTGCCAAACACCAGGATGCCCACCTCGTAGACTCAAGGGGGCTGACATCATCCACTCCCTGCAGCCCAAGGGTAACTCTCGAGAGGAGGAAGGCGAGGCAGCACTCCCCTACTAACCACAACCTCTATATTTCCTCTCCTCAAAGATATGGAACAGACTTCAAACAGGATCCTGGTGCTACTTTCAGGAAGGGTATTGGATCTGTGATTGATAAATCCACTTCAGCAGTAAAACGTGATAATACAAGCAGGAGGCTCAGGTCACCGATGGAGGAGAGTGGCAGGCTTTTCAGTGCCAAACTACAGCAGCTGGCTAGACGGACGAGCTCTCTCGGGCGGATCCCAAGAGACTTTCCAGCCCTAGAAAGAGGCGGCAGCAACGCTTCTGTGAGCTCCAGGGGAAGCTCCAGGGGAAGTACTGAAGGAGCTTGTAAGTCTGGCTATAAAGGCAATTTTGAGGGAGATTGTACCTTTCCGAGGGCCAGCAGGAGCCCGAGGAAAAATCCTCGGTCTGAACATCATTTTTTCCCGTCTGAAAACCCTGCGACTCAGTCTTCTAGGCATATCCACTCCAAGCTTTCTGCTGTGGGAAAGCTCAAGACGTCTAGCCCCAAAGTCCGTCGATCGTCAGCTCCTAGCATCAAGAACCCCGGCGTCTCCCACAAAACCCTGCAGGACTCCATCAATCATAGTGCCAGTCTGTCTCCAGACAGTAAAACAGTCAGCCACGAACGCACATCCTCCTTTTTCCCCTCTTCCCCTCCACGGTCTCATCGCTCTATCAGCCGGACTCCAAGCCAGAGCTCCACATCCTCATCCACAAAATCTGCCATTCAGGGATTTGTTAACGGTCGCCTCTCAGACTTTCTCAAGGAGAGGGCCCCCAGTCCCACTACAGGAGGATCGGACCAAACGACCTCACTGCCCTCCCCGTACAGTCAACTGACATCTCCCCGCATGCCCGATCACCTGAGTGGGCACGCAAGTGACACCACCAGCGTGTTGAGCGGCGATTTACCACCAGCTATGGGGAAGACATCCCTGCATTTTTCTAACAGAAACAGTTTGGTGAGCAGTGGCTATGACAGCATGGTGAGGGACAGCGAGGCCACAGGCAGCAGCACCTCAGCCAGAGACTCAGTCAGCGACAGGAGCGGCTCCCTCCTCAGCGCGGCTCGCAGCGGCTGGCCGTCTCGGAGACGAGGTGGTACAGGTGAGAGCGCCTACGATTTTTATGTAATGAATTAAATGACTTTCACTTTTGGAAAGTTTTCAAGTTTGATTTATAAAGCAAACAAAAACAAACCAACAGAAGCTCAAAGCAGACGTTCTTATGCAAACGTTAGCGCCGCTGTTCGCCAACGCCAGCTTCATGGTGACATGGCTGGCTCATAATCTGACTGCATAACATATTAATGTGACATTAATGAAAGACGACATGTGTGCTGGACGCAGCCAGACCCAGTTTCCTCGCTGGCATTAAAAGCCAGATTGTGTAGGAAGTCGCATCATTAATACATGAACCCAGGAAGGATTCTCACTGATGGAAACAGAAAACGTTTGTGTGGTTGTGTTACACAGAGGGGTGTGTGCGTGATTATGCACGCTAACAGAGTTATGTTGCAAACACACTCACTGTTAACTGCTTTTTGTGTGTGCGCTCAGTTTGTCCTCATGTGTCCTCTTCTGTAACTAAAAGCTACAGTTTGAAAACATAAAGCACTCACTATCTTTTCCTGCACTGGCAGACTGACTCAAACTGAGAGTTGCAGTAATTGTGTCTCCGGTCTTGACTTCTGGCAGCTCTGCGGCTGCACTTTGGCCCGAGGCAAACTGTTGTTCCAGCAGGAACCACATACGGCAGCTCATGAATCGTTTCCTGCTGTAGCTGCCTCGTCTGTAAATGTGTGACTCACTGTGACTTTTCTATTTAATGCTCAACACTCACATTAAGAACCAAGAAAAGTCCACTAACATGTGCTTCTGCCTTACATGTGTTGGCGCTCTTGGCTCCAGGTACTCAGCAGCGCCACCTTTCCCATGATTCACCTCTGACCCTGAGACGCTCGGCTAGCGGTCTGCGGTCTCGCTGGATGGATCAAGGAATCCCAGAGGCCTACGAGATCAAGGTCTATGAGATCGACAATGTACAGAGGATGCAGGAAAGAGCAGGTGCTGGCAAACAGGTGCTGGGTTTATTTTGATTTTTTTTTGTTGGAGGTTAAAGGGCATTACATAATAAACAGTATGACCTTTATAACCTCTGCGAGCAACGAGCGAGAACAGCCACAAAAACAGGATTGTGGTTGTTGTTTTGTTTGTGACGTAGAACTCAGTTAGTTCTCTTTTTGTATTCGAAATGGTAAGTAACCATTTTTTGTTATGGAATAAAAGGACCGGCGTTAATGCTGCCACAATATCATTTTTTGATATATTAAATGGAATAAATTGAAATGATCTGCCGTCTCTGTTGCAGAGATTTGAGGAGACGCCGCAGATATTGTGAGGCGAGAAACCTCAGCTATGGTGTCAACTTAACAGACCACAGCGAATAAGAGTAGAATAAGATAAATAAAATAGAAATATCCTTTATTGTCCCTCACTGGGGAAATTCACGCGTTACAGCAGCAAAGTGACAGACAGCGTGCAGGTTCCCACAAAGCTTAGAATAAACAAGGAATAAGAGTCCCGAGCAAATTTACAACATAAGAAACACAAATACTTTACAGTATTTTTAAACAGCAAAAAGTGCTTAAAAACAACAACGACGCACTACTGACAGTAATAATGAGGTGCCTCCAGTGTCTCGAGGTCATAGATTAACTCATGAAAATTATATTCCAAAAACTGGAAGTCGAGTTATTGAGCAAATCACAATTTAACCCTGTGTTTGTACTGAGCAGCTACAAGGTCTTCATACCTTTAACATATATTCATTTCCACCCATTTTAAATGTAATGTGTGTCTCATAAAACTTTGTTTTCTTATATGATTGATGATAAATGTGGCACATTTTTTCCTTCTGCAACGTAGTCCGAAGAATATGAATCCAGTAAACATATTAAATGGGAGAGAAATACAAAAGGAGTCCGTCGTGAGTAAATCATAGACAGAAATGTCTTAGGAGACCAAACATCTCCCACTCGTGGGAGTATTTTTGCACGATGCTGCAGAAGAAGAGCATGCTTGATAAGCTGACTGTGTAAACCTCGCATAAAAGACCGTCTGGCATTTAAAATGCGCTTGATAGCAAAACAGGGTCCATGTGGTGACGTAATGTCCCACGACGAGAGGTCTGGCCCCGTGAGACGCCTCCCTGTCTCCACCACTCTCAGGCAACTTTGATACAATTTTAATGACCACATGGGGTAAACTGGGTCAGTGCTGCAGCGGCGAACAAAGACGTAGAACAAGCAGAGCAGAATGGAGGTAAAACACCAGATTTTAAAAACTGTAAATATGGATTTATTGACCCCCCCTCCCCCCACCCCCAAACGACTGCCATGCTCCCCCCATCTCTGCCCTAACATGATGTTTATATGAAGAGCAGCTGAGAGGTGGATGCTGTTTTTCATTAAAACCTACAAAGTACTCACATACAGTATTCCAGGGCTCATTGTTTAAATGGTGAGAGTAAATTAAATTTACTTAATTTCAGCTGTGTTTTAAAAATCTTTGACTAAATAAAAAAAGTGAAAAGGGTTGTGTTTCTGCTTTCAGGGGCCCACATGCTTCAGCGCCAAGCTGAAGCTCCTGGAGCACCGTCAGCAGAGGATCTCCGAAGTCCGAGCCAAATACAACAACCTGAGGAGAGAGCTGGAGCTGGCCAAACGCCGCCTCATGCTGGAGCCCGCCACGTGGAACCACGAGTGTCAGTGGAGTTTCTTTAAAAACTAACTGTAACTGTTATTGCTAATATCTGAAAAGAGTAGTCGTCATCTAGATTTAGCTTCCTCGAACAGCCTTTGGCTTCCACACTTCTCCCTGCCTTCCATTAATGTCTCTCTCAGTTCCAGCGACAACAATGAGCAACAATATCTAACAGAAACGAGTCCACTGGTCACCAGCAAATATATACAGTCCCAAAAGCTTAAGACCAGTTGAAAAATGGCAACAAGCAAGAGGAGGAAATGGGCATTAAGTTCATTAAAAACAAACTGAAACAGGCAATTTTTGGCGTGATCAACAACTACGGTGGAGCCATCGTCATCACTGAGTTCATGTTTGGAACTTTGATTTCTGTTTTGGGTTTTTTCCAGGTGTAAAACAGCCCGTTTCAGTTTAAGGACTGTATATATATCTTTGCATAGTACTTTGCCAGTGACACTGATAATGAGCAAGCGTCCTGAGCTTAACCAGCTAGCCACGGTGTTAGGTAGCAAAACTTCACACAGGCGATATAAAAACACGGACATATCCATCAGCAATCGCTCAGTATCAATGAAGTCCTGTTGTGAACCTTAACCTTTCACTACCTTCATCTTAACTTTTGAAACCAGAAGCTATGCGTGGCCGACCTGACCGTGAAATCGAGGAGCGCTGCACACTCAGGCTAGCCTCCGGGCTTACCCTGAGTCACTGGACTTTACTTTCTGACTCTGAGAAGGACCATAGTGTTAAAGTCATCAAGACTTGTTGGTAGCAGCTGAGTCCATATAATTAACAGGAGAATACATTTAATGGTGTTAGAGCAAGAGAACAGAGAAGACTTCATTATAACATGTATGTACCCACAGGGACGCCTCTGCTGGCCGTGATAGGTAATACAGGTTTAAGGCACTTCCTCAATGGCTTCATTTTTTAGACTCAGAAGCTATGTTCATCTTTTATGTACAGTCTGTGTTCACACCATAATAAACACCCGGGCTGGTTAGCGAGCTAACTCTAGCGTAGCTATGCAATGTGTATCTGGCAAATCTGGTGCCAACATACTGACATACTGGTACACAGCTTATACACTGGTCTCTCAGCCATTATAGGCTATAAAACACAGGCTACAATACAAATGTACTTTACTGTTCTGGCTCGTACTAGGCTTGCACACAGATGGAGAGCATCTCATCTCATCTCATATCGTATTGTTTTGTAGGACCTGTTGTAACATTTCTGTATAGTTTAGCCATAAAATAAATATGAAGACATAATTCTGTAACTGGGTGATTTTGCTTGAAAGGTGACTGAAATGATTAAAACATGAGCAATCAGCTGATTAACTGGTTCAATGACTAATCATCTGAGCTCGCACTTCAGTGAATAAGCAAGTAATCAGCTTGTTATATGCAGCAGGCTGTAGCCTCCTTTTACAGGAGCAGCATCCACACTTCTCATTAGCACCATTAGTAATACCCTCACCAGCATGTGACATTTTATATTATGCTTTAATCACAGAGCACGTGATGCTGTTAAGGAATAAGAGGCTGTCACACCAACAAACTGCCCTGCTGGCAAAGCAGTTCTTACAGTATGAGAATGTTTTGTAATGCAATGATGACTTTTGTGGGTCTGAGAAAAATCTACCATGTGAACTTTGACCTCCACGATTTCATTCATCCTCCTTTTTGCTCATACAGTAACACACAGAAGTATACGCGGCACACTGACCCTTATTGTCCTTCCCCAGTCGACCTATGGCAGACGTTCGAGGTGGACTCCCTGGAGCATCTGGAAGCACTTGAGTTGGTGACGGCGCGGCTGGAGCGCAAGGTCAGCCTCTGCAAGGCCAACGTCATGATGGTCACCTGCTTTGATGGTGTCGCCGGGAGACGGCGTAAGAAGAGACGGCGAAAAACGGCAGATCATAGATTCACAGAGAGATACTGACCTACTGGCTGACATATATGTTTCTTTTAGACTATTATGTAGAACTTGTTGATTATCCATGAAGTTATCTCGGCACTCAAGACACAGAGGTGAGATCACCTCATGTATACACTTGTTATGTTTTGAAGTAGCACACTGCCTCCGGTCCCCTGGTGGGAATTCCTCTGCGGCATTTTAGACTTTCAAAAAAATCCAACTAACCTTTACTTCATGTTTTCCAGACAGTAGTTGCAGTTAAATAACCTATAAAGATGTGTGTTTATGCACTTTTTTAGCATTTGGCAGTATATTTAAAGCCATCACGTTCAAGCAGCATCTAATGCTAAAATATTTTGGTGCTAACGAGCTCGGTACCACAAAACTCCAATGTTGGACAACGGGAGAGCCTATCATGTGTAATGAAACAGAAGCGGTCCAAAGTCTGTGTCTGCCATGGTTCTCAAAGAAATGACTCCACGTCTGATAATAACACTACACAACAACTGGCACTCAAACCTGTCAAAATGTGCTCTGGTTCTCAAAAGGCTCTGCGACCGTAGAAATGAGGGATTAGATCCTGGTTCTCTGGGAAGTCTTTAGGCTCAGCAATATCATTTATGTGAATACCATCTACACATCTGTGCAAAACGGCTCAGGAGGCAACTACAGCTCCAAATGAAGCACTTTTGTACTCTGCTAAGCAATTAATGAGAAACTGTGATAAGTGGACGATCCAAATTGTGCTTTTCTTAAAGCCATTTTCACACAAAGCTTTATTCCAATTGTCTTTGTCTATCGCACGCTTTGACATGCTGACTGGAGTCAAGGCTCCAATGATCGTCCGATTAGTGGACTGGCCTCTCTACCTCCTGAGCCACAGCTGTTCCACTGGATGCAAACATTTACAATACCTCAAACTGTCCTTCTACAACAAACAGAGCAAAGCGAGGGAAATGCAACTGAACGTGACGATTATGTTCTTCAAGTTTCATGTGCTTTGCTGTTCTTCTTGATTTGATTGGTCAAACCAATCATGTACTCAGCCAACACGATGTCTTTGAGTAGCAACGTGATCAGCCATCGTAGAGCAGAAGGCGGTGCAGCTTTCACAAAAAGGGAATATTATGCCACCAATGATGCCATTGTGTAAATAGATTTTGGTGCTAAAACTACAAAAGTAGTGCATTTCCTTATTTGTAACTAATGTAAATAAGTAAATGTTTAGCAGGGATCTCAGTGAACTGTTGAATGAGCCATAAGGGAACAACGGTAGTGTTTGTGTAAGTTACACCAACAGAGAGGTCGGTGATCAATACACTGACTGTAAAACACATTAGTAAGTGATTGGAAGTAGAATAAAAGAATGCAGATTCTACTGACAGTGTAATGGAGGAGTAATTACTTTAAAGGAATAACGTCACGGTGTCTGAAGAGCCCTGTGGCTCCGAGCCACGACCCAAAGTGATCGGTGAGCAGTGCTGGGATGTCTACCTGGGTCGATGCGTTTAAATATACGGGAATCGCACACACGCACACACGCTGGATGTTTGTTGTTGTGAATCGTATTAATCAGCATGTTGTTGTCACTGTGAATAAATGAGCACAGCACTCCATTATGTTTCATGTGTGCAGAGACTGTGCATCCTTTGATTTGCAAAAATTAAAAGTGCTGTGCTGCTCCTGCTGCCATCACATCTGGGATCTTGTCCTTACTGGTCACCAGAGCCTGTTTTTAAGTGTGCATGTGTGTGTGCATGTGTGTGTGCGTGTGTGAGTGCGTGTGTGTGTGCGTGTGTGTGTGCATGTGTGAGTGCATGTGTGTGTGCATGTGTGAGTGCATGTGTGTGTGCATGTGTGAGTGCGTGTGTGAGTGCATTTGAGTGTGCGTGTGTGTGTGCATGTGTGAGTGCGTGTGTGAGTGCATGTGTGTGAGTACGTGTGTGTGTGCGTGTGTGAGTGCATGTGTGAGTGCGTGTGTGAGTGCGTGTGTGAGTGCGTGTGTGTGTGCATGTGTGTGTGCATGTGTGTGTGCGTGTGTGAGTGCCATGACGCCATGCAACATCGAAAACAGGAAGGGGTTTTTGAGTTGTCAAATGAAAAGGTAATGACACCAAGCCATGTTCAGCCCTGGGGGTGCCCTATTATAAAGTCAGCATCATTAAAGAAGAACACTGGAAACACACACGTGTTTCCTTCCCTGACTTTGCCCTTCCTCTCTTTCTGCTCCACTTCCTCATTGCTCAGCCTCATCTGAGACACACACACACACACCGTACGCCTGGTTAACGTCCATAGCTCATTTAAAACTGAATAATGTGTTTTATATCATTTTATTTTTTCTAGAAATGTCTCCATATTTGGAGGCAGTTTGTCCACTACAAACACAAACTGATCCTGAGCCAGTTTAAACGCTGAGTTTAAATGTGACTATTTTAAGATGTCATGGGAACTGCATCACTTTGGCTCATTAGGTGGAAAAAGAGGTGCTATTTCTGTCTCTGAGAAACTTGAATTTTAAAGCCTCCCCATAAAGAAAGCTGAGAGGGCACATTTATAATAAACCTTATCAGACTCTGTGTTTGGGGGCTGATACCATCACCAGATGTTTAGGGAGCTAAATGTAGGCAGAATGTGTAAAATCTCACCACTAGATGTCAGTAGATTTCAGACCGCAGTTAAACCAAATAGTTTTATCCCTCCCGCTCACAGTGCAGATCTTTGCTGCTACAGGACAGACAGCTGTTCATCTGTAGTTAGCGTAGGCCAGTGGTCCCCAAACTTTTTTTGCTGGCCCCGCTTTGTTTTACAAGAAAAATGTTGCCCCCCCACAAACACACCCTCCAACCACACGCGCCCATATTTTGCTCCGTTGCGATTTATTTCACACCTCAAATATTTAGTAAACAATTAAGCAAATACAAGTAATCTGCAATAAATTACAGGTAGTAATAAAATAAACTACTAACTCTTTTACGCTGCGTCCGCACCTACACGGGTGTTTTTGAAAACGCAGCTGTTTCGTCCTCGTAAACGATGTTTCGAATCACCGAAAACTGAGATTTTTTTAAACTCCTTTTTTGCGTTTACGTGTGGACGAGGAATACAGAGTTCCTCAGGCAACGTCAAAGGTATGTGCTTTTTTCACGTCACGCTGTGGCCACGTTACTGTTTACATGAGATGAATTGCAGAATGATAGAGACACAATACTGTTAATCTGACTGTCTGCAGGTTTTACACACAGTTACTGTCCCTCTGTTTACAAAGGCAGAGGCGTCACAGTGTGATTATCTTACGTGTAGTTGTTTTTTCCTGTGTAATAATGTTCAACATTGCTGTCAATACATTTTTTAAAAAATGCCTCTCTGTGCAAAATGGGTTTAAAAACATAAACAGCTGTGGGATCCTGTTTGTCTGTGATTTAAACAGCCCAGCGCTGCTCCCGACGCAGGGAAAACCAATCCTGCAGGGAGACCTACCTCGGCACCTGTGCAGGTGAAGCCAAAGGGCAGATTTGCTTCACCATATTTGCTAGTCTTTGGCTTAGAATGAAGTTGGTTTGGAAACATATTCAGCGACGCTTCATCTCCTGCTTTGCGTTTGTGTGGGAGCCCCGTCAAAAACCTGTCCATGATGCTAACAGTGTCCAAGCGCTCTTTTTTTTCCATACCGTGCCCCTCCCTTCAATGACTCTGCGCCCCCCCCCCCCCCCCCCAGGGGGCGGGCCCCACACTTTGGGAACCTATCATTCCACTGTCTGCATCAGCTGTAAAACTTTGTGAGGGCAACAAGACAGAAAAAGACACACTGTGGGAGAGAGCCAGAGAGGAATAAGAACTAATGATGAAATGCAGAGTGGTGTATAAACACACAGCGAGTGAAGAAAAACACTTCATCATGTTCCAGAGTAAACATCTGGTTCTAAGATTGTCAGGGCCGAGTACAAGAACCTCAGTTTGATCTGAATTTAGGAGGACATCAGCGGTCATCCGGGTCTTTATGTCTATAAGACATTCCTGCAGTTTAAATAGTTGTTGTGTGTTATCTGCCTTGATGGCCGGTTAGATTTGGGGTTCATCTGCATAGAAGTGAAAATGCTGCCTCAGCTCTGCCGCTGTTTTTACAGCTGTTAGCCTGTGCTAGTGATAATTGTATTGAAGTGGATCTAACATTGTTGGACACAGACACTTAGCGAATAAACTCTCAAATCATGTAAGAACGTAATCTAAATGTTTATCAGGGAGAACGTGTGATTTCTGGACACCAAGCCTAACATTAGTGTACAGAACTTTATAACCAGCTGATGTTGTTGTTTAGCTGGCGCCTCGTCTGCTGTCCGACAGGAGACTCGCACGTCTGACCTGATAAGTGACAGTGACAGCGACAGTGTTGGGGATAAATAACCCGATACGTTTTCAACTGTTAGAGCCCTGACTCAGTTCATGAGATGTGGCTTGAGGTTACGAGGATGACATTTTATCCACATGCTGGCTGCCATGTCTCTTTCCTTCCCATTTTTGCTTCTTTGCTGAACGGGACCCAGATGTCGAACAGTCTGCAGACATGAATTTAAATTTGCCTCCATAACACACAAACACTTGCGAGCTCTCTCCTGCTCCAGCTTTGGTGGCAGCTCTGTAGTATTCAGGATGGTAATAATACTTACAGTTTTTGTATATCAAAGACCCATTACTATATGTAATTTAAATATAACAGTTTACATTTACAACACATCTGTGCCTAAAGGGCTAAATCTAATTGGTCTTCTCTTAAAAACACAGCGACGGTCTGTCTCTCAGGGTGTTCAATGAGATCACTGACGGCACAGGAGGAGGACGGAGAAAACATCATCGGTCTGATAAATGTAAGTAAGAGTGACAACACAACACAAATTGACGCACACATTTGAAACCATTCCCACTCTAATCCACAGCACGCTTTATCTGCTTTACGTGGCATCGTCTGACCGCTTTATGTCGCGTTACATAACCGCGGACACCCAGCCGGGAGCCAGTGCCACACATCTGCCAGGAGATGGCAGCCTCCACCACGCGCTTAAATAAATATATAAAGTTGTCATGAAGCGATGCATGTTTTGCAGTGAGGGGAAGGTGAAAATCCCCGGATAAGACAGTAAACAAGAAGCATGAGAGAGTGTGAGAAGAGAGAGTGAGGAGGAAAACACCGCGACGCTGCTTCATGTGGAGACAAACACAGAGAGGCTCCATCCAGCAGTGAGTACACCTCTCCATCCTGTGCTGCGGTGTCAGTGTGGCATGAACGTCAGCAGGCTCAGTGTAGTCATTTTAAACCAGATTAAAGACGGGCAGGGCAGCAAGTGTGAACAAACGCTTTCTGCGGCGATGTGAAACTACGGGGAGAAGCGCAATAAACTCGGTAGCTGACTTTACACGCGGACACGGCGACGCTAGCGTGTTTTGCTTTAACCTTAGTCTTCCCACGTTAAAGCTCTGGTGATGTGCGATAAAAAAAAGCACGAAAATACGTTTAATGAGCGATGTGCACGTAAACGTCAGAGGCACGTGCACAGGGAGGCATTCGCCGCCACCCACTTGCCGCGCGACACGGGAAGTCAAACATCTGACAGAGTCCAAGCTGAACGCGCGCGTGTCCAGCGACAACTGCGTAACTTTGTCAGGATTACGTAAACGGCCACCTTTCCCTTTGTTAGTGTGCTGCTGCTCACCTGAGCCTGAGCTGTTCTTAATTATGTCAGAGAAGTCTAAACGTAGGAGCATAGGTGCGTTTGTTTTTACGCAATTTATTATGGCACCGACTATTGTGACCTATGACAGCATTGGAGGGCACACCCTCGGATAAACTAGCACTTGTCAACAGTGGGAAGGAAGAGCTCCATTTTTACAGGTAGAGGTCTCTGACAGAACCAGGCTCATCAAGGGACAGCCATGTAAATGCTGGAGGAGATATGTTCAGTGCATCATGGGAAGTCCCAACGCAGAGTCTGTGGTTCAGGATCGACAGGTTCACACTTAAAAACAAGCTTTACCCAGAAATGGAACTTAGCTACAGAGAAAACATAAAGATGTATTGTTTGAATTCAATTCAGTTTTATTTATACAGCGCCAAATCACAACACCACTCGCCTCAAGGCGCTTTATATTGTACAGTAGACCCTACAATAATAGATACAGAGAAAAGCCCAACAATCACATGACCCCCTATGAGCAGCACTTTGGCGACAGTGGGAAGGAAAAACTCCCTTTTAACAGGAAGAAACCTCCAGCAGACCCAGGCTCAGGGAGGGGCGGGGCCATCTGCTGTGATTGGTTGGTGTGAGAGAAGGAAGACAGGATAAAGACATGCTGTGGAAGAGAGACAGAGGTTAATAACAGATATGATCCAATGCAGAGAGGTCTGTTAACACAGTGAGTGAGAAAGGTGACTGGAAAGGAAAAACTCACAGATGGACAGATAGAGCTGGGTGTCATCAGCATAGCAGTGTAAATGTATGCTATGTCTTCTAATGATGCTGCCTAAAGCTGGGCAGACACTGTGCGATTTTTTTCAGTCGTGCGATTCAGCTCCTGCTCAAACTGCACGATTGACTCGCAGGGGTTAGAAGTTCATAGGTCACGATGCAGGTCTCACACTATACGGCCCGATGCTCTGATGCGACCTGAGTCACACTGTGCGTCCATAAAATGAAGGTTATAACAGAAATTCTGTCGCTCTCTGTCTTTCACTCACACAGACACACCACCACCATCAACTTTGCTAAATTGCTAATGAAAAACATGATCAGGCAGCTGTGATTGAGCAGCAGTGTCGATCCAACTATTTTCACGGTTGTTGTGGTCGTGATAATTTTGTGAGGCCACATCGAAAAGGCTCGGATGAGCTTTCCAAAGTTCTACAAGTTGTACCTCCATCGCTTGTGTCCAGATCACACGCTGCACTGTCGTGCTGCGCCGTCTTTTTCGCTGACATTTGTGTTTGCGTATGCGCAGTGTGACAAACTGCGGTGACACCCTCACGACGGTCGCGAGGATTTGAAATCCTCACGACCAAGCGATTGATGATCGGGAGCTGGTCGTGAGGTGTCAATCGCTTCTTGTTACCCCACGTATACTACACAATGCACGATGAAGGCCAAAATCGGGCCGATCGCCAAAACGGTTGCACGACTCAAAAATCAGCTCAAAATGGGCCAAAAATCGCACCGTGTGAGCCCAGCATAAGGGAAGCATGTATAATGTAAACAGAATTGGTCCTAGCACTGAACCCTGTGGAACTCCATAATTAACCTCAGTGTGTGAAGAGGACTCTCCATTTACATGCACAAACTGGAGTCTATTAGATAGATATGATACAAACCACTGCAGTGCAGTACCTGTAATACCTACAGCATGTTCTAATCGCTCTAATAGGATATTATGGTCGACAGTATCGAACGCTGCACTAAGGTCTAGCAGGACAAGCACAGAGATGAGTCCACTGTCAGAGGCCATAAGAAGATCATTTGTAACCTTCACTAAAGCTGTTTCTGTGCTGTGATGAGCTCTGAAACCTGACTGAAACTCTTCAAATAAACCTCTGCAGATGATCTGTTAGCTGTTTGACAACTACTCTTTCAAGGATTTTTGATCTGAAAGGAAGGTTGGAGATTGGCCTATAATTAGCTAAGACTGCTGGGTCTAGAGATGCTTTTTGAGTAAAGGTTTAACTACAGCCAGCTTGAAGGCCTGTGGTACATAGCCGATCATTAGAGATAGGTTGATCATATTTAAGATCGAAGCATTAATTAATGGCAGGACTTCTTTGAGCAGTTTTGTAGGAATGGGGTCTAAAAGACACGTTGATGGTTTGGAGGAAGTAATTATTGAAGTTAACTCAGAAAGATCAACTGAAAGATCAGTTTGGTGTTAAGCTTTATAGGGACCTTTTATAAATTCTTAGGTTTGAAATGAGTTCCTTCCAAAATTAGCCGAAGCTCTCCACAGAAGTGGGAGAAACTCTAGGACTCTAGGAGCCTGTGGCGGGGACTAAGGACAATAACGGACTATAAAGCACCAACAACCGGTATGACGAACGCGGCCGTGACTCTGGCAGACGAGCTGAACACTTTCTATGCTCGCTTCGAGGCTGCAGCTAAGGTCTCCAACAATGCTAGTGTTAGCGGCGCTAACGGCTGCAGACAGGAAGATACTGCCAGCACCGGAAACGTGCTCGTCATCTCCGAGCATGAAGTAAGGAGAGCCTTCAAGAGAGTGAACACCAGGAAAGCAGCAGGACCAGACGGCATCCCAGGTCGTATCCTAAGAGACTGCGCATACCAGCTAGCTCCTGTGTTCACTGAGATATTCAACATCTCTTTATCTCAGTCGGTGATCCCCACATGCTTCAAAGAGTCCATCATTGTTCCTGTCCCGAAGAAACCCCACCCTGCTTCTCTCAATGACTATCGCCCTGTAGCCCTCACCTCAGTAGTGATGAAGTGCTTTGGACGCCTGGTCAGAGACTTCATCATTTCTTCACTACCAGACACACTGGACCCACTACAGTTCGCTTACCGTCCAAATCGTTCCACAGACGATGCCATCTCTCATCTCCTCCACACATCACTCACTCACTTGGACACTAGAAGGGGGAATTATGTTAAAATGCTCTTCATAGACTACAGCTCTGCATTTAACACCATAATTCCCTCCACACTCACCACCAAGCTGGAGCATCTGGGACTCAGCTCATCTATGTGTCAGTGGATCTCCAACTTCCTAACTGGCAGACCACAGGCAGTAAGGATGGGCGGACATGTCTCAGCCTCCACCACTCTCAGCACTGGAGCCCCCCAGGGGTGTATTCTGAGCCCCCTGCTGTACTCTTTGTACACATATGACTGTGTGGCCACTACCAGCTCCACCACCATCATCAAGTTTGCTGACGACACCGTCGTGGTGGGCCTGATCTCTGATAACAACGAGACGGCCTACGTGAAGGAGATTAGGAATCTGGAGAACTGGTGCCAGAGGAACAACCTCCTTCTAAACGTCAGTAAGACAAAGGAGCTGATAGTGGACTTCAGCACTAAGCAGGAGAGGAACTACCAGACCCCCGTCATCAACGAGTGCCCAGTGGAGAGAGTGGACAGCTTCAAATACCTCGGAGTTCACATCACGCAGGACCTGTCATGGTCCTGTCACATCAACACCGTGGTGAAAAAGGCCCGACAGCGTCTCTACCACCTCAGACGCTTGAGAGACTTCCAACTGCCCTCCAAGGTGCTCAGGAACTTTTACTCGTGCACCATAGAGAGCATCCTGGCGGGAAACATCTTAACCTGGTTCGGGAACAGCACCATGCAGGACAGACGAGCTCTACAGAGGGTTGTGCGGTCAGCTGAGCGCACCATCCGCTCCGAGCTCCCTGACCTGCACTCAATCTACAGCAGGCGGTGCCGGACCAAGGCCAGGAAGATGGTGAAGGACCTCAGCCATCCCAACAACAGACTGTTCTCTCTGTTGAGGTCAGGAAAGCGATTCCGCTCCCTGAAGACCAACACAGAGAGACTGAGGAGGAGCTTCTTCCCGCAGGCGATACGGTCTCTCAATCACACCACCACACAGTACTGACCCACACATATGGTTCTTACACACACACTGGACTTTCTGGACTTTGGTTTTGCACAACACTGGTCACTATATTCTTCATTTCCGGTTAATACTTGTACAGCTGCTGTTATTGTGTATATATTTATTTATATTTAGATTTCTTCATACATTCTTATATAGTTCTATATTGTGTATTGTGTATTTCAGATGTCAGATGTCAGAATGGGTTTATTGCCAGATGTTGAGGTTTACAACATTAGGAAATTGCTGCGGTGCTTCAGTGCAGACAATAAGAATTAAAGTGCTATGTAGAAAGAAAGATATGTGCATGAGATATACATGAGATATATACATGAGAGTAAGAATTAAGAGTGCTACGTAGAAAGATATATACATGAGTGCAGGTGGTGATCAGTGCCAAACATGAAATGATGCAGTGACACAGCGTAGGGTCATGTGTTAGTGGCGGGGACAGTCATGTGGTTATTGTTCATGTGTCCAACAGCAGAGGGGAAGAAACTGTTCTTGTGGCGAGAGGTTCTGGTGCGAATGGACCGGAGCCTCCTGCCTGAGGGGAGCAGGTCAAACAGACTGTGTCCAGGGTGAGAAGGGTCAGCTGAGATCCGGGCTGCACGCCGCAGTGTCCTGGAGGTGTACAGGTCCTGCAGAGATGGGAGTCTGCAGCCAATCACCTTCTCAGCAGAGCGCACAACACGCTGCAGTCTCTGTTTGTCCCTGATAGTGGCTCCAGCGTACCACACGGTGATGGAGGAGGTGAGGATGGACTCGATGATTGCAGTGTAGAACTGCATCATCGTCCGTGTTGGCAGGTTGAATTTCTTCAGCTGCCTCAGGAAGTACATCCTCTGCTGGGCTTTCTTGATGACGGAGGTGATGGTGGGCTCCCACTTCAGGTCCTGGGTGATGGTGGTACCCAGGAAGCGGAATGAGTCCACAGAGGTGATGGGGGTGTCAGTCAGGATGATGGGGGGGAGTGGGGCTGTGTGCTTCCTGAAGTCCACAATAATCTCCACTGTCTTCTGGGCATTCAGCACCAGGTTGTTGTGGCTGCACCAGGACACCAGACGTTCAACCTCCCTCCTGTAGGCAGACTCGTCCCCGTCCGAGATGAGCCCAATGACGGTGGTGTCATCTGCGAACTTGATTAGCTTGACAGACTGGTGGGTGGAGGTGCAGCAGTTGGTGTACAGGGAGAAGAGCAGAGGAGAAAGAACACAGCCCTGAGGGGAGCCGGTGCTGATGGTCCGGGAGTCCGAGACATTCTTTCCCAGCCTCACATGCTGCTTCCTGTCCGTCAGGAAGTCAGTGATCCACCGGCAGATGGGATCAGGCACATTCATCTGGGAAAGCTTGCCTCGGAGATGGTCTGGAAGGATGGTGTTGAAGGCAGAGCTGAAGTCCACAAACAGGATCCTGGCGTAGGTTCCTGGGGAGTCCAGATGCTGCAGGATGAAGTGTAGGGCCATGTTGATGGCGTCGTCTACAGACCTGTTGGCTCTATATGCAAACTGCAGGGGGTCCAGGAGGGGGGCCGTGAGGGTCTTGAGATGGGAGAGAACTAGGCGCTCAAAAGACTTCATGACCACAGATGTCAGAGCCACGGGTCTGTAGTCATTTAGTCCAGTGATCCTAGGTTTCTTGGGGACAGGGATTATGGTGGAGGACTTGAAGCAGGCAGGCACATGACATGCCTGCAGTGAGGAGTTGAAAATGGCAGAAAACACTGGGGCCAGCTCGTTTGCACAGTGTCTGAGGGTGGCAGGAGACACGCCGTCTGGGCCGGGAGCTTTCTGAGCATTCAGACTCTTAAACTGCTTCCTCACACCTGCTTCATGAATATGAAGAGTTGTGGTGGGAGGAGGTGGTGTGAAATCCTCTTTTGTGTGGGGTGAGGAGGGGGGTGTTGTAGGTGAACAGTTTGAAGGTGGTGATGGCTCTATGGAGGGGGGAGAGGTGGGGGAATTAGTGTCCAAAGTGCCTCTATTGTTGGGGCCGTTGGAGGTGTGAAGGCTGCCTGATGGCTCGTCAAAACGGCAGTAGAAGTCGTTAAGGGTGTTGACTAAGAGCAAGTCATCAGTGGAGTGGGGGGTTTTAGGCTTGTAGTTTGTGATATTCCTAAAACCTTTCCACACAGAGGCCGAGTCATTCTCTGAGATCTGCTGCTGCATCTTCTCAGAGTGCTGATGTTTAGCAATGTCCACTTCTTTAGTGAACCTGTACTTGGCCTCTCTGTAGCAGTCCCTGTCTCCGCTTCTGAACGCCTTTCTCTTTTCCAGCCACAGCTTTTTGAGTTTAGGAGTAAACCAGGGTTTGTCATTGTTATAACTCACCCTGGTGCGTGATGGCACAATGCTGTCCTCACAGAAGTGGATATAGGAGGTGACAGTGTCCGTAAACTCGTCCAAGCTGTTAGAAGCAGCCTTCAATGTGTCCCAGTCTGTGGTCTCCAAACACGTGCGAAGCTCCTCCACAGCCTCGTTGCTCCACAGTTTTTTAGTCCTCACGACAGGTTTGGAGAGCTTCAGCCTCTGTCTGTACGTGGGGATCAGGTGGATCATGACGTGATCAGAAAGTCCGAGTGAAGCGCGCGGCACCGCGCGATAGGCCCCGCTGATCGTGCTGTAGCAGTGGTCCAATGTCCTCTCCTCTCTGGTCGGGCATTTAATATACTGCTTGTATTTCGGAAGCTCATGGCTCAGATTGGCTTTGTTAAAGTCCCCAAGAGCAATGATGAGAGAGTCCGGGTATGTCCGCTCCATGTGCAGTATCTGCTCCGCGAGTGCGCACTGAGCTGCCTGCGCATCTGCGTCTGGCGGGATGTAAACAGCGGCCAGGATGAATGAAGCAAACTCCCGCGGAGAATAAAACGGTTTGCAGTGAATAAAAAGATATTCCAGAGAGGGAGAGAGGGAGTTGTACAGTTATTTTATTTTCAACTTTAATTTATATATTTTATCTTATTCTTCCCAGTTAAATTTACCCTTCATTCTAATTTGTGTTGTACAGTTATTTCATTTTTAACCTTAATTTATATTCTATTCCTTCCTAGTTAAATTTACCCTTTTTAATTTTTCATATTTATTTCCTATCTTATTCATAGCCTTTTCCTTTTTTGTTCTCTTTAGGTCACGAGCAGTTGTCCAAGCATTTCACTACATATCGTACTGTGTATGACTGTGTACGTGACAAATAAAATTTGAATTTGAATTTGAAACAACTATATCCGAAACATCACTGTGTTATGCTGAAGAGATCATCTAGAGCCGGACTGCACTTTGATCTAATACCAGTGTGAAGTGTTTTATCATGAACTTTAACTTTTAGAGAGAGCCTGGCATGCAGTTTTGAGGCTTTGGGGTTAACCTGAATGGTCCAGATTAGCAAAGAAACTCAGTATTTCAGCAAGGCCTGTGAAAACTTTTACTTTCACACGACTGTACCTCTTCTCTGCCCTGAAGTCTTTTCAGATTCAAACCACATTTTGATAAGTTTGTTGACTGATTTTTGGACATAGGTGTTACAATATGTGGTCTGGATCTGCTGATCCTTGTTGAATTTCCACAGCCAGCGATTAGCCAGGTTCCTATTTGGTGACCACCGTTATTTTTCTGGCATTAGAAAAGTCTTTTTGTTTTTCTTCTGGCAAATATAGGCAAATAAAGACTTTAACTGATCAAGCACACACATCCATACATATGCAATAATACTAAGTGCAATAATCCTTTCTGTCATCGTTGTATTTTTACTCAGTTGTATATAGTATTGGTATTTGTATTCTATTTTTATCTTATTGTATATTTATTTTATTTTATTCTACTGTATATAGTATTTTATTTTATTCTATTCTGTACAGTTGTGTACTGTATTTATTCTTATTGTATTCTAATTTTTGCCTCATAACTTTTGCACTGTCCACTTCCTGCTGTGACAAAACAAATTTCCCACGTGTGGGACTAATAAAGGTTATCTTATCTTATCTTATCTTATGACTGGTTCTAGTTTGGGCTCTAGCACTGCTTTGTAGGGAAAACAGATATAAGTGACATTACACAGCAGGTGAAGTCCTGGATTGTCTCTTGAGTGCATTTGGGTTGTTTCCTGTTATTTCTAGTCTTGCTAATCTATGCTAAGCTAACTGTGGCACGCCTCAGAACTCCAAGAAAATGATTCAAATGTAAAATGTCAGAACATCCATTCTCTGCAGTTTATTTCCAAGCACCAGTTAAATTAAAAAAATAAAAGCATGAATCCATTAACAAGAGAATTCCCACCTCAACTTTACAATACAGCATTTGGTTTCTCCTAATAGGAATTACAGTGACAGGACAGGTGAGTGACTGTGGAAAAGGTCACAGGTAAATCATGGTGAACATGGTGTAAGAAGCCCTCGGGTCAGGTGTTGCTACCCTTGCTAATACTTAAGGCCTGTAAATGCTTGCACCTCACATTTCCCACTCTTATGCAAAGACAATCTGATGAGGAAAAACAAAAGGATTTCAAAGAGATCCAGATTTTCTGTCAAGCACTTGCATCAATTATCAGCAAATCAACTCTTGGCTCTGTATGATGTTACTGAAAGCAGATACCCGATATGGCCATCTCAGGCACGCAGCTTGGATTCTGAGCCCAGAAGCCCCACCCACTTGCTACGAAAGCTTTTTGAGGGGCAGCCAGTCACAAGAAAGGGGGCTTAGAGGGAGGGTAAAGGAGCTAGAGCAGCTGGTTTCAGAGCGTGCACAGTGTAAAAACTGACACATGCAAAGCCACACCAGGAGTGAAAATATGGAGCTGTAAATGACACATATTATCAGCTGTGACATAAATTTGAAAGGAATATTTGTGTCAGTTTGTAGTATTATTCCTATTGTATTCTGTACTATATGGACAAAAGTATTGCAGGACCAACACTTTACACCTACAGGGGCTGCGCGGCCACGGACACCTGTGCCAAATCACCATCGTTAAGCCTGCTGATGGCGTGACATTACGCTGCTTTGGTTGGTCCACCGGGCAGGACTTTCCCACTGCATACAACATGTCGCCTGCAGAAATGAGCCCCACTTCCCAAACTGCACTTTCTGTAAGAAGAAGTGAGTCTAAAATAGTAATAGTGTACAGAGTACGTCTTTGGTCATTCACAGCGCAGCTCTGAGCCCCCCCTTTGTTATCTGTCGTGGTTTAGACACAAACACAGTTAGTTCATGACAGAGCTGCTGTTTAAGCAGCTGTAGTGCTTATATGTAAGTCTCTTTTTCTCTGGTTTGCTATTAAATATGCAAGGCAAGTGTGATGTTTACATTTTTTTTCTAAAATTCTCCTTATTCTTCCTAATTCTTTGACAGCTTGACGGGGATCTGGGAAGGAGGCTCCAGGGAATTCTGTGTCAGAGAGAAAAGGGACAAATAAAGCCCACGGGATCGGAGGACTGCAAGAAGCCTGCAAAGGCAGGGACCTACATCCTTCACAGCCCCGTCTGCTTTCACTGTGGTGGACATTTCAAACCGCGCCGTTCTCGGCCAGGAGACGTGATGCAGGATTAAATCTCATGCTCCCTCGAGAGTGATCCCAAACCACTGCTATGGCCTCAGGTGCTCTTGACTCTTTACCAGAGGTTAGTGGGATACCAACGTGGAAGAACGCTGATCAACATTAGACACAGTTAATCGTTTTTCAGTGAGGGTGCAGGGGAAAAGGCCCAGCCACGGCCCACGAGAGGACTCCTGCAGCGACAGAGGAGATGGGTAACAAAAACACCAACCTGCCCAAAGGCCCTGAAGCCGAGGCCACACAACCAGACGAAGGGGAACTCATCAGCAGTGCCACGGGTAAAAGGCTTTTGTCTCCATGTGTGTGTGTGTGTGCGTCTGTGTGTGTGTGTGTGTGTGTGTGTGTGCGTCTGTGTGCGTCTGTGTGTGTGTGTGTGTGTGTGTGTGTGTGTGTGTGCGTCTGTGTGTGTGTGTGCGTCTGTGTGTGTGTGTGTGTGTGTGTGTGCGTCTGTGTGTGTGTGTGTGTGTGTGTGTGTGTGCCTGTTTAGGGTCACACAGCAACGTACTTTCTGCACATGCTCAGTGTTTTGCTGTTGTGTCTCTATCAGTCTTGTTTTTGCTTTTTCACAGTTTTTGCACAAACTGCACTTTATGCAGTCCTGCATTGATTGTCTGTTATATGTAGCACCAGGGTCGCCTCGCCTCACTGTGTACTGTCCCACTGATCACATGACTTCACAGTTTGAGTGACGTGCAGTCCAAAAACACCAAGACTGCGACAGCGAAAAAGTTGATGCTTCCCCACAGTCCTGAGCTCTGGGTCGCTGCTATGTTGCACTGTGACACATGCATCTTCTCACATGCTGTTTGAGCATGCTAAGAAGCATTTTAGAACAGATTCACAGGTTCGTGTAAGCGCGGGCACTTCTCTGTGAATGCTGCACAGGTAATACACGTGCACACTGTACACACAGGTTGTGTGTTGGAAAAAATATTTTTCATGCTGCTTGGGAGACTGATCCCACCGTCGTATGGTAGCTATGAAGGACTGTGATTAATGATTAGCATACAGACTGTAGACACGATTCCCCGTGTCTGCACTCTTCAGTTTGTTATACGTACTATTCACTACTCTGTCATCTGACTCTTAAAAGTGAAAACTGTCTGAGTGTAGCTGTTGTCGCTTACACACCAGAGTGGACTGTCTCTTTGTTAGGCGCCCTCCTCCTGGTGGACTTCCAGATTCTTTTGGATCGTAGGTTTTCTGTCATCAGGTTTCCGACAGAGACCTAAACCTGATGGCATAGTGGTGACATCACAGGATGAGGCCACTTGAGAAAGCTTCTCCACGGCCACAGAAGGCGTTCAAGAACTGGTTTACAGACAGAAACTGCTAATAATCCAGACAACAGGTTTTTGTGCCTTTCTGCAGCTGACCGGTCACACTAAAATATTGAGAAAACACTGAAATCTTACTGATTTGATCATTTTTCATATCATGTCTGTGCTTCATGTTTTTAGAAAGTGTCTCCAGAGATGAATCGCAGGGCCCCACCCCAGAGCTGCTGGCCTCCCTGCAATCCCTCGGAGAAAACAACGACTACACGCTGCTGCCACACTCCTTGCACCAGGTGTGTGTGATGGTTTGAGAGCACCTGTGAAGAATATTCCAGAGGGACTTCTCAGTGTCTTTATTTAGTCTGTGTGCGAGAGTGCGCTTACATCCACAGCACGTCCCTCACTGAGCCCTGGTTGCACCGTCTGTGTGAGTGTTTGGCGAATGCGTCAGTGTAGCTCGTTACATTTACAAATGGCGTGCAAATGAAAGCTGTGGCTGTGTTTATTGTTTAAAGGGTCAGCTATTTGAAAGTGTTCTGCAGTGACCTGGCAGCCCCCCCCCCATCTGTGTTCAGCACACATGCTAATTAGAAGAGAGGTTTCAGCCCTGTGTTCGCTTTAAAAGGATCCTCGTGCAGCACTTTTCCTGTCACTGTTCCCTAACAGCACTCACAACACGGTTCATTTGTTTCAGCTACTGCACTCGTTTGCTTTGCAGCCGGCTGCAGCTGAAACAAAGGGGAAGCTGTTTTGCTCGAAATTCTCATAATGGAAAGGAGAGCCGGGGCAGAATCAGCTGACGTGTAGATTCAAGTTGTTTCGGCAAGTCCGCTGAAAATACAAGGAATTTCTGTTGTTGTGAGGGACGCCACAGAGGCAGGAAATACACCTTTAGCAGAAACGTGTCGTAAATGCTGCTACCTGCTGTTTCAGAGCACTGAATGTGTCATTAAATATATTTGTCTAAAAGTAAAGATACCCAAAAGAACTCACACAGCTAATAAGAAAATGTTGGAATTATTTGGATTTTGTGGGATAGAAATGTTTCTGCTCTCATACACAGATCCTTGAAAAATAATGAATTCATGTTTAATATGAGAATCTGCTGGGTTTTAGTAGATTACAGTGGATACGCAGTAGAGCAGCTGTGTTTAAAGGGTGGGGTCTCTCACTGTCGGGACTGTTTGTGTGTCGGGCATGACGTTCCTGCTGCTTATTGCAACAAGTTCACAGGAATGCTGACACATGCAAGCTCTTTACCTGCATATCACTGCCAACATCATCGGGACGGCTGTAAATACAGAGCTTCATAAAAATCATAAAAATGATGAAGCTACCACATCTTTTTTATCAAAATGTCATCTTCAAAAGACCCAACAAACACTTTCTGGCACTCCGGATGTTGGAACTGATGAACAGGAGGGATGGACGAGGAAAAGGCTTCACATCTGGCCAGATACTGAACTGCTGTCTCTTCACTAGATGATCCTTTTTCCAGGATGGTCTGTGTGATTTATGCTGCTCGTTTGTTTCTAATCTTAAAGGCATCTGTGAGGCAGGTACGCCACCACCGGCCGTAAGCTGCTGCACGTGACTGTGTGTTTCTCAGGTCGTCTCCGTGGCGGCGGTTCCTGGTAGAGGAGATCATGTGACCCTCGTCTTTGAAAGGATTTAGTGCGACTCAAACAGAAACATACATTCAGCTAGGCCCCAAATGTAGAGTAAGAGTAGCTGAAGCTCTGCTTCACAGATGGATGATGACGTGTCTAATGAAGCGTCTTTTTTCCTGTCTCTTCTTTTAGATTGCAGAGGCCTACTCACTCAAACAGGACTGTATCCTTCCAAGGGCAGCTCATATCTCATTGTGACACTTGCACTCAGTCACTGGTGTTTTGTAACTGAATCATAACTGAGCTAGACGGCAGGCATTATAATGAAAAAGGGTGTAGGAGCATGTGCAGCACGGACCCTCACCTCATGTTTACATTAGCTCCCTTAACTTTGGGGCTGGGCGGCGTACAGGGTCAAAGGTAACACTGCTGAGCAAACGCTGTTATAATTGAAAGGTGGAGGGCAGAAAACCTCAGTAAGGGTTCGTCTTTCTCTTTGTGGACTTAATGCGGTTTTCTGTGTCTCTCAGGCGATGGGTGTTCCCCATGTTTTGGCTTGAGGCCCAAGGGGCTCGCAGTGTTTCCTCCTGCTGTTTGTGCTGTTGCTGTGGTGACAGCTATGGGCTGTCTCGCTGTAAGGAGTGTGGTGTGTACGTAATGAGTTTATGTGTGAGGAGACAGACAGAGGTCCTGATTGATCAGAAAAGGACGAAGTCTGTGAGGCAAAGAGAAACACGTCCTGCAGAGAAAGCACAGCAGAAGCAACAAAGGGAGGTTTGGATCGTGAACACGTCACGGCTAAAAAAACTGACGTGACTGTAGAGTATGAAAACATCGATTCTTGCTTTTTTAAAGTCATGTGTCACGTTTGTCTCGGCTGACGGGTAATTTAACCCTCAGTGGTAGCTGGCAGTAGCTTTCTCTGTCACGGTGTTTCATATTCAGCTGATGTTGTTACACCAAATGACATAAATCCCAAAGTTGCTAATTGTTCTACCTGCCCTTCAGACTCTAAGCTTATCGATGCCCTTCACTTTGCAGTGCGTCGTTTATATTGTCCAAATAACTTCGAGCATGTCAGGACTTAATATTCACTTCATAAAACAGCCGACAATTCAATTTCCTAGTAATTAACATGTAGTTGTTACAAATTTGACGTATTAGCAAAGATGGTTTGGTGAAAGTATTTTTAACTGATGGCTGTCAGGGACACAGGTCGTCTTACAGACCTCCTTAAATACACTCTGCTTTTTGTGTTATGGCCTTATGTTATTGATGTTATTTTAGGAGCCAGTGTGTGTTGTGTCTTTAACTGGTCGTGCTGCCAGACCAGTGGGCCATCCAGTTCTTACAGCTGGAGAAGCTCTACCATGAACGCCTGCTCTCCAACCTCACAGTCCTGCAGGAGAACTGGGGTTTGGCATCTTATCAGTCCTAAAAAACACACACAACATATTCTTGTGGCAAAATGAAACTGCGTGTGATTGTTACACTTATGTGTTCGCAGAGAGCCAAGAGAGGGAGAAGGACAGCGGCAGCAGCTTGCCTCCTGAGACAGACGGCATGAGCGAGAAACACTTTGAGACGCTGAGCCAGATGTGCAGAACTCACCTCAGGTAAACCACAGTGGGACGCTCTGCTGCCTGTCGCGTGTCTGTGATGTGGCTCCGCTCATACACAGACGAGTCGAGCAGCTCAGTGTCTGAAGTGAATGCTTTCATTCCCTCCTTTTGCCGTCATCGCTGCCACACAGAAAGCTTTTAGCACCAGTTTTGCTTTAACAATCTGCTGCTATCTTTGTCTCTCTGACGAGGACAAATCAAGAAGTTGAGACTGAGCCACGGTATTGATGATGCGTGAGGATAGAGGGAGGAATGAAACCCAATTTGAATAAGTGTAAATATGAATATCAATATTGCAGGAAGGGCACCAAAGATTTGCCCTGTAGATTCATTTCCGCTCGATGCAGACAGACAGCAGGAGTTTGCACGCCGGACGCTGGTGGTCACGCTCTGATCCAGCTGCTATGTTACTGCAGGCCAGAGTCTCTGCAAGCAGGAGGATGTAGTTTGACTGAAGAACAGATGAGAGCCTGACAAATGTCTAAAGTTGTTTTCTCATAGGTTCAGTAATATATTAACGTCCTCTCCTCCTCTTTTCTCCTGCTGCCTGCCTGGCCTGTGTTTGGAATCACTCAGACCATCCATCAGTGTGGAACAGGTAGGACAGACCAGCAGCCAGGCTGTTCAGGCTGTTCAGGCTGTTCAGGCTGTTCAGGCTCAATTTAAGACCTTTACTTTGCATTAAAGTTGTCGACTATGTTTCAATCACCAGAACAAGCTCAACACGACACTACAGCCGCATCGTGATGAAGGTAAACACGTGTCTCTGTTCAGAACTGATACCAAAGAATCACCACAGATGATGATGTGTTTAGAAGTGTGTACTCCATGCTGCGTGTTCAGCAGCCTGACAGCAACATTTATGGCAGCTTTCAGTTTGGTGTATTTTACATTCAGAAATAACTGCAGTGAGCTAACTGTAGATATGACAACGTTTGACTTTACAGTTGAACAAAGGTAGTAAGAGAAGAAGAACTTTATTTATCCTGAGGGAAATTCTTTTGTCATACACATGCTCAGCAAGAGAGACAGAGTAATAAGATATACAATAATAAATAATTATGTATATTGTTACTCAGCATAGGGGCAGCACAGTTCCACGGTGGTCAGCACTGTTGCCTCACAGCAAGAAGGTTCAGTTCCATCATCCGGCCGGGGAGTTTGCATGTTCTCCCGTGGGTGGTTCTCCCCGGGTACTCCGGCTTCCTCCCACCGTCCAAAGACATGCACTTAGTGGGGATAGGTAAATTGATGCCCATAGGTGTGAATGTGTGTGTTAGCCCCCCGCCTCTCGCCCTATGACAGCCAGGATCGGCTCCAGCGCCGCGACCCTGAAAAGGATAAGTGGAAGCAGACGGATGGATTACTCAGCATTTTGCAAAATGTAAAAAATGGGAAAAATATCGTAGCGTGAGTAAAGTAATGTGGTAATATCGTACCCTGCTGAGTTCACCTTTGGGTGCTGAGGTGAACCTTGTGTTTGTGAACTAATGGGACGGTTGGTAATTAGATTTTCACCTATGCAACCAAAACAATGCACAATGAGCGCATCGTGGCAAAGTGTAAGTCATACGATTTTTCCATTTCTGTTCCAGCCAACACGTCAGAAACTACGCACCAGGAGGAAGTGAAGGAACACAGCTTGATTTTGGAGTCAGAGCGTTCATCACCACAGACGGGCTGTGAGGAGGAGGACGGAGATACATGTGAGGAAGGGCAGGAAGTAGAAGAAGAAGAAGAAGAGCAGTGTGAGGAGACACCAGAAGAGGAAGAGGTGAAAGTGGAGTGGCCAACAGGAGTACCTCAGGCATCAGACAAGGACCTGGCCAAACTGTCCCACAAGGAGGGGGTAGGACTGCACTTTAGCTGCCTTTACACCCGCGTTAGCGCCACTCGAGGATATGAAATGACAACAAATGAGTATGTTGTCATGTCAGATATTAAATTAATACTGTACTGCACAAAAGTCTTGAGCTGCTCGTTATTTCTTGATATTTTGTAAGAAAATGGGGATGAAGACGACAGAGTTTGCACAATTCCAGCAGGATTTTATTCCTGTTTTAAGGACATGACTTTCAGATTCTGTTCATGAGCTGCAGATGGGTTTTTGTCTCTGCTGCTTTCCTCGAAGCTTTGAGGGCCACGCTGCACACCACGTGCCACGTTTGGGCTACTAGCTCTTTGGGAATCACCTCGTTGGGGCAGAACTAGCACTTTGGACCTATCAGGCATCTTTCATAGACTCAACTGAAGAAAGGGGAAAACTCATTTTATGGAAAGCTGCTGGTAACAAAGTGTCTAAAGATACCATTTAAAATTGGTTCATTGCTGTTGTCTTTGGTCTGTAGACACAACACTGGCTCTTTTTTGTGCTTGAATGATTCATTGGTATGTGTTAGGTCAAAAACAAGGATGAAGATTCCTCTGAAAATGAGGAACAAGGTACAAGTTAGGGTTGGGCGATTGGACGAATATGTCGACTATCCATGAAAGGCTGAGCCCATCGGCGACCCGAGTACAAGTCTGACGCTCAAAGCAAAACAGAAAGAAATTAGGATTGGCTCAAGACTTTTGCACAGTACTGCATTGGCACAAATATATTTTCACTTTCCATCCAACACCCTTCATTTATTCCCTTTTCCTTCCTGGCTTGTTTCCTTTATCCTTTCCATTAAAGTCCGCCTGCAGGAAGAAATTCCACATGCTGAGCAGCTCAGTTCTTCCTTGGACACTCCCACGGATCATATCCGTCATCCCTGAATGAGACCTTCATCATTTTTCTGTTGAGAAAGCCTCCACCCATGTTCACTGGTGTGGCCTCACACTTGGGACGTCCACCCTGCCAAGTGTGTTAGATTATTGAGCCAAGACGTCATGTTCTGGCTGAACCACTGAGCTGAAGGGGCCTGGTTCCTGCAGGGGTGGGGATGTAATCACAGGATCCAGGCCTTGCACTGATGGCTTCGGGATCATGGCTCATTTAACTAGAAACTATCCCTTTCTATCAAATTTCACAAGGTTTTGAATGCTTTTCATCAGCAATATTTGTACTTCCTTACATGGTAAATGGCCTGTATTTGTAAAGTGCTTTACTCGTCCCTAAGGACCCCGAAGTGCTTTACACATCCAGTCATCCACCCATTCACACACACATTCACACACTGGTGATGGCAGCTACATTGTAGCCACAGCCACCCTGGGGCGCACTGACAGAGGCGAGGCTGCCGGACACTGGCGCCACCGGGCCCTCTGACCACCACCAGCAGGCAACGGGTGAAGCGTCTTGCCCAAGGACACAATGACCGAGACTGTCCGTGCCGGGGCTCGAACCGGCAACCTTCCGATTAGAAGAAACATGAAAAATCTGACTCAAAACCCTCCAAAATGTCACGACAAACATTGTGTGACTTGGACAAATTATTTATATGCTTTGACTAAACGCTGCGATGAGCTCAGGCAGCACGTTGGCGGGCTCGGAGAGCTCCACAGCACTTTCTGTCTTTCTGTCTTTTATACAAATATAACACTGTCGAACTTTTAATCCCCGGTGGAAAAATTGTTACTCATTTTAGCCAATAGGTGAACCTATATAGATTTCAATTTGTGACGATTGCTGGGTGAATGTTGGCCCTGAAGTGGTTAGAAAATTGCAGTTTGTCTTACAGCCAATCAGTGGGTGGATTTTTTAAACAAATGTTAAACGTGTGTGTGCATGGCGGGGTGTAACTACTGACACTGACAGACGCAGGAAAGCGTAGCCAATCCTGTCTGCTGAGGTTCACCTCAGCTGATTCCTGCCTGTGAAATGGAGCTTTCCATTGTGATTGTGTTGTTGGTGCTTTCTAAAGCATCTTTCATGAAGCTGTGATGAATAACATGGCCTCATTGATGGCCCCGCCCCTCTGTGAGCCTGGGTCTGCCAGAGGTTTCTACCTGATAAAAGGGAGTTTTTCCTCCCCACTGTTGCCAAGTGCTTGCTCACAGGGAAATGTCCAGTTGTTGGGATCACCTCTGTATTATTGAAGAATCTTTAGCTTACGATACATAATGCTAATGTTTCTGTCTTGGTAAGTAAAGTTCCAGTATTTTGTACATAAGTTACTTGGCATTAAAGGTAGCTAAGCAGGTATGAGTATCTCGTGCACCTTTATCAGTCCAGCTCGGTAACCAAGCTTCTGAGCTGATAACGTCTCCACTGCTGTTGAAATGTGGTCCCTTTGGGTCCACAAAAACAGTATGGTAGCAGGTAAAGCTCCAAATGAGCTTTGTCCCTTCTTGGATAAAGTCTGTGAGAGGGTAACTGCTGGCAACCGTGGCGAGTTTTCCTCTAGTATAATTATGAGATTGGAATTTGTGGTTTTGAGTGAATTCTTTTAGATGAGAACAAGGACAAAAGGTTTATCAAACCATATGTTTTTCCCCATAATGTCTGATCCTGGCTGTATTTGTGTCCCAGAGTGTGCAAAAAGTCTGTCTGTGTAGAGTTAACTGTGACCAGTGGAACATCGAGCGCGCCGCTAACAATGTGGCCTCACACAGTAAATAAAGGCACGATGAGGCTGACTGTTCACTGTCACTGCAAATGGGCCCTCTGTGCTGGGCAAAGATGTTGAACGCAGTTCCTCCCTCTGACCCTTCGAATACTGAGCTTGCCCAATCGTGACTTCCTCCTGAAACACATTATTCAGGCCAACACGGAGAATAATGTCTGCCTCTGTGTGTGCAGCTGTGTGTCTGCTTCTCCCACTAACAAAATCATAAATCACAACTAAATTTTAAAATGTTCACGTCCAAAGCTGTGGATGCTTATAATCACAGGCTTGAATGCCATGACAGTGCTTCTGCTTTGATTAAACTAAAACGACTAATTCGACTCAGGCATTGGTGAAAAAAGTTAAATGTATGTGAATGAATGTTTTTCTTTCCACTTTCACCAACGTCGTGCTCACAGGGGGTCGTCTGATTGTTGGGCTTTTCTCTGTAGCATTTTACAGTATAAAGTGCTAATGTTTCCGTTTTGGTGAGTCAAGTTTTATCAGCATGTCACTTTTAAAAAGCAGGTTTGTGTATCTGTTGCACCTTTACGAATGCAGCAAGGAAGCAACTGCTGCTGCCAACCTGGGAAGGCCTGTAAGACGATTTGCAAACATTTTGAATTTTACAGCGAGAAAAAGATTATTCACTAGAAAACTTTGTAGACTGTTGTTAATCAGAGGTGGTTGTCTCAGTAAATTCACCCCGAGTTCAGACTGTGCAGTGCTCAGAGAAATGGCAAAACCCCGCAAGAGCTACAGCTCAGGACTCTCCAGTCCCAGCATGTTAAATGTTAAAGTTCATGGCAGCACAGTTGGAAAAAGTCTGATGGCGTCTGGTTTGTTTGAAAGGAGAAACACTCTCTCAAATAAAAGAACATGGCAGCACAGCTTAAGCTGGTTTTGAATAAACTATAAGACTTCTGGAACGATGTCCTCTGGAGATGTTTGTCCATAACGCACAGCAGCACACAGTTTGGCAAAAACCTAATACAGCAGATTGGCACAAACACCTCACAGCAACCGTCAAGCCTGGTGGAAAAGGGCTTATCGTTCCGGCTTTGAATTGCAGGCTGAGAGCGATGAATCTCAGCAGCAAAAGAATCAAGATGTTGGATTGGCCCAGTCAAGGTTCAAATGTCAGCCTGACTGAAAGGCTGTGCATGAATGGATGCTCACAGAAAAGTGCACCAAAGTTCGTATTTCCTCCACAGCAGTGTGAGACCATGCAGAAAATCATTACGTCAACGTAATGCTGCTAAAGGAGGCTCTACAATCACAGGATGTACTGAGAACTTCAGTGTTGGTGCACATAATGTTTAATTATCGTTTTGCATTTTGCCTTCACAAACCGCTCCAGCTCATTGGACGAGACGGTCAGCGTTACAAAGTAATGGTGTTACTGCCTGTTGTTGGCGAGTTCTTCTTTATTTTAGCACATCCATCAGAATCAGAAGTGATCCTAATAATAATGGACTGATACCAACTAACTCTGCGTTTAAAGGTTTCCTCCTTTAATATCCCAACATGCACAGAACCGCTGAACGTGACGATCATCTTTTCATTGTTTTTGTCAACATGAGCAAACTCCCCAAAGCTGCTGTGCTTCCTTCTTTATGTTCTGTCTCTGTGTCTCCTCCAGAACTCGTCCCCAGACGGTCTGGTTTCCATCCTGAAAAGGAGGAGAGCATCGCTGGACGGGTTACCTCCCCCAAGCAATACTACTAATAAACAAACTTCCAAACGCAAAGTTCGGTTCAGTGAGCCGGAGGACGGGAGCGAGCACGGTACAGTCAGAGCTTCTTCTGCTGCTGCAGTTTGTTTCAGATAGAAAAGGAATTTAAAATGTTTCATGTTTGATGATGGTGAACTCGGAGGATCTGACACAGCGTTGGTCCCTGTCTTACAGATGAGGTGGGCGGAGACTCCTGCCTGATCCTGCTGTTGCTGTGCCTCGTTACTGTGGTGATCAGTGTGGGTGGGACTGCGCTCTACTGCACCCTGCTGGACACTTACTCCAACATCTGCACCGATTTCACTCACAATGTCGACTTTTATGTCATGAACGTGCGGAGGCTCGTTGAAGGGCTCGGGCGCTGGCTGCCCTTTCGGACTTAACACCCTTAATCTGCGTCATCCATCATCCAGACAAGAACTGCCAACAATGAGCGGCTGCAGTGCTGAGCTAACACGACGGCGCAGGGACGAAATGTAAACAAAGATACTTGTGAACTGTAATCAATAACTACACTGGTGCTTGTAGCGACACCGTACGGTAACGTGCTCCGAATCTCACCTCAGAATCAAAACGTGGTGACGTGTGCATGTAAGCGTTAAAAAAAATACTTGTTTACTACGCTCCGTGTGGTTGCCATAGATACCACACGAGAGGGCTCACGTGTCTCGGCTCTGTTTATATAAAAACAGAAGGTGTTTGCAGGGCTCCGCTCACGTTTGTAGCAGCAGCTGTAACTTTTGATCAATTTGTCTCATAAGTTCCAGATTTTTGTTGTTTTATTTGTACTTGTGTAGAGAAAAGCTGTCGTTCAAATCCACAGGATCATGTGTGTGTGTGTGTTTTTAGGATGATCAACCAAATAATGATTTCCCAGCCCGCCCACATTTTATTTCCTATTACCTTTATTCTGCTATCAATAGCATGGAGGACCAGAAATGCCAAAATATAAAACCATATAGAAATAAAAGACTCAGAGAATGAGTTAATGTGTCCCAAAGCGTCTTTTTGTTCTACATCATTATGCAAATTACTGCAGGAGTGATATTTAGGGGGGGTATATAGGGGCGATCGTGGCTCAAGAGTTGGGAGTTCGTCTTGTAATCGGAAGGTTGTCGGTTCGAGCCCCGGCTCCGACAGTCTCGGTCGTTGTGTCCTTGGGCAAGACACTTCACCCGTTGCCTACTGGTGGTGGTCAGAGGGCCCGGTGGCGCCAGTGTCCGGCAGCCTCGCCTCTGTCAGTGCGCCCCAGGGTGGCTGTGGCTACAATGTAGCTGCCATCACCAGTGTGTGACTGTGTGGATGACTGGATATGTAAAGCGCTTTGGGGTCCTGAGGGACTAGTAAAGCTATACAAATACAGGCCATTTATCTCAGCGATATCCTGAGTGAAGCAGTGGCTGCCAACGATCGTCAATTCATTCGCATCATCTGCAAACTGGTGCAGAAATGCGAAGAAAAATTTACATTGAAAGGGAATAAAGTTTAAAAAATACCTTAATGAATGCAAAGCTAAATATTAAGGAAAGTTATGATTATTATAACAATTATAAGGATCTATGTTTTACTTAATGTTTTTCATGATACTTCATACCTTTTTGTTTAAGTTATTATTTTGGCAGGTTTGGTCCTCCACGGTGTAAGAGGTAGTAGCTGTGCGCTTACCTCCATTCTTGTGGTTATTCTCTATGTTTCTCTTATTGTAATATGACCAGATGAAGAAGAAATGTTAGACTGTGCTAGACTAGAACCCTATTCAAAATAATAGCAGCATTTCATACTCCACAGTGATGAAGCTTTAAATGTAGATTGAGGGAGAGTGGTTTGAAATGCTGCAGACTTCTTTGTGGTCATCGCAGTTTGCCATGTACCGGTTAGTAGCTGCTCCACAATCTCAGGCACTTCCTGTGTCTATGCTTTAGGTGCTCGATGTTCTCATGGTTATGTGTGTGAACCTCTGTTCTAAGTCACGATTTGTGATTACAAACTGAATTCTACTGAAAGAGAGAAAAGGACGGTGTCTGCATCTGGGACCAGATCGAGTTAAAAACAGGCATTTATGGAGCAGCAGTTGTGTTTTTTGGCTGGTTCAAGCAACAGAAACACACACACCTGTAGACTGTGTATGTGACTGGAACATGAGAGCATGCTCCTTTTTCATTTCCTTTATATGAACATTTTTATCTTCTCTTTCCTTTCCAACGTCAGATGTTACAAAGTGACAAACGCTGCCTGTGTTGTCAGTGTGGATACTGCTGCATTAAGCAATCCGCCTTTATGTTTCTATGTGTCTGTTTATTTGTGTCCCCAAGGGAACACAAAAACGATTAAATAACAAACAGCAACCATTGTTTTCTTTTTATGGTTACAACAAACAAACAAAAAATAAAGATTTGTGGTCAGTTGTGATTTACGTGGATGTTTCTATAGATCTTTGATCGTTTCCCTTTGTGTAATTTCCATACTTGGCCACTAGATGTCCCCGTAAACCACAGAATCATCAGCTGATAGCTCCTTCACACACAAACTACTGCAGTACAAGATGAATATGCTATCAGGGCTGATATAGGCTGTAAATTATTCTGTTAGCAACGCAGTCTGAGCCAGCTGTGGTTAGCACTGTTGCCTCACAGCAGGAAGGTCCTGAGTTCAATTCCACCATCAGGCCGCGGTCTTTCTGTGTGGAGTTTGCGTGTTCTCCCCGGGTACTCTGGCTTCCTCCCACAGTCCAAAGACATGCAGATAGTGGAGTTAGCTTAACTGGAAACGCTAAATTTCCCATAGTTATGACTGTGTGTACCCCGCCTCTTGCCCTGGGATAGCTGTCCCTGAAAAGGACAAGCAGATGAGAATCGATGGTTAGTTTGTAGATGATCGTTCCTTGTTGACATGATTACAGATTAATGCCAAATACTGTGCTGAGGTGTTTGGTAGTGAACTAGTGAAAATAACAGGCATCAAAATTTGAAGGTTAACAAATACCAACGACGACACAGATGGTCTTTTAAATGAAATGTTCTTTTGTGGACGTGGCAGTACTACAAAGATTGTTTTTCATGCACTTTGCTGCTTTTATTACAGTTTTTGGTTTTTGAGGTATGCCAGTTACATGAGACTGAAAATCTGTGCCAACAGGTAAATGGGAAATTGGCAGTTAGTTGAAATAATCATCAGTATGTATGGAGGAGGTCAGAGGTCACCAGTGTGCGTCTACAGCCAACAGAGTGAAGGCTCTGTCGTGGTTTGGGGCTGTTTCCACCAGCGGGGTCGGAGATCTTGTCAAACTTTAAAGAAGCATCATAACAGAAAAGTATATATATATATTCATATATAGTATAAATACTTAGTACATATCCACCATATAATAACATCTGGGATATTTGATGGGTGATGACTTTTCAGCATGACAATCGTCCCAAACACACGGCCAGTGCAGTAAAAGCATATCTGCATAGAAACACACAGTCTATGATGAACTGGCCTCAGCATTACTGCAGCAGTGAAGTAGAAAACAAAAGGCAGCAAACATCCGAGCGTGTGGTTTGGTGGGAGTTCAGGAACTCTGACAGGAGCGAGGAGCTTCCTGGAAGTTACGTGACAAACACACTCTCTGAACTCAGTGAAGTCATGGTGTCGGCGTCATGTAAGCAGTCTTAAATTTATAATTAGAGCGTGATATTGTGACTAATAATGTTTGGTGGAGGTTAGAGGAAAGTACTGTAAACACTGGATCACAGCTGAAATTCACTTATGACCTAAAGTCTTACATTTGAATCCACAGCAGAAATGAATTCATAAACAAGCACTTGCAGCAAACACAGTAGCACAAAAGTCCATATCCATGTGACACAGAGGTCATTTCTGAAAAGCCCAGAGGGGCTGGATGGAGACACGTGCCCTGCTGCCCTTCCTCATAACCAGTATCCTGATAGCCAGTTAAAAAAGCATGTTAGGAAAGTTGGTTATCAAGCCAATAGTTTGGAGTTTGGTAGTAAAACTAATATTACTCACTTTTAATTTTCCTAAAACTAGATATGCTGATATATGCTGATACGCCATCACCCGAACATGGCTGCAGCTAAAGTTTCTAAAAGTGAGCAAAGCTGGGTTAGTAGAATAGCAGAAAGCCAGAAGAATAAGATGCGTATTCTAATGAAGCCTTTATTGAGGACATTGGTTTCCTGCGCTGTGACATAATTAATTGTTCAGGGTCGTCAGCTGTGCACGTCTTCATGGGCAGCGATGACTGCGCCAGCAGAGGAAGACGTTTGGCCACAAGCCGCTGCATGTAGCAGGAGCCAAAAAGAGGTGAAGCTCTAGGTGGACCATTACTGTCTGACTTAAACTATTAAGTCTGAGTAGCAGTGTTTTTATTGAAGGTGGAGCTGGGCCTTGGTAAAGCAAATACACTGCACACAGGGATTTCCCACTGAAATGCCTCCTTTTCCACACTTGGCCCACATCACAGCAGTGTGAAGTGAAACCTGAGTACTTTTCTAATTACGATGAAGGTGTGGTGCTGATGGAGCAAACGCAGTCGCCTATATAAATGTTATATAGTGAACGTGTGGTGAAAATGTCTATTGATGTCCTGGAGTGAATGTTTGGTGAGTTCAGCTTTAGAAACACACACATCTCCTTTCAAGATAGTCTGAATTACATTCAGTGCAATGAGATTTTGCCGCCTTGCAGTGAAGCAGAGACAGATTTAGGACACGATCAGTGGATCAGCTGAGCTTGAATACCGCTGTGCTGAGGAGGCAAGCAGAGGTGAATACAAACCAGCTCTTTGATGACTCTGGTTGTTTTAACATTTCACTGTTAAGGCATTGTTTATATTTTTTAATTGTTCCTTTTATTTATAACTGAAATAATCCTAAAAAATAAAAGTTTAAAAAGTTTGCTAACTTTGCCACAAAACAAGTCTTTGTCCCTGGAATTTCTGGTACCATGTTTCCCGTTTGCCACAGATCATTCACAATTTAAATGAGATTAAAAACGAGAGTGGATGGATGGAGCTGGCAGCTCTGAAGTGGAAAAGGAGAATGGTGGTCGGGACAGAGGATGTACCCGTGGAGGTACAGGTGAGAGGGGAGTGAGTTTAACACAGTTTTGAAGGGTGAGAGGATTCCTGATGAATCGACAGGAAGTGTTCTGGGACAGATTTTCAGGAAAAAAGCTGAATTGGCTGGCTGAACGGGTGCAGCCATAAAGGACTCAAATTTGATTCTCTGCACATACAAAAACCTGGGCTGGATGAGCTGCTCGATCACTGATGTTCTACTTTTAAAATAGAAAAATGATAAAGCTTAATTTGAATCCTGGTTCAGTTCTTAATTCCCAGTTGAACCCAAATTCCTAATTAATTTGTCCTAATTTAATTAAATGTTATCCTGAAGGTTTTTAGTCAGCGAGTTGACAGCTGAGTTCGTCCTCTCTGGGAGGAAACCCTGTACACGAAATATATACACAACCTATTGTACTGATCAACCCTCAGACTGTAAAAGCTCAGACGTGTTTTTAGAGGATTTCTTTCTGTAGGATGATTTTTAGGAATCATCCACATCTCAAATGTATCTTTGAGGCCTCCTAACGACACGAAGGGCAGGTGGAAATGCTGATTTGATTTGTTTACTCCATTTGGTGGTTGGCTGCAGTAACACACACAGCAAAAATACATAAAAATAAGCATAACAGTGTAGAAGAGATAAAGATTTAAAAAGTGAACTTCAGTGCCAATTAAAACTAAAATATCCATCAAAATCATTGTCTCAACTCAGGCCATAAAACACGAGCTTTTGCAGCCTAAAATAACAGCGTTCAAGTCCTTTTTATGGCCTCAAATACAGCCAGTGAGAGCTGATCCTTCAGGTTTTATTGGAAGTGATGAAGGAGGAAGGAGCTGCAAATTTGAATGCTATTTCTCCAAATTCACTCCAAGTCTTTTTTGGCTTAGATACCCCCCCCCCCCCCCCTCCCAAAAAAAAAAAAAAAAAACTGGCCATGGACTATTTTTAGCATCCTCAAGCCTGCATGTATGCTTCATAACGAGCTGGTCTGTGCATGCTCAGCATGTGCACACAAAAAGCTGAACTGTTAGCACAGAAGAGTCAACCAGGGCCTCACCCTACCATCATCAATACGACACTGAGCCTTCACCCAGCTGAACAAGGACGATTTATGGATGCTCACAAAGGCCAAGCGGCTAAAGCTACAGCTAGCCAGAGCTCAGAGCCTCGGTATGAGCGAAGGGTCAAAGCAGTTAAAGAAAAACTGAAAAGAGAAATGGGTGAAGTTATAAACAGCCTGGAAAACGATGTAATCAGTCTGTTGCACCTGCGTATGTTTGGTATGCCAGGTAAAGGTGAGTGTCCAACAACTGGCTGTCACTGAAGAAAATTACAATGCTACATTTCAGAAAAGGGGGCAAACTCCTCAAGATGGGTGGTGACCATGGTGGCCATGTAGAAGTCGGCAACTTTTGTTTTGTCAATAGGAAGAGGGCCATGTGACACATCAAACTTCTTGGTAATGTCACAAGAAAAACAATGGTGTGCTTGGTTTCAACGTAACTTTCTACACAGTGCTCCAAATTAATATGCAAATTGTGTTTAAGTGTCATAAAGATTAAATAAGTTGTTTTTCAATTACATCCATGGATGGAATTGTGTCTCAGGACTCTTTGTATCACTGAAATCAATCTCGGACACCTGTGATCATTTGTTTGCCAGGTGAGCCCTTAATTAAAGTTAAAACCACCATTTTCAAGCAATATAGGAAGGAAAAATGATCTCTGCTGCTGAGAAGCGTGAAATAGTTGAATGTCTTGGACATGTAATGAAAACCTTAGATATTTCATGAAAACTTAAGTGTGATCACCATAATGTTAAGAGATTTGTAGCTGAGTCACAGCACACACGGGTTCGTGCAGATAAAGGCGCAAAGGAGCAGCTGCTAAAAGACCATAACAAAGCAGCAAACACATATTTGAAGCTGCTGGTGACTCTTGGTGGCGCTGTCACTTGGTGTTCACTTCCTGTTCCTGCTCAAACACAGTGGTGTTTCTGAGTAGCTTATCTGCTTAGCAATTTAATTAAAAACTGTAAGATAACTTCTTTTCTCATAGTATAATCTTCACGTGCTTCATCCGAAGCACACTCTCTGTGTACTCACTACCTAACTTATAGCCAGTTCGGGGATGACTTCAAACACATGGGTCCTCTGTCGGACTATAGGAAAACCTGGACATTTTCATCAATCTCGAAAGTCCCCCCGGACGCCCCCCGGACATGTCCACTTTTTAAAGTGGACATGTCCGGGGAAAAGAGGACGGTTGGTCACCCTAGTATTGTTAGGAGAGACGGCATCCATCCCACTTTGGATGGAGCAGCTCTCATTTCTAGAAATATGGACAAATTTATTAAACCCCCCAAAATATGACTATCCAGAGTTGGAACCAGCAACAGTCTTACACGCCTCTCTGCAGCTTCTCTCCTCCTGCTACCCCCCAAAACCCCATCTCCATAGAGATAGATTTCTCAGACTTTTTATCTGATTTATAAAATAATTATTGTGGGTGATTTTAACATCCATGTAGATGCTAAAAATGACAGCCTCAACATGGCATTTAATCTGTTATTAGACTCAATTGGCTTCTCTCAAAATGTAAAAGAACCCACCCACCACTTTAATCACACTCTAGATCTTGTTTTAACATATGGCATAGAAACTGAACATTTAACAGTGTTTCCTGAAAACCCTCTCCTGTCTGATCATTTCCTGATAACATTTACATTTACAATAATTGATTACACAGCGGTGGAGAGTAGACGTTTATCAAAGTAGATGTCTTTCTGAAAGCGCTGTAACTAAGTTTAAGAATATAATCCAGCCACTGTTATCATCTTCAATGCCCTGTACCAACATAGAGCAGAGCAGCTATCTGAACGCTGCTCCAACAGAGGTCGATTATCTTGTTAATAATTTCACCTCCTCACTACGTACGACTCTGGATACTGTAGCTCCTGTGAAAACTAAGGTCTCTAATCAGAAGTACCTGACTCCGTGGTATAATTCTCAAACACGTACCCTAAAGCAGATGACTCGTAATCTGGAGAGGAAATGGCGTGTCACAAATTTAGAGGATCATCATTTAGCCTGGAGAAATAGTTTGCTGCTTTATAAGAAAGCCCTCTGCAAAGCCAGAACATCTTACTATTCATCACTGATTGAAGAAAATAAGAACAACCCCAGGTTTCTCTTCAGCTCTGTAGCCAGGCTGACAAAAAGTCAGAGCTCTGTTGAGCCAACCATCCCTTTAACGTTAACTAGTAATGACTTCATGAACTTCTTCACAAATAAAATTTTTATCATTAGAGAAAAAATTACCAGTAATCATCCCACAGATGTAATATTATCTACAGCTACTCTTAGTACCATTGATGTTAAGTTAGACTCTTTTTCTCCAATTGATCTTTCTGAGTTAACTTCAATAATTACTTCCTCCAAACCATCAACGTGTCTTTTAGACCCCATTCCTACAAAACTGCTCAAAGAAGTCCTGCCATTAATTAATGCTTCGATCTTAAATATGATCAACCTATCTCTAATAATCAGCTATGTACCACAGGCCTTCAAGCTGGCTGTAGTTAAACCTTTACTCAAAAAGCATCTCTAGACCCAGCAGTCTTAGCTAATTATAGGCCAATCTCCAACCTTCCTTTCAGATCAAAAATCCTTGAAAGAGTAGTTGTCAAACAGCTAACAGATCATCTGCAGAGGAATGGTTTATTTGAAGAGTTTCAGTCAGGTTTCAGAGCTCATCACAGCACAGAAACAGCTTTAGTGAAGGTTACAAATGATCTTCTTATGGCCTCTGACAATGGACTCATCTCTGTGCTTGTCCTGCTAGACCTCAGTGCAGCGTTCGATACTGTCGACCATAATATCCTATTAGAGCGATTAGAACATGCTGTAGGTATTACAGGTACTGTGCTGCAGTGGTTTGTATCATATCTATCTAATAGACTCCAGTTTGTGCATGTAAATGGAGAGTCCTCTTCACACACTGAGGTTAATTATGGAGTTCCACAGGGTTCAGTGCTAGGACCAATTCTGTTTACATTATACATGCTTCCCTTAGGCAGCATCATTAGAAGACATAGCATACATTTACACTGCTATGCAGATGACACCCAGCTCTATCTGTCCATGAAGCCAGATAACACACACCAATGAGTTAAACTGCAGGAATGTCTTAAAGACATAAAGACCTGGATGGCCGCTAACTTTCTGCTTCTTAATTCAGATAAAACTGAGGTTATTGTACTCGGCCCTGAACATCTTAGAAATATGGTATCTAAGCAGATTCTTCCTCTGGATGGCATTACCTTGGCCTCCAGTAACACTGTGAGGAACCTTGGAGTCATTTTTGACCAGGACATGTCCTTCAACGCACATATTAAACAAATATGTAAGACTGCTTTCTTCCATGTGTGCAACATCTCTAAAGTTAGAAATATCCTGTCTCAGAGTGACGCTGAAAAACTAGTTCATGCATTTATTACTTCCAGGCTGGACGACTGTAATTCATTATTATCAGGAAGTCCTAAAAACTCACTGAAAAGCCTTCAGCTAATCCAAAATGCTGCAGCAAGAGTCCTGACAGGGACTAGAAAGAGAGAGCATATTTCTCCTGTTTTGGCTTCCCTTCATTGGCTTCCTGTTAAATCCAGAAATTTTCTAACAGTCCAGTTCACTGATGAGTGCAGTGCAACCCTGGATGGTCCAGATGGATGCAGTGGTGGATGGTTGGTGGACGGCCACCATGTCCCAACAAGGCTGCGTCGTCAGCAAGGAGGTGGTATAGTCATGTTTTGGGCCGGAATCACGGGGAGAGAGCTGGTCGGCCCCTTTAGGGTCCCTGAAGGTGTGAAAATGACCTCTGCAAAGTATGTGGAGTTTCTGACTGACCACTTTCTTCCATGGTAGAAAGAGAAGAACTGTGCCTTCCGCAACAAAACCATCTTCATGCAAGACAATGCACCATCTCATGCTACAATACCTCTGCATCATTGGCTGCTATCGGCATAAAAGGAGAGAAACTCATGGTGTGGTCCACATTTTTCCCTGACCTCAATCCTACTGAGAACCTTTGGAGGATCCTCAAGCAAAAAAATATGAGGGTGGGAGGCAGTTCACATCCAAACAGCAGCTCTGGGAGGCAGCTCTGACATCCTGCAAACACATGATAGGGCACATGGAGTGGGGGGGTGCTGTTGCAACTATAATAAATAAGCTTATATAATAAATACAGTTTAAAGAGTTAGGGATGTTGGTTGCATTAAAGTATACATAGAAAAACAGTTAAACTTTATACTTAAAATGTAATGTCCATGGGTGTTGGCAGTGCAGTTATCCTCCAATCAGGGTGGAGGTAGGGCATGTTTGACAGCCTGCGGGTAAACACTTCTGTTGAGTCTGTTTGTCTTCGACGTGATGGCCCTGCAGCGTTTACCAGAGGGAGGTGAGTGTCCAGGGTGCGAGGGGCCCTTGATGATGATGCTGGCTTTCTGCTGAAGTCTGCCAGTATAAATGTCTCTGAGGGGGGTTAGTGAGGTGCCGATTGCCCGCTCTGCTGCCCTCACCACCTCTTGTCCTCCGCGGTGCAGCAGTTGAACCAGAGTGTGCGGCAGTAGGTCAGAAGGCTCTCGATGGTGGAGAGGTAGAAGTTTACTAGCAGTCTCTGGGGTATTTGGGCCTGACGTAGTTCCCTGAGGAAGTACAGCCTTTGTTGTGCTTTTCCTGCCTGGTGGGAAATGTTTGTGGACCAGGTAAGGCCGGCCGAGATGTGGACTCCGGGGAACTTAAAGCTTTCTACCATTTCTACCTCCTCCATCAATGTAGAGGGTAGAGTGCTCAGATCACTTTGTTCTAGGACTGGGCGATATGACCCAAAAGTCATATCTCGATATTCTTTAGCTGGATGGCGATATACGATAAATATATCTCGACATTTTTTAAAGCCATAAAGTAAGACCAAAAAAAGAGTTCTTAGTCAAAGCTGTGTCCCAGATCTCACACAGGCACTTTTATTAACATACAGCGTAGATGTACATGAAACAATTTCTCAGAAATAAATTATCAGCATTTATTAAATAATGATGCTCCATAAATAAAATAAAACAATGTTGTTTTTGTGCATAACAAAAAGCTCACAATTGTGCAGTTAAAATGTAAACTAACAGACGCTGAGCATAATAACAAAGACTTCACAGCTGCTCTGTTCCCAACTTCTACTGCGTGACTGACAGCCTGGAGTTTGAAGTCCTCTTCGTAACCGTGTCTCTTACAGGTGCCATTTGTGGTCCTTATACGCACACAATACGGTAATATTGCAGCACTAAAATAGTAATCTCCAAATGCTTTCTTTTTACCGACCAGCTCCTCTTTGATAGCTGCCGTGTCCGTCCCGTCCTGAATATAAAAATATATCGATATATTTAAAAACTCGATATATCGCCCAGTCCTAGTTTGTTCTTCTGGAGTCGATTACCATCTCCTTGGTCTTGGCTGTGTTCAGATGCAGGTTGTTGTCGTCGCACCATCGCTTCAGATGCTGAACCTCCTCTCTGTAGCTGAATCATCGCTGTTGTCGATCAGTCCTATGACGGTGGGGTCGTCAGCAAATTATATAATGGTGTTACTGGTGTGGATTGGAGAACAGTCATGGGTGAAAAGTGAGTATAAGAGGGGACTGAGGACACACCCCTGTGGGACACCTAATTCAGAATGAGGGTGGAGGAGGTGTGCTCTCCCATTCTGATGTTCTGGGGTCTGTTGCTCAGGAAGTCCAGTATCCAGCTGCACTGTGAGCTGCTGAGTCATGGGTTGCTTAGTTTTTTAACCAGTCTGTGGGGTCTGTGGTCCACAAACAGCATTCTCACATAGGAGTTACTAATGTCCAGGTGTGTGAGGGTTGAGTGAAGAGCTGTTAATGTGGTGTCCTCTGTATGGCTTACTTTAATATTTAATATATTTAATATTTAATATAACTTACTTTAATATTTGATTTAATATTTGATTTGCACAGGCGACCGAAGAATTTTCTTGATGGTGGAGTGGATGTTTGTCAGAAACAGTTCTGTCATGATCCTGGGTCCTTTTGACCCAGCGTTTTGTGTTTTCTCTTCGCGATTTTGGTTCTGTTCTCTAATTGGTGTTTACCCTGTTCCCCCCCCCCCCCCGTGTGTTCCTGTTTTGTTGTGAAGGTCTGCGTCTTATGTGAGTGTTTTCAGTTTGCCTCCCTGGTCTCGTCATGTTAATCACTCCCAGCTGTGTCTCCCACCTGTGTGTAATCTCCCTGTGTTCTCTGAGTGTATTTAAGTTGTATTTTCTGTCTTGGTAATCGCTGGTTCGTCTGTGTTGTTTCCCCTCGGTCTCCCTGTATGTATTTCTCCGGACCTCCCTGCATCCTCATTCTGGTTTGTCTTATTAGTTTACCCAGTTTAGGTTTCCGGTTTCATGTTTTGTCGCCACCACTGTTTGTACTCACACCCCTGTAAATAAACACTCATCTGCACCAGAGCTGCTGCATTTTGGGTCCTATTTCATATTCCACACGGCTTGCCCCGGCAAACCGTGACAAGTTCCTTTCTTCTCTTGGTGAAATGAACTCCGTTGGGTATAAAAATTCAGTTGTGGAAAAATCTCAAGCATGGATGTTAATCACAAAGCAGTCGACAGCCTTTCTAATGCTGGAGTTGACCATCTTCCCGTCCTTATTGATCGTCCCTGCGCTTCCATATCGCCACAATCGACTCTCGTTGACTGATAAATGTGCAGCTGTCATTGAGACTGTTATATGTCAACTCTGTGTGCTGTTGCATCAATTCCTTCTTAATGATTCCTTCTTTGAGGCGGATCATGTAGCAGTAGTTGCAGGTAGTTTGTAGTTGTTAGCTAACTACTAGCTGATTTTGCACTCCACCCCCTTGTCCAAGAATAGGTACTTCCTGGCTTCAAACAACTTTTGAGGTTAACAAAGAGTCCAAAATGAGTAGGTGAAATTATAGTCACTACATTCATGTTATCTCTACAGTCTATGGACATCTCCCAGTGGTTGGTGGAACTGTTGTGAAGCCTTAGGCTGAACTTTTTGGCCCTCACCATCTTGGTTTTTAGAAGAAAAAGTGATTTTATCCGGTTGTTCAGTGATGACGTGACGAATCTTACTTCCGGGTCTAAAGTAGTCTGCGTTTAATATGGCTTTTGTGTTGTTAACATGTTTAATGTTTTGTATTTTCTTCTATTTAATCTCAAAAAGCTCCTAAAACAGTCAGTGATCACTGTTGACCTCCCTCGGCTTTTATTACCGCTAATCATTTATTTAAGCTCAGTTTTTAAAACCTTAGGATGTAACTACAGCCCAGCCCATGCAGCAGTATATGAATGACTAACCTCGTATTGTGGATGGATTATCTCAGTTGTTCTCCTGGCTGAAGTTTGGTCCTTTTACAGCATCCTGCCATGCGATTACATTTGTTCCTGACCACCGAGAACACTCACGTTAACTTTTATCGAGTGGAAAAAAAGTTAGCTTGTTTATATTATGCTAACATAGCTGTGTCGCTAGCGGTCACGTAGCACATCATTATATACCAGCTAGCCCAACTTCAGTAACCCTACAAACGTCACTGCTGTTTAGTTTTCTGTCTTCATTTATGCTGGAAGTGATAACAGAGCTGTACGTTTTAATTTGTTTCCAAAACCCCGCAGTCAGGACATGCTATATTGTATTTAGATAGAAGCTAGCGAGCTAACTCCCTGCTAACTTCTAACTCCGTTAAATGTCATAAATTCCGTTTTCATGGATGCCTGGATGTTAAACTCAATTGTTACACCTGGTAGAGCAGAACGCTGATCATTTTATTAAAGATGAAAGACTTTAGACAGTTTTTCAACTCTCAGTAATGCCACAGTGATCGTTTGATATATGGACCTGCAGCGGAGTTTAGACCCAGACACAGCTAGTGACGTCAGACTGAACAACCGGATAAAATTAACATCATGTTGGACTGAAGAAGATATGAGATTTTGATTGAGACTTAAAATTTCTTTGGAAAATGAGGATATTAATCAATGAGGTGACTCATCAAGTCCCATTTGTGGTTTCTGTGCTTCCACTTGCTGCAACAGCTCCTTGTGTCAGGGAGCAGCTGCTAGAGAAAGGTAGTCTCTTTGTCATGACAGTTTTCAAGCTTAACCTGATTCCAACCACCATAAGTTACATTTTCTGCTCATTAGTGATTTAAAACATGTGTGAGGGACCAAGCAGCTAAAGCAGAGAAGACACAGGAAGAAATGTCTTCATAATGGGCTTTAAAAAAAAAAAAAAAAATTATTTTAACCCCCAAATAAAGTTCAAAAGGACAGAGTTCAACATGTAATCAAAATGTAATTAGCAGACCCATAAAAGATGTCAAATAAATATAATTACAAAAGGTGATTTCCAGAAAGTGGACACAAAAAAACAAACAAACACCAATACTAAGCACAAAATGACATAAGTAAACCTAAAACACCCCCGTTTCTGACATGCACATGGTTGAGTCCAGACAGGAAGCAGCCACGCCCCAAACCAGAGAAAGAGAAACATAATTCATATAACAAAAACCCCACACAATACTAATATGTGTGCTTCATAATATCAGTGTTATCAGTGAAAACATTAATGAATTCTATTAGTGAAATAACTGTAAACCAAACTAATGAAATGAGTGAATGCACTGGTTTTACCCATGTGTGGCTGATGCCATCATGTCAAGGCTAAAACGGTCTTAAATTTGGCAGTCAGTGCAACCAAGACTGCTTTACCGGAGAGCGGTATGACCTCCAGGTGTACATTACTGAAGCCCATTCCATAAAGCCTCGACACACAGTTTTATTTGTCATTTGTGATTTTAGAGGATGTTTGGGCACAGCAGATGTCAGCTGGCCTTTTATGCACCGTGGCCTGCTGCTGCTTTGTGGCTGAAATGCTTCCAGTTTGCAGTAGGTGCATGATTTTATACAACCTGCGGTAATGAGACTGAACACAGCTGGATTCAAAGGTTAGGAGGTGTGGTCCAGTCCTGCGGACAGTCTAAACTTGTTTCTTAGCACCGCCTCATCATTGCAGGAATGGTTTGAATCTGCTGGTAATCAGATAAAGTTGCCCAGCTGTCAGTCAGAGTGTGAGTGGTTTGTGTGAGTCTTTGTAACTCTCTGTGACCAATTCAGTATCCATATTGAAGGCTTTTCACCTTTGACGTTTTTCTGATGTCAGGGAACCTCTGACTTTTTCTTGGGTGGGCTAATGGACACTCCAGGAAACACGATCCACACAGGCCCCCACCCACTGAGCCCAGCTGTACCTTTACCAACAAGGACCTCTTGTGTCTGCATTGTAATGCTAGTGCATGAGCTTGATTTACAGCAGCGTTGCTTCATATGCTCTTCTGCTTTGTGAAGTAAAGCCCAAAGTGTCACCTTGATGAAGTTCCTGGTATAGCCTGTGCTGGCTCCTTTTTAAACTGTAAGAGCTTACTGTGACTCAAGCACACACAAAACAGGAACAAGCTTCAGACTGATGTTATTACACTTTTCTTTTCATTATGAGCTGAGCCACCTGCTGCTTCCATTTACTAGTCTGTGTATTTGGTTGGGTGGTGTGGATGACTTGCACTAAGCCACTTAAACCAAACCCTTCTGCACCAGCAGGTGTCACTGTTTCCCTTGTCTCATCCGCGACAAATATTTACACTGACACAGCCCAACGTGACAGTAGAGGTCATTTCATGCCTTTGAGGATACAGAGACGGTGTTCGGCCTCCATTTAAAGACTGTGGGTGTGCTACTAAAATGAGTCACAGTCACAAGGAGGCTTATGTGAGGTAGAAGATATCTTTGATCTAAAATAAGATGTTGAGTCTAAAGTGTGCTCCTACCTTTTTTATTTTACTCCTTCAGCTAATTGCGAGTCCTCCCTCTGGCCTGTTCCTCCCTCCCCTCAGCTGTCAGCATCTCCCCATTAAATCAGCTCTAGCTGTGCTCGCACATGCAAACAGAAAGCTGCTTTTAAGCCTGTGTGTGCAGTGGAAACTGTCCACTGACAGAACACATCAGGCGGAGGTTTCCACGTTAAATAGCTCCAGCGTGCAGTGTGATGAGAAACAGGAGGGATGGATGGGGTGTTATAAGAAGGTGAGCAAGAGGGAGAGATTGCAGTGTTTTCCCTCTGCGTAGCAGCGAGCAGCCCCACCCCTTTGGACTGCCTCTGCACGTCTCTGCTCCGCCATTGTAGCTGCACGGATATTCGTGTCATGTCCCTCACTTCGCTCCCTATCTGCTTCAACTCCCAGATTCTGTTTTGCACAGTCATGGCTGTAATATTCATTTATTCTCCTTTACATGTATGGACTGGTAATAATGGTAATAAAAATAGAAGCAGCAAAGCGCATGAAAAACAATCTTTGTACTACTGCCACACAATAAAGAGCATTTTATTTTTATTTAAAAGGTCATCTGTGTCTTATTTTAAAAATAATGTTGAAGTGGAATGATAGAGAAATACAGATAACTTAATTAAAACAATGTTGGAAAAATGCAGAGAAACTCGTTGCCTCTTTGTTATGATTCCAACCTTTAAGGAATATTCAATCATTTACTAAAAGTAGTTGTACTACTTTGTTTAAAAAACCCTGACAATCAGAAGAACCCCTATGATTAACCACTTGGTGACCGTGGGAAAGAAAAACTGCTTTTTAATGGGAAGTAACCCTCAGAACAAGGTTCAGGGAGGGGCGGCCCTCTGCTGCAACCATTTGGGGTGATGGAAGGAAGACAGGACAAAAGACACACTGTGGAAGAGAGCCAGAGATTAATTATATCTCATGATTAAACACAGGGTAGCGTATAAACACATAGTGAGTGAAAAGAGGTGTGAGAAGGAGAAACACCCAGTGCATCATGGGAATCCCCCAGCAGCCTACACATATTGCAGCATGACTAAGAGAGGATTGAGGGTCACCTGGTCCAGCCCTAAATATATGCTTTAGCAAAGAGGAAAGTTTGAAGCCTAATCTTAAAAGTTTAGAGTCTAGGTCTCCAAACTCCATACTGGGAGCAGGTTCCACAGAAGAGTGGCTGAAGGCTCTGCCTCCCATTCTAGGTTTAAATATCCTCAGAACAACAAGCCTGCAGCCTGAGATTGAAGTGCTTTATTGGGACAATGTGGTAATATGAGGTTTTTAAGATAAGAGTGATTCTGATCATTCAAGACCTCACAAGTAAGACGAAGGATTTGAAATTCAACTCTGGTTTCAACAGGGAGACAATGAAAAGAAGCGAGTATATGCTCGCTTTCTAGTCCCAGTCAATACAGAATCTTGGATAAATTGGGGAGTTTTGGGGACAAGTCTGCACTAGAAATAACAAATGCATGAACTAGTTTTCAGAATAATTTTGAGACAGGAATTGCACAAATGCAAGAAAGCAGTCCTACATATTTTTAATATGCACACTGAAGGTCACAGGACATCATATTTCTAAGCTTTTCAGAGCCGAGTACAATAACCTCAGTTTGATCTGAATTAAGAAGCAGAAAGTTAGCGGCCATCCAGGTCTTTATGTCTTTAAGACATTCCTGCAGTTTAACTCATTGGTGTGTGTTATCTGGCTTCATGGACAGATAGAGCTGGGTGTCATCTGCATAGCAGTGTAAGTGTATGCTATGTCTTCTAATGATGCTGCCTAAGGGAAGCATGTATAGTGTACACAGAATTGGTCCTAGCACTCTGCACTTCTGTTTTAACTTAAAATATTGAAAAGTTCTCCAGAGTGGGGATTGGTTAAGTGGAAACTATAAACTGCCCATAGGTGTGGATGTGAGTGAGAATGGTCTCTGGCCATTTTCCTCTGCGTTTTGGCCTCCTGTCCACACTGAGACGCAGATTTTGGTCAAGGAAAACTGAGCTTTTTGAAAACGCTCTCCAAAGCGGATACATTTGAAAATGCAGTTTTCGTGTCACAGTGTGGACAGCGTAACCGCAGGCTTTCGGAAACAATGACACATTTGAGTCATATGATGCAGTCATGTGACCAATTAAACTAAGATAGCGGAGGGCATTATACAGCAGCTGTTTTGTTTGTTCTCAATTTTGTTAAAGATTAATATCAGTCTGTACGTGCTCCAAAAAGCTTTTCTTCAAATTCTTTAATTCTCACTCGCTTTTGCAACTTTGTACTTTTGTGTTACTCGCAGCAACAACCTCATTGTTAGTCCACTTAAAAAACTTTTCCTCGACATTTTGTCGCCACGTTTCAAAGAGCTGGAAAGTAAATAAACAGCAGACAGAAATAAGGGCAGATCAAATCGTCTTATGTTTCACGCATGCGCAGGACAGGAACGTTTCAGCGTGGATGAACAAGTGTTCGTAAACTATTGGAAACGATAGTATGGATGCGGAGCGTTTTTAGATGAAAACACTGTTTTCAAATTTGGTGTAGACGTAGCCTCTGTCTGTGTGTTAGCCCTGTGACAGAGTGGCGACCTGTCCAGGGCCAACCCTGCCTCTCGCCCTAAGACAGCTGGGATAGGCTCCAGCTGCCCCCTGCGACCCTCAAAGGGATGATCCAAGGGATGGGTGGATGGAAAAGTTCTTTCTTCCCACCTACCACCAACTGTTTGCTCTTTGGTAATCATCTGATTTTTAGGGCCTAATACTGTAGGGTCCTTAACTGACAGTACAAAGCACCCAGAGGTGACTGTTATTGTGATTTGGTGATATATAAATAAAATGAAATTGATATTTGATGCCAAATTTGATACCATGATGTTACCATGATATTATGAAACAACGATTTTTCAGTATGCTATAATATACAGTCTCTAATCCTGGTATCTGTGTATGTGAATAAGTTAACTCTGAAGAGACAAAAACAGGAATTCTACACATGCCAGAGTTTTGTTTTTCGAAGACTTCAAAGGCTTTTAAATGGATAATCTTTTACATGTTTCTATGACATAGTGAAGAATGTATAATCCGATTGTTCAGTGATGACGTGACGAATCCTACTTCCGGGTCTAAAGTAGTCTGCGTTTAATATGGCTTTTGTGTTGTTAACATGTTTAATGTTTTGTATTTTCTTCTATTTAATCTCAAAAAGCTCCTAAAACAGTCAGTGATCACTGTTGACCTCCCTCGGCTTTTATTACCGCTAATCATTTATTTAAGCTCAGTTTTTAAAACCTTAGGATGTAACTACAGCCCAGCCCATGCAGCAGTATATGAATGACTAACCTCGTATTGTGGATGGATTATCTCAGTTGTTCTCCTGGCTGAAGTTTGGTCCTTTTACAGCATCCTGCCATGCGATTACATTTGTTCCTGACCACCGAGAACACTCACGTTAACTTTTATCGAGTGGAAAAAAAGTTAGCTTGTTTATATTATGCTAACATAGCTGTGTCGCTAGCGGTCACGTAGCACATCATTATATACCAGCTAGCCCAACTTCAGTAACCCTACAAACGTCACTGCTGTTTAGTTTTCTGTCTTCATTTATGCTGGAAGTGATAGTAGAGCTGTACGTTTTAATTTGTTTCCAAAACCCCGCAGTCAGGACATGCTATATTGTATTTAGCTAGAAGCTAGCGAGCTAACTCCCTGCTAACTTCTAACTCCGTTAAATGTCATAAATTCCGTTTTCATGGATGCCTGGATGTTAAACTCAATTGTCACACCTGGTAGAGCAGAACGCTGATCATTTTATTAAAGATAAAAGACTTTAGACAGTTTTTCAACTCTCAGTAATGCCACAGTGATCGTTTGATATATGGACCTGCAGCGGAGTTTAGGCCCAGACACAGCTAGTGACGTCAGACTGAACAACCGGATAGGAATGTAACCATGTGTGTGTGTGTGTGAGCGTGTGTGTGTGAGCGTGTGTGTGTGAGCGTGTGTGTGTGAGTGTGTCTGTGTGTTACAGGACACTGTTATTCCTGCAGGGTGTAGTTGCTGACTCTGACAAAACCAAATCCTAGTCTGTGTCAGTGACTGGCAGAGAGATGGGGCAGCTGTCTTCACACAGCTCGGCAGCAGGATAAGAGTAGTGATCAAAGAGAGGCTAGTGGAGAATATATTAAAATAAAGGGGGTGGGGGAGGGGGGTGTCTTAGGGCACGGAGGGGGTGGAGTTGAGTAGACTGGAGAGCGAGCGAGGTAGGGGTAGTGTGACAAATAAGGCTGTGAAGGAGTGGACGTGTGGAAAACGAGGCATGCTGCTTGTGCTCGGGGGATTGCCTGCAGCCAGATACAGTATGTGCACAAGTCTCAGTGCAGACACAAGTTTTAATGACCAAAACTCAACTTCAGGACAGAAAACATTCATAGACAACAATGTGTTCTTATCTATACATGAAGAGGATGCCGTTCATAGGTGCAGATTACAGTACTTGCTTAGGACACTTTGTCAGTGTACAGGTTGAAATGTACAGGTTGAAGTGCCTGAACTCAAAAATTAACACCTCGACTCAAAACCAACTGATAATAATTTTGTGAAACAGTTTTTCTGACTGTAGTTCTTGTGAGAGTAGGGAACAGCTGGAAGACAGCGGCTGCTGTAGGACAAAGATGCTTTAGTTTGTCAAGAGAGAGCCATGAAAACCACTACAACGGGTGTATTTCTACTACTGCTTGGACTGGATCTGATCCTGAGTTTTTCTCCTGGGGCGGATCCAGTCGAAGGTAGGTCCATTTTTAACTCAAATGCTAATAATGAGTGAGAAGCGTCCACCTTGATTTACCTTGGAAGAGGCTGTAAAAGTTTGTGAAAGGGCTCCGATACAGGTCAGGGAGTCAGAGATGTTCACTCCTGTGTACAGTGACGTCTGTACTGAGATGATGTTGGTAAGTGCTGCTGTTAGCCGCTGTTTGCCGCTGTTAGTCGCTATTAGCCGCTATTAGCCTCTGTTAGCCTCTGTTAGCTGCTGTTAGCCTCTGTTAGTGAAACTGCCTTTGAAATCGATGCAACTTTGTTGGACTGTTTAGTGAATAAACTCATATAATGTGTTATCAAACTGTCTATCAGAGGTAAAGCGAGATTTTTAGGACACTTGCACCTAACTAACATTAGCCTATAATCAGCTGTTGCTGTTGTTTAGCCAGCTTGTTGTCAGCTGTCTAGCGATGGATGGACTGTGTGTCTAATCTACTGACAGTTATCGTAGATTAGTCAAGCAGTATTGCAGGTTGTGGCAATACTGGTAATAAATGAGCATGTTTATGAGATGAGGATGACATTTTATTGTCAGTGGTGTTGTCTCTGTTCTTCACACATTCATTTCTTTCATGAGGGGGAGCCCTTGATAAAACATAGGTACAATCCTTCACATCTTAAGTCGGGAGGTGCAGGTATGAATTTTATGGCCCTCTGGAGCACATACATACCTACAGGTTCTCTTCTCCTCCACTGGTGTCTAGCCACATACATTAGATGCCAGGAGTGGGAAGGGAGGTCTCCCTCCTGGGCACTATATTAAAATATAGTGGGGGCACATGGCAGCTTCCACAAACCTGCTCCTGTTAATCAATAATAAGTTTATGAGAATGCATTAGTTTGTTGGAATATGTATTTACACACTATTTTATTTGTTTATTGTTTATTCATAAGTACAGTATCCTTCTCTCGATAGCCAAAAATCTACTGACTGACTGCTGCATACAATGCATTTTTTTAACGTTACATTTATCATCATGAATCAGAAAACGAATGAATCGAGAGCAAGTTTATATGATGAGGCAGAGTGTGTTGTTACAGTGGCTCCAAAACCCAAACAGTCTGCCGTGTTCCCGTAACATCCTCTGGTCTTTGTCAAGGATGTTTTTATCCTGCTCAATAATGGATGAACCTGAGCCACAGAGGGGGAGAGCGATCCTCCTCTGGAGCAACGCTGCAGCACTAATGCTTCGGAGTACTCTCAGGCCTGGCCCTCCTCTGTAAAAAGCTGTGTACTTTGATCTAAAACTAAAGGAATTTATTTTGATAATCTCTTTCAAAGTATCGTAATAAACACCATTTTTCATTCTTCATTTCTTGGTGTTTTCCCCTCATTTATTCATGTGGAGGGAAAGGATATAATTAGTTACATTTCAGTTCACAAATGCAAAGCACTTGTGAAAAAACCGAGGCTTTAAGTCCCGTCTTCTTTTAGAAGCCTACAGATTGACCCTACACTGATCAGGCTTAACATCATGACTGCTGACAGTTGGTGACATGATGCCTGTTAGTTGGTGGGATATATCAGGGGGGAAGTGAACATTTTGTCCTCAAAGTTGACAAGTTAGAAGCAGGAACACGTATATACTATATATATAATGTTCTTCCTCTACCCCCCCATTTTTGCACATGTCGAGGGGTGTGTCAGGTTACATTTCACTGTGTGTTATACTTGTATAACTATGCATGTGACAAATCAAGAACCTTGAACCTTGAACCTTGTAATAATTGGCAAGCTTCAGGATTTGAGGGAGTTTGACAAGAGCTGAATTGTGATAGCTAGATGACCTGGTCAGAGGATCTCCAAATCAGGCAGTGTGATGCTTTGGTCAATGTTCTGCTGGGAAGCCTGGGGTCCTGCCACTGATGTGGATGTTACTATGACACGTACCACCTACCTAAGCATTGCAGACCATGTACACCCTTTCATGGAAACAATATTGCCTTATGGATGTGGCCTCTTTCAGCAAAGCAAAAAGGGTTCAGGAAGGGTTTGAGGAGCACAACAATGAGCTTGAGGTGTTGAGTTGTCTTCCAAATTCTCCAGTGCTGGAAAAACAAGTCCAATCCATGGAGGCCCCACCTTGCAACTTACAGGACAAGACAATCTTTCACTAAACTCTTGGTACCAGACACCACAGCACACCTTCAGGGGTCTGAAGGAATCGTTTTTTGTTTGTTAAGCCACTTAGAAATAATCTATGAATTATTCAAGTAAAACTACATCAATTTCCTTAGAAAAAAAATAATAATATGGGAAAACTGGATATTAGAGTTAATTTCCCTAAGAAACAGGAACAAATTCTTACACCTGAATTAGAATTAGATTTTGCTTCAAATCATCAGTATATATGGAGGAAGTCAGGACTGAGGTACAGCAGTGAGTGCTACAGCCATCTGTGAAACATGGTGGAGGTTCTGTCACGGTGCTCGTTGAAATCAATGAAAGTTTGAACAAACACCGTGTAAAACCATCAGGAGCATCTGATCCAGACCAAAGGAACATAAATGTTGCTAACCAGATGAAGCCACACATGTTCAAAACACCATTTTAATGCACTTTATTTTTGTGTTTGACTTTTTTAAAGAGAATATTAACACACTGAAAAAGCATTGATGAAAGAACCTTTGGGAACAAATGAAAACTTCTAATCAGACAAGCTAACGTGTGTTTTCAGCAGCCGTACAGCAGGTTGATCCTCCTGATGTCCCAGTAGGACATGCCCTGCCTCTGGCCAATCTGGACGTTGGGGTTGGGGATGGGGGAGATGGTTTCCCTGCCATTGATGGAGAAGGCTGTTCTTTCATAGTGCATTATGGAGGAGTAGTCGTAGGGAGTGTTGAGGTTGTTGGTGTCCTGCTTGTCGAAGTTGTAGGCCATCTGTGGGTCGATGTTCTCCCAGTTGATCCTGACGTAGTAGTCGCGGTCGCTCCTGGTCTGCTCGTGCTGGAAGCCCAGAGCGTGGTTGACCTCGTGCTGGATGACGCCAAAGTAGACGCAGCCCTGCCTGTTGAGAGACAGAACCTGCTTCCCTCCCTGTCTGCCCAGAGGAGAGAAGCATCCGTTCTGGCTCTCGATGCTGATGTAGTCGTTCTGGTTCTTACGGTGGACAAAGCGGACACAGGTCTGGCTGTGGAAGGACCGCAAGGCATTTCTGATCAGCTGCCTTTCCCCGCTGCTGTACTCACTGCTGATGGTGAAGGGAACCGTCACCAGGCCGTTGTTGTCTTTCTGCCACAGGCAGCTCTGGTAACTCTGGCATTTAATGGCATTTCTGCTTTTTGGAAGCAGGATGTCTCCTTCCAGCAGGATCTCGTTGCTGCCATTGTTTGCGGTCAGAATCCTGGTGGTGATATCGACGGTGTGGTCTTCCTCCACCTGGCCCTCTCCTCCTCCTCTTTCCTCCATGAGAGGATGAGCCTGAGAGAGGCCGAGCAGGAGCAGGAGCAGCAGGCTGACAGAGGGACTCATCTTCAGAGTGGGTCTGGTAGCTGTGGAGCTTCTTTGCAGAGCTGCTGTGGAGAGACTCCTCGGAGCTTCGTGTCTGACACAGTTGAGTCGCAGGTCTTTATACTCTCCTCTACAGGTGTGTCTGCAGGAGGATTATGGGCTGGGGTCCACATCGCTGGGCCTGAATAAACCTGAGAAGGGAGGACTGCACAGACAAACCTACTCTTTCAACATGCTGTGTTATGTCAGGGCTGTGGACGGATCAACACAGTTACTTTACTGGGTGGGACTTGTTTAACTACACATTCGAAACTTCTACAACTAAAAAGTCCTCAAATTCTCCATTTGCAACCACCTTTATTTTCACTTTTATTTTGGACAGTCAGAAAATGCATATCTAAAAGTAATCTTTTCTCTTTTCTTCATCTGGCTGCTGTGTTTTTCTTCTCATTGACTCAGTTAAAATAGTTTGAATTTGCTGTTCATACCATAAATCATCCCTGTAAAGCCTGAACCTTGAAACAATTCCCAGAAAGAAATAGTTTTGAAAATGGAGAGTTTATTGACATTGTCATATATATATATGTATATGTAATATATGTTCTATAAAAATGACTTTATGGAACATGTACGCATTAGAATCACACTACAGACAAAGTGTGAAACTGAAATACAACAAAATGTTATGTTGGTCAGACCAACAATCAAATGGCTGAAAGTACAACTCACTAAAGAAACTTGATGATAACTTCACTCGAGGAAGATTAGTCCAGTTCTCATCTATTTATTTTAGTAAGTAATTATGGATTTGGTTCATTACAAAGGTTTAGTTTTTTTCTGTTAAACTTGGCTGAAATGCATCATTATTGTAATAATTTAAACATTTTTCTCTTGTTTTCAGAGAAGCTCAGGTTTACCTTTTTTTTCTTCAGTCGTTGAGTCTTTCTGTTCTTCCCTCCACGATTTGTCTTCATTAGGAATCAGGTGCTCACATTTATGTGTGTCCCAAAGAGAAAGCGTCTTCTGACGTTGCAGTCATTGATGTTCATTACAAACTTTCCACGACACCACCATCAGGCCACATTTAGTCCAAATCATGACATTCTTCCGGTACACTATATGGACAAATATATGTCCTACTACAGTACCACAGTTTAATTCATTAACTCTTTCGTCCATATAGCACATCTGGCTCAAATGAGAAGCTTGATGCACATAATTTGACCAGTTATGTTCCCCTAGCATTCGGTTAGCATTTACTGAGAAGTTAGCTAATCCCATTAAAACCATCACCAGTAAACCAACATGGGTAATCTAAACTTGGCTAACAGCAAACTTGACAATGTATTTGTAATATTGGAAAAATTAATAAAGAAAAGAAAAGAAATGCTTTTCTGAGAAGAATTTTTTTTTATAAACATACACTTTAGGCTGTATAAAGCATGGCTGAGGATTGCTTATCATCCTTGACTGGCTGCCACTTTGAAACCTCAGGATATCGCTGTCATAAATGTTTTTGTACCCATATTTGAGAAATGCTCCGTTTGAGCTATAATAAGACTTAAATGAGTGAGTTAGCAAAAAAAATCCCTCCTTATATTTTTGAATCAAGGTAGAAACACTTGGCTTAAATATGTTAATTTCTGAGGTAAAGATTGGCATTTTGAAATGGGGACAGTGGGGAACAGTTTGGACTCGGGTGGAAGACCTGCAGTTTGTGCCACTTTCATTTTTAGCCCCCAGAGTTTTCTGCTTGGTCTGTTCACTAAACTAGCTAGCCCATCATAGCAACTGTAAAACAGTACTTGATCCCATACAAAACAATTTTGTGATTGGTATTCTTTCTTTTTTCTGTAGATTCAACAAAAAACACAGCTAAGCTTGTTGTTTTTGCACTGAGGTAAGCTAACGCTGCACATGGAAGTTTAGCTAATATTTAGCATGTAACTTGCTTATATGGAAATTTTGGCAACATATCAGAAAATGACAAACACTGAAACAGTTGATGTGAAAAAAGTGTGAATCTTTCTTTTTTAATGTGACAATTGTGTTTTTCCTGAGGAGAAGTTTGTGAAAGGAAAAAAGGATAGCAGAAGGGATTTGTAATTTTTTTTTATTATGAAACAATAAAACCTTTTAAAGTTAAATTTAGGTCGTTAAAAAGGGAGAAACGTTTTAGCAGTTGTGGTTATTCGACTGAAACTTCTGTATTTACCGTGTTTTCCTCAGCTGACATTTCTGAATGTTTTGGCTCTTTAGGAATCACTTCTTGCCTTTCAGTCTGGTTCCTCTCATATATTAAACTTGCGCCAAAGCTAAACACCACAAAGATGAATATCAAATGCTTTATCTTGTTGACTGTCAGTGTATCCCTGGACTGCTGGCTTCTTGTTTAGAGAAAACAGGGCCATCGGGTGGACTGTCTGCCACATAAGGTGTAATCTAAAAAGTGAGCGGTAGTTTGGGTAAATGCCACCCTGGACGTTAGAGATTGAGATTGGAGTCTCTAAGCAATAAAGACAGACACGGATGCAACTAGGGTTTATTACTTTTAATCAATTCAGCTAGCTACAAAATGTCCACCACTTCACACACTGACAGGATACAGAGAGGGAGTCTTTAGTATTACATGCGTTGAGGACATCAATCTCACAGTTTAACCTATTGTGTCATTCAGGTTTAGGTAATTCATCACCTTACTCTAACTACTTGACATTTTGGCGATTTGGTGTGCATAGCTCTAAAGTACAGAAGCAACAAAAAAACCCATTTGTATGTATTTTTTTGTTTCAGAGTATAGTTGTAATTGTTATTTAATATTGTCATTATTCTTACCAATAACAAACCACACGGGGAGAATAAACTTACATATACGGTTTTCTTATAAAAGTAAGGTCTCTCAGAAATATGCGTCTTTGCTTTACATTGCAAACGTTTATTTTTTTCAGAGCATCCAAAACCTATGATACAGTACACAACCAGTCCTCAGCTTTCATCATATAATCAACATCTTCATCACTGAACTGCATAATCATTTAGAAAACAGGTCATTTTTTTGCAATACAACCCAAAGTCCTCAGTTGTTTCAACTTCATCTCACTTTTTTGATCCCTTTTGCATTATTGTACAACGAGATGGTCACAGTCGGTAAATATATCGAGACAGAAAGAGTGGCACTATTGCAAACTTGCAGGAGTATGGAACGATAAACTGTGTCCTAATACCGAGCATGCGTTTTGTCAATTTGCTACTGCCATGTTATCATTTTTTATATATATTTTTTCAGACAGGTTTTATTTATAAGACTAAAATCTACCATTTGTCATGCAGAGAACGCACAATTCACATCACTTGGAATGCAATGTCTAATACAGCTACAGAGAGTCTAGTTGCACATTGTCTAAACAGTAACTCAGTATGATTGCGATGAAGGAAAATGGACCAAGGACTGCCTTTTGATTGTAAGTGCTCTTTGCCGTCCCGCCCAACTGTACCGCCGCTTAGTGACTCGTGTTTGCCATCGATCTTCTCCTGCTGTTTTTGTGACAACACCAAAATAAGGAGCATGACAGTAGCCTATATGTAATGACACAGTTTTACTAAGACGATACTGAGATACCGAAAAGGAAGAAAAAACAAACAGCTTGTACAGCATTCCTATTATATACTTGTCATCCAGAGAAGTGTACTCGTGTGTGTATATATATGTATATATATATGATATGTGAGATATATATATATATATATATATTTGACATAGAGAATAAAAACTTCACAGGTGAGCTAGAGATCCATCAAGTCAGCACTATATACAACCTTTGGAAAGAATGATATACGGAGTATAAGAAATCATCTTTTTACGAGGACAATCATTTTGAAAAAGCTCGACAGACGACACAGAACAACATTTACAATGGGCGGGGAGGTGATATGTGCATGTGTGCAAACCTAGAAGGTCAATACCATGATGAAAGCATGTCAGCGCCTATCGATGCGTGGCGCGGGACGCCGGGACGTTCACGCTCCGGACTCCGGGCGTTTAGCCACTGCCCAGCATCTTTGTGGCGCGCTGGTTGGCCTCATCGATCCTGGTCTTGTTGGAGTCGGCCTGTGAGAGAGGAAGAAGTAATGAGAGGGTTTTGTTGATTGATTCCACAGATCTGTATTTTGGTGTTTTATCTTTAGTACCCGGTTAGATAGATTTCATTGTACTTTTGGTGTGGTAGAGCTTTGAATTTAGAGATGGAGCTTTTTAAAAAGACTCTATTATACAAAGAGACCATTAAATATAGAAATGCTTAAGAAAATAAAAGGTAAGACAACTTTTCTTTGCTGTTTCTACATTTTATCTCTGACCTGATTTTAATGACTGTCATTCCTTTATGTCTTAGACTTAAGAGTTGCACAGTTCTGCGTCAAAGGCATTAAGTTATTTAAGTCTTAAGGTTGGACATTATTTTAAAACTTTCTAACCAATCACCAGCATTTCATCAACTGCAAATTTACGGGCATGTTCACAGCACTCTTGCACATCCTCACAACGTGGCCACTCGATGTTCTTACTGTTTCAGTTAAACCAAACCAGGAAACAGGGATGTAAGTGAATGTTGGAATATCCATGGAGAAAACCTTGCAGCCTATAAAAGACCCAACCTGGCTGAGCTTTGTGAACCTGAGCTGGTGTCGTATACAAACCAAGCTTTCCAAGCTTTTCCTTCGTGTCCACACTGGTTATATGTTATATTTGCAAGGAGGCAACTCACTAAATAAGCAAGATGACTCAACTCGGCGATTACATGAACCCGGTGCGCTTGAAGAAAAAGCTGAAAAGCTGTGCGTGTACCTTCTCCATGATCCTGTCGATCTGGCGGTTCTGGGTGTCGATCTCGTTGCCCATGTCCAGAGCCATGTGGCGCAGGTTGCCAATGATGCCACCCACCTGCTCCAGGTTCTCATCCATCTCGTTTTCCCGGGCATCGTCTGTTACCCTACCATACAAAAGGTCACATTTATCTCTGCAGTAACTAGTACAGCACACATTGCCACTGCTGTTGTCCATATTTCACCTCTGAACCTCCAAAGAGCAGAGACTGAACGCAGGATCCTGTTCACTGTGTTTCTTTATTAATATCACAATGTCACAGTGTTAAATATCCAGATATACAATTCCCAGTCTTTCAAATATATAGACACAGATTAAAAAAACTGAATGTGAAATATGATATAATCTAATATCCACATTAAAGTCTAAAGCCTGTGTTGTTCTCAAGAATATAGATTTGGATTATAGTTCTCCATCAGGTAATCTGATTACATATGAAGACAAGAAGACAAGAACCAGATAATGAATGTTTTTTTTCTGCTGCTCCTCGTCTTTATCTGACTTTCAGTCTATTTACAGCTGTTCATGTAGCTAATGTAGCTCGACCTTCAGTAGATGCTGATCTGTGGACTCGTGCTTTTTCTATTAGTCGATGGTATTCAAGTAGAAACGCCTTCATTTGCTCTTTCGTTGTTACATTAAGTATCACTAAAGTACTAAAAGTAGAGCTGATTTCAGTACCTGTTAGCAGTGATGGGAATAACGCGTTACTAACGGCGTTACTGTTTTCAGTAACGAGTAATCTAACTAATTACTGTTTCTATCGTTACAACGCCGTTACTGTTACTAACAAGAAAATGAGGTGCAGTCGCGTTACTATTTTTCAGCAAACAGACGGTTGAAGCTGTGTTCAGCTCACCGCACCTTCAGGTGCAGGAAGTAGCTGTAAGTAATCCGGGCGCTACAGCTTTAAGCAGCTGCGCGCTCCCGCTTCTGTAAATAGTTTGAAATGTGTGGTTGTTACAGTAAAAATATCACTTTTTCTACTCTGATTTTATGTTTTGTGTCTGATTTTAAATCAATTGTGTTAATGCAGTCTGTCAAAATGAAAACATGACTGTAAATTCAGACACGTGAGGTTGTGCTGAAAAGAATGAGACCAAACAAGGCAGATAAACAGTTAAAGGTAAAATGTGGAGGGAACATCAGAAGGAGTTAAAAATGGCCGATTGTACCCTGGACCCCAGAGGATTAAACGTTTTTTTAAAGCAACGCAATAGTTACTTTTCAAGTAATCAGTTACTTTTAGAATCTGGTAACTCAGTTACTAACTCAGTTACTTTTTTGAAGAAGTAACTAGTAACTATATTTAATTACTTTTTCAAAGTAACTTGCCCAACACTGCCTGTGAGTACCTTTGTGGGTACATTTAAATACTGACTAAGGCCGACTCTACGTAAAAAGTGGAATAATTGATTATCCGTGTATGTGGTTACTGCCAGTGAGCTGAAGAAAGTTTAGGAAATTATGAAAAATACCAGGATATTTCAAACTTTCTGCTGTGACATCTGGATGGATCTGGCACAAACACCATGAAAGCATGGATTCATAGTTCAGGCTGGTGGTGATCTAGTGATGGGATTTTCTTTTGTACACTTGATTATTGACGAAATGTTGCAGCATTGTCGAGTATTATTGCTGATCATGTGTATCCCTTAGTATACCACGTCACAAAGCTCCAATCATTACAGTTCATTGTATTCAAATGATCTCCACAGGCACCACATCTCAATCTAACGAGCCTGTTCTCACTCCCGAGGCGCAACATCCCGACGTTTTGTCACGTCCCACGGCGTTCCTGAGGAACGCGAATGGTGACCTTCCGCGTTCTTATGGTACGCGCCGGGTTATGGATTAAATCCAGTGGAATTACGATCTCGCGGTAATTGACGTTCCTGCCCTGTATTGCAGCCCTAAACCTAACCTTAACCAGCACTGCAATGACGTGAAATAGTGTTTTCCCAAAGTGATTTAAGTTCTCATATGTCCTCAGTTTTCCGATGTCGTCATGTAGAAACGTGTTGGGTGGCCGAAAACGTAATATGTTGATGATTTGTCACCTAGCGTAAAATGTTACGCTTTGGGAGTGAGAACGTGTTGATCTAACAGAGCGCGGGAAATGCAGATCATGGGTCTGTAGCAGCAGTATGGATCCATATCAAAGTCACCCAGGAATGTTTCCAGCATGTTGTCAGTTCTATGCCATGAAGGATTAAAGCAGTTCTTTTAGGAAAAGTAAGAGAACAGCGCATCTAACAAAGTGGCTGGTGAGAGCGGACGGACATCTCAGTGCTACATAAAGGCTGGTCTGCTTTGCTAGACTAGTCGGGCTGCCGGTGAGGCCAAAAACGATGCCATGTGCACGTTTACCCTCATCTTGCCTCGAAATATTCCAGACAAGATGAATGTGCCCCGTAAAATCGCACACATCCAAGCATTCCTCCTACCTGCGGATGAAGCCTCCGCTGATGGCCATCTGTTCGCGTTCGTCCACCACGCGGGCGGGCTGGCTGGCCACCACCCCGTCCTGGTTATTCCCCCAGGCCTTGCTGGCTCCGCTCTTCATCCTGGCCACCGGCAGTGACGAAGAGGAAGTTACTCAACAGTTTGAAAAAAGCGACTCGCCATTTACCTCAACCAGGCAGGCTTCCAATTAGTCAAACCTAACAAAGAGAGCCTTGGATTTGAGGTACTGCAGCAGCACATATGTAAATATATTAGCATGTAGCTGACACACAGTGTTAATCGGTTTCATGCAACCAGCACATAAATATATGGTGGGACTAGACTAAAGTCGAGCAAAGCATAGCAGGCATGGACTGGCTGGTAGACTGGGTTTGGTAGGTACAGGCTCATTCTGTTGTAACACAGTACTTATGTGTGCGATGTTATATTGCAGGTATATAACATACTGTTCAGAATCAGGCAAGCCCTGTACGCTGTGCCATTTCGTGTCTTAACATAGCTGCAATTTGAACTGTGTTGTAGCCTGATTCCTTCTCTCTGTCCTAAACCGTCATACTTCTGTGTTATTGCAACAGTAAAGCACATCCCACTCCCACAGTGTGACAGAAAACAGAGAAGAGACAGAGCTTGTGGCAGACACACAACACAGAGTGTACAGGACTGTCACATTGTTGGGAGGGACGACGATCAATGCGGAGAACAAACTGCGAAACAAGAAGAAGGAGAACAAAACAAAACAAGAAACTGGAGGGAGTCAGCAGAGAAGAGCGCCTCGTTTACCTGTTCCTGAACCATCGGCATCACCCACCCCAACCCCCACACCTGTCTGTCTTTATATGTCACAGAATCCTGGTCATGTTGAGGTGGTGAGGCGGGGGAGTGGGGTAATGGTTGTGACTCAGCTTATCTCTCAACGAAAGTCACATCTGCTTGCGTCTGTACAGCTGTGCTAACACAATCGCAGCTCGGCTGCTCGGCCTATCAAAGCTCACTCTGTCACATTCAGCATCTGTTTTGGCTCCACACAGCAGCTAGATGGAGTGGAAGGTAACAGTTGTCTCTTTAGTTAGAGCTCTGTCGATGCTGTCTGTGTACATATGTCAACATTTTCCTGCCCATTCAGTAGCATCCTGACACTTCTTTGCTTGTATCACAGTTGCTGAGCTTTTATAACCTTGGAGTGCTGTGTGGATGTATTCTAGCTGTATCGGGATGGCAATGGCTCAGCCGCCTCCTACACTGCTCTTATTAATAGAAATGGACTGAGGCAAGGCTTCGCTGAGCGCCCTGTCCCTGCTGACACACACCAATATGATTAACACATACGCTACCCTTGTCTACGTCCTTTATATTTCCATCTGTTTTCTTCTTTCTTTCTGCTGCTGCGTTTTTTTTAATCTCATCTCCTTCTGTAAAACTTTAATTTGCAATTTACTTTCCTGCTGTCTCAGAAAGGATATACTGCACATTTCTAATCAGATCTGCTCTGATTGAGCAGAGATGATCTGATTAGATGGTATGAGTATTGCAGGACCCGCGGTAAGACTAAAGTCATTCTGCCTCATTCATTCATTGAGCGACCTGCAAGTCGAGCAATCCACCACCAGCTCCTGAGTGGCATTCAGACGGCCACAATATGAAGCCTTTAAGAGGGAAATCTGGGGTCTGCTAATTCTGAGAGACACGCTGAAGGGATTAGGAGGTACAGTGAGCAGCAGTGCTGAAAAACATGTATCTCTTTTAGCATCCTGCTATTTGTGCAGGCAGGTTGAGTCAATGTCCCAGCAGGCTGCCACTATCTGATATGGCTGACCTACATGTGAGCGAGTTCCCTGCAGGAAAGGGAGCTTAGCAAACATCAGTGTTTAGCAGCCAGAGTGGAATAAAGGCTAAATTAGCACAGCGCTCTGCAGGAGAGGTGGCGCTGCAGACAAACTGCAGCAGAAACAAGGGTCCTGCACACAGTGCTGTGGCATGATGCACCCATTTTATACATCGACCCTGACTACGTTCCTAAAAATATCTCAGTGCGCATGTGTCCTAGCCCAGTTTCTAGCTGCAAGCTACACCACAGATCACTCCTGTTTTTCTCCTTTGCTCTGAATGTGTCATTCTGTCATTTCTTTCCTATTTTCAGCGTGTTCGCTGCCATACTTTGAGCATCTGACAGTTTTGTTGTGCAGCATTCCTCTTTTATCTTCTCTTTGTTCTTTTCCATCGTTTGCCAAGCAGGGACTTCAGTTAACTTTATTTTCTTTGTATGTCTTTAAATTTGGTCCAACCCGTAAAGTTACGAAACGACAGCTCTGCTCACAAATGAACTCTGAACACGCGCCGATGTGAGTTTGGCACAAAATGATTGCTGTTCATCAGGATCACCATCAGTATCATTTTCAGTGTAAACATCAACATCATGATCGTAGCATCATCATGTGTAGCATTGCTTTGTGAGTTACATCATCACGCATGCATGAGCATTCACAGGGTCATGCTCGCCAGTCTTTCCATGTCATTGGTGCTCGGTGGCTCATAGAAGGCAGTGGGGGAGGGGGTGTTCAACGGGAAACAGAAAGGTCTCATTGCCTGCAAACAGGTGAGGATCTACTGGATGTCAGAGCAGTGTGGTGGTGGTAGAGATCATGCAGATGAGGAGAAGTGTCAACCAGTCCTGGACCAGGCTGGCCAAAGGCATTTTGGGACCAAGATCGCTACATTTCCATCTGGAGTCAATACATTAGGATGATCTAAGTGCCAAGATGCTTCTGGAGCCCCAGCCCTGCTCTTTAAATCTAAGTACGTTTTATAATTGGGAAGGTCAACAGCTTCCCACCACCATGCATCAAAAATGAGAAAAAACCCTCTTCAGGAGGAATCGATACGACTGCTACAGGTGGGACTTCTACAGCGGCTACACCTGCATGTAGACGACTCCCATCACAGAGCTGTTTGGAGAAGTGGAAGCTTAGAGAATATGGCACTTGGTAGAAGAGAGGCACTTATTGATGAAGCATGGCCTTGGCTGGGTGGGGGAGAGTTGACTGGACGTTTAAAGCTCGGCTTTATGGAATTTGGGTCTCACCGGTAGGTTTGTATCAGCCTCATTTGACCGTACAAGGTATGTAAAAATCTGGGTGGTGAATCAATTTTAACTTTGGAAGAACTTTAGCAGCTTTTTGAGGTCAATTGTTCAGTGATGGTTCAGACCGTTGGACTATGAGATGCTCCCAGTTGGGGAGCTATAAATTCTGGGACACTATGTTTGCTATGCCCAAAGAAGGTCGTTGGACGTTTTCATCACTCATCCAGGGGACTCCTTCAGTCTCAGCTGACTGTTAGCAAATCCCTTCAGTAAACCATGTGGGAGTTGCTACTGAATCAGCAAATATTTAAATAAAAGAAGATAAAAAGTACTAACTGACCAACATGACTGGGCCTAACGAGTGTCACGTACTGTTACGGGAAATCACGTTATTGTTTTAGATGTTTGGGTTTTTTTAAAAATTGTCATATTGTGACTGGAAATGTTTAACCTTAAGTGGGCCGACTGAACAGGGACGATTTTGAAGTTAATCATTCCACATTGTGGGCCAGGCTCAGTGTTTATTAGGAGCTGGAGTAGAGCAGACTATTGGCTGATGGCCATTGTGATGTCACTTCTACCTCGGTTTTATTTCTTAGATACTTAATTTTAAATGGCAGGCAGGCAGGCAGGCAAGCAGCACCTACTTGTTACATGGACAGGAGCAAAGACCACAGAATTTCCCTAGATCGTTCAAATTCTTTTCTGCATCCTTCATGTCCTTATTGATTTGGTCCATTCCCTCCTCGATGCGCTCCAGTTGCTCTGATTAAACACAAGTCATTTATCCCCCACAGAACGAAGCAGAAGGAGAAGAGGAGAGAAAGAAAGAGAGGACAAAGGAGAGAAGACAACAACTTCAGACACTATGACGAAAGAAAGTCAAACAAAAACTTAAAAAGAAGAAAAAGGAAAAACTGGACGCCACCACATATGTAAAGAACCTTTGGGGCACATTATCAGTACCTACTTGTTACATGGACATATGAAAAGCCCACAGCATTTCCCTAAATCTTTTAAATTTTTCTCGGCTTCCTTCATGTCTTGGTTGATATGGTTCATGCCATCTTCGACACGATCGAGTTGCTCTGGTCAGGACAAAGGGATGACAGTAGTGGAATGAATTTCATTGACTGATTGACAGAAATATGAGTCATGATGAGCAGCAAGTGAAGCGTTTGTACTCTGGTGTGTATCTGAGTGTACAGTGCATCGCTTTGGTGGCTAAAATACAATTATGTGCACTTACAGATTTTTGGGGGACCAGAAAATGGTCCATGAGAGTCCCCAACAATCCAATAATGAAAGTAAATCTTCTCTCTTTGTTTTCTTGGTTCATTTGATTGAAAGTGTAAATGTTTCAGCAAAGATGTTAAAGGGAAACAAAGATTTCTGGGGGAAATCGGCGTTTCCTTTTTTTCAAATCAATAGATCAATCTCAAATCCGATCGAGCAGACTGTCAGCTCAGGATAAAGAGCTGCTCCGGGTCCTCCCACACAAAACCCAGGTTTTAGTACCAGTTTATACCCCGCAGCAGGAGAAACGGTTGTCAGTCAGCTTTAGAGGCGGCTGGCACATTTTCTTAGTTTCCAGCTGCTCCCATCACTTCCAGTACCAGTTGCAGACGGCCATGAAGGCTTAGTGGGAGACATCCTGGTAACGCTATAATACAGCCCACGACCAAGGACGTAACTAAACAGATTTTCAATGTTTATTATTTGAAATTAAATGTAATGATATTTATTTAAATATTTTTATGATATATTTATAAAAGTTGTAAATATTGTAAAGTGACTTTGTGCATCTCAGGGTAACTCTGTGGGAGCAATACTTTGGCTGTATTATGGAGTAGATTCATCTTTTTAGCCTTTTCTGTTGATGTGCATGATGTTTGTTCTGTTATTCGTCTGTCTTTTTATTTTTCCATCAGACGTGTGCTCAGGACTGTTCACCGTTACCAAACTACAAAAAGGTAAATACAACCAAAATCTGGAGGCCTATGTGACCTGATAACGATGAAGCCAAGTCTAACTTTCTTTTTCAAAATCACAAACACAACTTAGAAAATTAGTGAAGAGAAAAAACATGTTTCCTTTGCTTTAACGTAGTAAGTTAAGGTGGAACCGCTCCATAAAAAATCCACATCCCAAACTGACTGACAACTACTTTACAAAGAAAATGTTTCCACCCAAATTATCAGGACATCACACAGAACCTAAAATGACTTATGCAGAATTTAACTTTACAGAATCGTTTTTGTCTCCTTTCCTATAAAAACCTTAAATTATGAGCAACGCAAAACGACTTTCTCCATACTTAAATTTACTTAGTGTTATTATTTCTTTGTTTTCTGCAGAAATCTGATGTATTGCCTCCTTATTCTTTGAGTATTATAGGTAATTGTAACTAAATTGTCATTTCAAATAAAATACATTGAAATCACATTTATTTGGTGACAGTCACAGGCTGTAAAATTCTACTGAAATATTTCCGTAGGAAAACGTGCGGATGGTCGTTACAGCTGAAGACCTTTTCAGTGCTGAATGGATTTTCTCTTCCTTTGGTTGTAAGCTGCCGGGAAGCTGCCCAGTTTTCCTTTCTCTGATTTAACGTGTAAAACTTGAGAGAATTTAAACATTTTTCAGCTACTGGATTATTTGCATGTTAGTGACAGCTGCAGCATGTGGCCCTTATGAGCTGTAGATGAAGCTGTGAGCATGAACAGCACACCTTTTGCTGCCGTTACGAGGGTCAACTGAAAACTGTGTGTGTGGCTTTAAAATGATTCAGTGTAACTGAAAGGACTCAGGTCTGTCTGGTCAGTGAGCATCGGGGCCGTCGTCGTGCTGGTGTGGTGGACGGCTGCTGGGTGAGTGAAGGGTGAGGCACGGTTAAATATGGAGTGGACTGAGAAACGACTTTACAGATTCTTTTCCCCAAATTTGTAAAATCCCTGGTTTACAGTCATTGATGGTCATAAAGGACGTCACATTGTGTTAGTGGTATTATAGAGAAGTGGGTCACTGAGTGTGTGGTGATCATTGAAGAATGATACAAAATAAAGATCAGCGATGGCTTCAAGTTCAAATTGAAATGATTTGCATCAGAGGTAAAGCACATCAGCCTATGAATGTTGACTTCAGCACCAAGTGCTGCAGAGGTGCAAATCTGGGGTCATAGGTCAGCTCGGGCTCCTGCGTCCAGTCAGCTGTTGCAAACGATCCTGCAGTTCTCGGGGCAGCAAGGCTAAATGGAGAGTTGGAGGAGGGAGAGCTTTCCTCTCCCCGAGTGATGCTGGTGCAGTCAGGCCTCTTACTGGGCTGCTCTGGTTTACGAGCTTTCCCAGAAACAGAAAACTGAGGGCGCTCAAGAGTCCAAATATCATTCACTTCACATTAGAAATGATATCTTTTAAGGTTACTGTGAGCCGACGTTCTCATTTATTGCATCTAATCAGGGATTGTACAAATCTGTAGGTGGGCTGATAGACAAGGGCTTGAATATTTTGTCATTACCAGCTAAATCGATCCTTTGGACTGTTAGTGGGCTGGAACGGCCAGGTTAGCTGTCCTCAGACCTGTTTGCCTTTATTGTGATATAAAGCAGTATAATAGGTCATATGGGTGTTTTTTAAATGTATTTATTTCTTGTAAACAGATCTGAGACCAGCCCGGAGGTTACACTGCCGGCAGCACCCACAGGGACAAGGCCGTCGGCCGGTTCCTGACAATGAGTTGTTGAGCTGTAAGGTTTCATTCCTGCGGTTGCTGCCGTTAAATCTTCCTGACAGGATCTGTTATGGTTTTGGCACTCGTGACAATTCCTTTAACCGTCGTCCTCAGCTCAGAAAAACCATAAAACGCTGCTGGCAAAGTGAAAGCAGTTAGGCAAAGTAAAAAGAAAAATGTTAGCCAAAGAAAACAAATGTTAAAAGAAGCTGAAAGAAAGAAGGAAACCATGTTGAACCTTCACCAAAGAAAACATGCAACAAATCAAACAACTCAAAACCGATTCCTTTAAGGACAAAACGAATTAGTTTGGAAATACTCAAGTAAAACCAAGCAACTGCAAATGAAACACGTCGTTTAATTCTAAGTCTACGAGGTGAGGACTGGAGTGTAGCGCTGCTTGTATTTGAATGCAATCATATTATCACTGTGCCGATTCTGGTCGCATCTATATGTTGTGACCCTGCGCCATCGCCCCTCATGCACACTTACCTCCCTGCTCGTCCAGCATAACCAAAGTCCTGATGCCGGCATCTTTGCTCTATTCCCCGGAGACAGGAGGTGGAAAAGGAAGACAATCACAGGAAAACAGTGGTGAGCGGCTGCAGGAGCTCAGGAAGCAGTGAAGCTGAGAAACTCTGCGCTGCTCCTTTCTTTGCATCCTTTGAAGTTAAATTCTCCTAACATGGTTAAACACGCTGGCAGAGCACAATTACACCTGCAGCTAACACGAGCGCTCTGCTCGCCTTCGCCAAATTACGTTTTTATTACAGCAGGAGAGCGACACACACACACACTTTTAAAGGTACATTTTTGCAATTAATTCCCTGCAAATCTAAACTAAAACATCTACCACCTTCATCCAGCTGTGTTTTGTGCTTTTCTTTTATATTTTTTATGTGACTTTTTAGCCTTACAACCATTTTTTAAGAGACGTCACCTTTACCTGGTCACCACAAGAGTGAACTCCTCATTAAATAAAGGTTACAAATCTGTATTATATGAAAGTATGAACCATTCCTCATTTAACTTTACATGCATTAAGCACCATACATGCATGCTTTGGGACAGTTCCTTCACAGATAGTTTAAGGACCTTATTTATGAATGTGATTTAGAAGTCTAAGGGTATAATTTACTCATATCAGCAACTCAAAAAAAATCACAGACCTGCTGTTTTTTATATCGGTGCGATTAGCTTTAAATTGTGTGTTGGAAGTGTTAATCGCACACTTGATTTAAATATTCTCTGTATTTTTGCATCTTGAGAAAGGGTGAGTGGCTAAAATCTCTGAGTCATCACCTGTTACATGCAATTTTGTCACTGCGCTCTCTTTCTACCTTTTGTTTCAAAAAACCAGCTGGTGCTGGCACAGTGTATTAGTAACTGCTGGCCTAAGGCTTTAATTTAAACAGCAGAGAGAGAGAGAATAACACATCTGCTGCTGTGCTTTCTGTAAAGCAACAGAACAAATGCACATTGAGCTTGATCATCGGGATCATTGCTTCATCTTCTTGTTTTCCTGAACAAACAAATTGAATATTTTCCTTCCTATTACCTCTGTGCTGATGATATTGATCCGAAGATGCAAAGACATCTGTCTGTTAAACGTGGAATCAAGCTGAAGGAGATTAATGATGCTAGCATCGACAGCGGACGAGCGTTCTTCTTAAAATCGTGGTACAATGCGAGTTTTCTGCTCCTGACTGGAGCAGCTGAGCCTGCAATAGCATTCACAGTAATGCTTCTCGTCACTGATGGCGGGGCTGGCAAAGGAGTCTGAGAAGATGCAGCAGCGTTAGCTAACATACAACTGTGTGCTTCTTTAAAATGCAGCACTAAGATTTGGCAGCTGGCTCAGCCTGATCGGCATAAATACGATCACGGTGTGTCGCTGTGTACCACACGTGCTCGCCATGACAAACAGCCACCCCTCCTCCTCAGCAGTTTGGGAAGAGAGCCACACGGATGCTTGGGAGGCGAGAGGGGAGCAATAAGGAGCCTCTGCATGAGAAATCCCAAAGTATCTGAAATGTGTCCCTGGGGAAACCCAACAATAATCAACCATAATCCCAGACAGGCCTGAGGATGGTGCAGCTTTCTCCATCTAACCTGGCGGTGCAGGAGAGTATTATCCTACACCTCCACTGACAGACTGTTGATGACAGATCATTGTCCCAGGTTTACAGTTTATGTTTGCTTTTGTACCTGTGATGACATGAAATGTTCCCTATCTAATAATCCCGGCTTTTTCAAATGGCCTCACAGCAACGAGCAAGCTACGCTAAGAGCACGCCGCTAAGAGCACGCCGCTAAAGCTCCGGAATCGAGTGAAAGTCAGCCTCATTGTTAGAAACAACTAATTTTGTATTTTTCAGACTGAACAGATCTTCTTACTGTCGTCCTGGACATTCAGTTTGTGGGGAAAACCGATAAACACAGAGTCGCGAGTGACATCACGAGAGCCGCTGAATGTTATCTATGTCAGCTGTTTGTGCTGCATCCTCCCCACCCTCCATCTCTCTGATCACGTGCATAAAGAAGCCGTCGCTCTGTTCAGCCCTCCTTCGGTCCCTCCCTGCAGTACATTTGTAGGGTGGAGCTGATGGTGAGAAATGTCGACTGATGATCAATATGACCTTGAGAGCTGCAGCGGGTAGCTTGTTAGCCACTCACCCCCCCAGATGCTCTCACTCCTTGTCTCTCCATGCCTCACCCGCCCTCCTTTCTTCCATCTGCGTCTGCTTGTTGCAGTCTCATTACATTGCAGTATTATCATCCCTGATGTCACTGATCTTCACGTTATGTGCTATTCACGCCATTACTCAGTTGCCTCATGGTCCGCCAAAGCTGGGCACACGCTCCACAACCGTTGGGCAAAGCATGAACGTGACAGGGACGTGCTGACATGTACGTGTGGCTTTGTGTTGGACAGTTTACTGGATTTATTAAAAACGTGCTGCATTTTTCTGTGCACAGCAATCGTGTCGTGTCTAAATGACTAAGAAGGAATTGTTTCCACTTCCTCTTCTTACAGCTTTAAAACAAACAAACAAACAAACATGTTCAGTATTTTCATATGACGACTGTTTCTGTGGATACAGCTAAAATTAACTACGTATACATCACGTAACGTTACAGAAAATGCCACCAAGCCTAACTGACAGTCTCGCTTTTATCCACAGTTTCCTGCCATTTGGAGGCCGTCTTGGTAACGCTTCTGCTGATCACCAGCACAATCTGACGAGAGAGCGCTGACCAGGTCAGAGCCTGTCCCACAGATGACTGAACAAACACCAATCCAAGGCACAAACAGTAGACTTACTTCTGTCTTTTGACTGGCTGTTTGGGGGCAAACCGACCACTAACGGTTCAGAATAGATCTGATAGAGCGCCATGTTTCCCTCTCATGTAAAGTCTGATTGTGTCCTTCCTGGCAGCGCTGATGAACGTGAACACTTGCTGAGTGTATGACAGCTGAACGCTGAGTTTGGACTTTCAGGTATCTGAGTCTCGCTCCATAAATCTGAGCTATTCTAACAGCTTTAGAGATCCTCACACAACAATGAGCTTCCTACTGTCCTCGCTCTTCTACTACTGATTCATCTCTGCTCCTCTGAGAGTTTCAGTGTTGGTACAGTGACATGCTTGCATGTAATCCTGGTGCCGCTGGTGTCGTCAGGTTAAAACCTTTAAGTTTGTAAAATGTAAAGGATCTCTGACAGAGGCGCAGTTATTAGAAAAGGACGTTTATCCTATGAGCTTGTGTGTTTGCACTTTGCATACACTCCTCCCTTCCCAGATTACTGAAAATGAAGGTTTTAGTAACAGTAACAACATTGCAACACAGGAGCAAAACGACATCGTTGTAATATTCACACGACTAACCCTGAAGTCTCCTCTGCCCTGCTTATATCCGAGTGTCGGCACAGGAAATGATCTGTGCTGCAAAACAGCAGCTCGTCCTGCACACGTAACACCGCGAGACGCGATTCAGTATCATTTATTTTCGTTTGTTGTTGACACACATTTTTAAATATTATTGTTGGCTATAAATCAAACTCATACACCAACATTTAGAGGACTTTTCTTACCTCTTCGACCAGCTGCAGCATACGGCGAGTGCTCTCCAGTGACTGCGGACAAATAAAAGAAACAATTCAGATTCAAGAAGCTTGGAAAGTTTTGGTTTTCATGTTATGTGCAGTTTTTCATGTGATGGCCAATAACCTGAGCATCGCACCAGACCGGCCATGAAGCCAAGCTTACCTGCAGGACTGGCAGGTCAGCTGCTCTCACTGCCATCAGCCTTTGATTTTCCATTAATGCAAAAGTCTAAAAAGTCTGCCCACAGCTGCTGCACATCTGCAAGCCTCTTTGCAACCCACCACCACCTTCCATGCTTTTCCAGGCTTTGTCATATCTGCTGTCGTGGTAACTGCTCTGCTCTGCACCCTCTCACAGCCATGCTGCAGGTGGACACAACAGGTTCTGTTGACTGTTGTGTTCCTGTTAAATCTTATTTACACAACAACTCAATGTGGTTGTGCGCATTCGTTCGACTGAACATAAGCGAGTGTGTGTGAAACTAAATGGAGCCGATCAGAACAATCAGCAGCCGCAAACAGGATCAATCCCTGAACGATTATCGACGTGAACTCAACATGAACTCGCAGAGATGGACTGTGTGCACGCAGGACTGCATAGCTCTGACTGTAACACATGGAAATGGTGACTTATTCTAAGTTTAGAGTACGGCACAAAAGTCTAGAGCCGCCCCTCTCGTTTCTTTATATTTGTCTGGGAAATTGGGACCCGGCTACAGTGAAGATGAGCCCACACTTGTTTTAATGTTTGCTTTCACTGCTTCGGCAGTGTGCTTCGGATTTCCAGGCTAAAAATTAAGTGAAAAACGAAGCTGATGTTAATCGGACACTTTACAGACCTGCAACACTACAGCCCCAAAAAGACACGGAGCCTCTACGTTTTAGTGTTGTACCTTTTCCTGACCTTATACACACTGACGATAATTTGAGCTAAAATGTCATCACTCCATCGTAGCTGCTGCCACAGATTTTCAGTCCAGTTCTTGTGTGATGTGGCAGAACAGCCGCCCCTCAGCTGAGACGATTTCTGTGGGAAACAGTGGATAAATCACCAGAAGACCCAAAAGCATCTCTCAGGTCCTCTGTCGCGTCTTTCCTGGATTATTTCCTGTTTCTAAGGTTCATCTGCTGCAGATAGTTTTTAAACTCCTTGGAAATAAAATATCAAGAAATGAGGGGCAGCGTCAGACAGCATTCTGTCTTTCATATAATCATTTCACTCGCTGGGCCCTCATTTTAAGTTAGCCAGTGTTTCTTAGTAGATAAATGGCTTAATCATGAATTGAGCTGTGGTTTAGGGAAGGCCTCGAAGGGCACTGGTGGCAGCTCTCGGGCCGACAGATCCCCAGGTGCTAAACAGAAGTGGGAGGGAGGGGGGGGCACGACAGCTTGCAGAGCTGTGGGAACATGTAAGATAAGACCTGGAAGGTCCTGAAATGCAGCACTTATAGCACGTGATGGGCATTTGTGTCTGTTTTACTAAGTTAGCATTGATTGATCAAAATAACTCAGCTTTGTTATTAGCAGCAGGCAGAATCCTCATCGCTGTGTGACGTCTGTTATTAGCTCCTGGCTGATGTGTAACAGGGGCTCCCATTCTCTAAGGAGCGTGAGGCTGCACAGGGGCAGCAGCTCCGCCTCGCTGCGCTCGCTGCAAGCGCATCGTCTGCGCTGGTAGGGGTTGAGGGGTGGGGGGTGTCGGTTAGACAAACAAATCTGACACCGAGCAGCCATTTTTCACATGGCTCACGTTCTTTTTCCTTCTTCTGATTCTGCCTTTTTGTATTCTGTCTCTGATCCGTCTGCATCAGCTCGCTCGTTTGCTTCCATCTGTTGGAATCGCTGTGGAGGCTGAAGCTCACAGAAGCCACAAAACTGTTATTCCAGCGCCGCCATTTTGTGTTTGCCCTGCGTTCCTGCGTGTGTGTGTCTGTGTGTGTGTGTCTGTGTGTGTGTCTGTGTGTGTGTCTGTGTGTGTGTTTGTATTTAATATTCTGCTCAGCTGTGCCACAGTGAGTCATATGTGAAGCTGGAGGGCTGATCAGCTGTGGGCCATGATGGAGACTTTCTCACTCTCTTGCCCTCTCTCTAACTGCGAAACACGCACACACGCACACACACACACACGAACACACAGACACACACAAAGACACACACATAGACACACACACACACAGACACGCACACACACACACACACGCACACACACACACACAGACACACACAAAGACACACACATAGACACACACACACACAGACACGCACACACACACACACACGCACACACACGCGCACACGCGCACACGCACACGCGCACACGCACATAGACACACACACACACAGACACGCACACGCACACGCGCACACGCACACGCGCACACGCACATAGACACACACACACACAGACACGCACACACACACGCGCACACACACACATAGACACACACACACACAGACACGCACACGCACACACACACACGCACACGCACACACACACGCACACGCGCACACACACACACTCTATAATGTGCTCATTAGTGCACCCTCTTACTGTGCTGCATAGTTTCAGTATGTTTGAAGTTGTGATAAAACAAAGGTGCTCGGCGTCTCCAACCACCACGCGACTCCTCAGCGAGTCAGTAAGCGTGCACCTGCCATCACGAGGCAAACGCCTGTGATGCAGCAAGTCCGGTGTTCTCACCTCATCAGCCAGCTGGTCAGCGCGTTGCTGCATGTCTGACAGCTCATTGCGCATGTCCGCATCATCTGCCATGTCTGCTGGATGTCGGGGGTGGAGAAGGTCTCCGACAGGGAAGAGAAGATCCTAGTGGGAGTCCGGGGAAGGCTGGAAGAGAGGCAAAACACAAAGCATTCAGCGTGCAGCACACGGCTCAGTCGACTGTCGCATCAACGGACTCGGGACGATGGAGAACGTGGATAATTTGGTGTGCGACCACTGCAGAGTCAACTAACGTACCCGTGAGCTTGTGCAGGATTCAAACTCACAGCATCACTGTGGCGTGATCCCTTTCCCCCTGACCTCAGAACTTTCTCTGCGTCCGTTTATGATGAAAACGTCTTTATTTATGTAAAGAAGAGCACAACAAGATGAAACCAGCTGACAGCTCCCCGCGAATATTTTCCCTTCTCGATCTTTCGACGTGCTTTAAAATCATTATTCTCAACTTTCTGAGCTTAACATCGTCCCTGCCGTGTTGGTGATGTTTTTGCCTCTATCTCAGCTGCACTACTGAGCCAAACTGAAAACGAGGACACGTGATGTTACCTTCAGATTCATGACAAACACACCTGCTGCTCGCTCGCAGCCTGCAAGAATGCCCCGTGTGCGTTTGTGTAGTGTGTAGTGTAGTCCACATACATGAACACACACATATAACAAAATATGAAAAGTAATTAATGAGCTGGAACGGGCTGACGTCAGAGAAACACGACTGCAGCATCAGATCGAGCTTCTAAGAACTGAATTCAATACTAGTTCATGCAAACGTCCTCTTTATTTTTCAATCTCAAGTATGCACATCGACGGGCATCACGATGGGCCTCAAAGGAGGCGACAAATACCTCCCACCTCACTGTTACGCCAGAAAACGGCAGTCACACAAATAAAAGTGAAGAGCGTTCCAGAGAGGCAACAAGAGGCGCATGGCACGCATGGCCTGAGTGTAACGAGAGCACGTTCATGAAAGTCAGGTAAACAAGAGAAAAACCCGGAGGTGGGAGCTGCTGCCTCCACAGGCCTCTGTTTGCTGTTGCAGGCGGTGTAACTGAGGACTGTGAGGATGCAGCAGTATCGTCTGTTTGTTGGGGAGTGAACGGGCAGAGGAATCCCGGCTTCCTGGACTTTCAGAGGATCAGCCTGAGAAATAAACAGCGCGTGCCCCTGTAGCTGCAATCCTCTGCGGGTCACCACAGGCTAGTATCACTGGCTAAACAGCTGGACGCATCCAGATGCAAAATTACCAGAAGCTTGCATGAAAGATGAGCATGAGAGAGATTATCAGCGGACATGTCTACAGGACCAATCGAGGCAGTTACATGTAACTCTGGCTCAGCAGAAACTCGACTGTGGTGTCGGCCTTTATGACCCAAAGGCAAAGTCACGAAGAATGAATCCACGCACATCCTGAGGGACAGACAAGACCACGTGTGAAGAAAGCCTCAGTGCACTAACATCGGCTGAATGAAACCTGACAGAAGGGCCGGACCCGCTGAGGATGAGCGAGGAACCAGCTCATCGTGCTGGTTTTATGGACCTCGGGTTCACTGAGTTGTTTCCTCTGACTGTTTTCTGTTTCCTGCATCAGCAGGTAGTCATCTCAACAATAAACCCGAGTGTGTCCTCTGCCCAGGAAAACACAGTAAAGCATTCAGCAGTTAACCAGTCAGACACGTTATTTTGATTTGGCCAAACGACCTAAAAGAAGAGTAAATATTACACATTCGCCACTCACATGATGTCACTGATGGTTGTGCCATAGATGACGTTTCCATCCACCCACTCAGGCTCAGGGAGGCCGTGGGAGGCGAGTTTTCCCTTC